>NC_139802.1:25284029-25884029 GCF_963457635.1 Microchirus variegatus | reverse complement strand
ACAATGAAAGTGTATGTTGTGCCTTCTAATAATATTCCCTAAAGGAAGCATAATATATACAGTAAAAAGTATAGTCCCAAGCACGGAGCCTACAGAGCGAATTATGATTTAAACCAGCAGAGGGCAATACCTGTGATCCCAAGGGTCTGCTCAAGTCTCTGCAATAGAATGTCATGATCAATGGTGTCAAATGCAGCACTAACATCTAACAGGACAAGTAAAGAGACCAGACCATTATCTGAGGCCAAGAGAAGGTTGTTGCTAACTTTAACTAGTGCTGTTTCTGTGCAATGATGTCATCTAAAACCTGACTCATCTTTGAAACCTTTGAATCTTCAAACAGTCCATTAATGCGCAAATATTCACATAATTGATTGGCAACTAAGATTTCTAAGATTTTAGAAACAAAGGGAAGATTAAATATAGGTCTGTAATTAGATAAAATATCTGGGTAAAATGTTGCTTTTGTAAAAGTTACTTTAAAAGTTTGGGGCACATATCCAGTTAATAAGGATAGATTAATTTGATTTAATATATAGCTGTTAACTAAAGGAAAAATATCTTTAAACAGTTTAGTGGGGATGGGATCTAACTGACAGGTTGGTGATATGGATGATGAAACCAATGATGTTAACTCAGGGAGACCTATATGGGGTAAACTGTCTAACTGTTCACCTGTTGCTTCTAAAGAGATGATAATTTTCTCTCTAATTGATGAAGTGAGATTACTCAGGCGTGGAAATCCAGAGCAAATTGGGTTACTGATAGTGTATTCCTGGCATGACTATCACCAAAGTGAGACCTATGCACCTATCCACACAATTAGACATGGGGTGGAGCTCCCCTGAAACGTGTCGCGATACACGTCCTACGTAAATTAATTAAAAAATATTAAGGTGTTGAGCTATTCGGGCTAATGAAAACTGTCGGGCTCAGCTTTGACACGTTTCAATACAGTACATTAACAAACATCATTTGTTACCAGTAGGCTATTGTCTACATTATCGTAGGGTATTTCATCAATATGAAGAGAGCAGTAAGCTGTTAGCAACCTGTAGAACCACGTCCATTGTGGCCGTGAGTGAGCATGTGTCCATGCTCACTCACGGTAAAACTTTAAGTTATGAGCTTGAACACGATATCTGTACAACAAACACATATTACAGATGCATTGTTTTAAAAGAAGCTTGGGGGGGACTGTGCTTAATATGAAAGACAATCCTGACTTGAAAATCAAGGATGCACACAGTCGGGCCATGCTCAACCCATATCCAAAATCTTTTTTTTTTTTTTTTTTAAACCTGTCCTGCCCAGTACCTGGGACATGTATTATGGTTGACTACGTGCCCTGTGGTGTTAAGCAGATTTGCTGTGCGCGGGGCAAGTCTCTGATACTTGGCCTGCAGTGTTTTTATTCTTATTTATTTGTTTTATGATCGTGGTAACCGGACCGGACAGGGGGACGGGGAGTGGACAGACGGGGGAAGGGAAAAAGGGGGGGGGGGGGTGGAGGAAGAGAGAGAGAGAGAGATGCGAGAGATGCGCAGACAACATTAACAGTGACAGTGTAGTACAGTGCAGACAGAACATACTTCACAGAACCTAAACAACAATAAACAATTAAGGTTATACAAAACAGACAGAACATACTTAACAGAACATACGCAACACTAAACAATTAAGGTTATACAAAACAGACAGAACATACTTCACAGAACATACGCAGCACTAAATAATTAAGGTAATACAAAGCAGAACATACTTCACAGAACAAAGCATAAACAACACTAAACAATTAAGGTACTACAAAATAGACAGAACATGCTTCACAAGACAGAACATGAACGACAACAAATTAATACTGAACATAATTCACAGAACATAACATTCATTTGTATAACAGGTATGGTTTCTAGTAATCGTTAACGACCATATCAAGAGAGGTTATCCAGGTTTGCAACAGCTATATCAGTTCAGTTTCACCTTATAGTGTAGTGGGGTGCGTGTGTGTGTGTGAGAAAGCATAAGCGCGCACGTGTGTAAATGTGCAGGTGTTGTCATTAGATGTGGTTGGAATCTGAGTGGGGGACCGAGCCATTGTCCGACCAACCCCCAGCAGCGAGCCAGTAAGGACCCCGATGCCCGGGACCTCCAGCGGCCGTGCAGGGCAGGAGGAGCCTGCGGCCATTCTGGGGGGCGGTGGCCGCAGGGCATCCACCCCACAGGAGACCAGCCGGAGGGGTGCAGGGCGGACTCCCCCCACGCAGGGTCAGCCCCCGAGGGCAGACGGCGGCAAAGCTACGGACAGAGGCCCAGCCACCCCACACCCAGGTAGATCGAAGAGGTCCAGGCTTCCCGCACCCAGAGCCCACTAGTGTCCCGGGGCGGGGCCGGCCCACCACCGACGGGGGCAGAGCCCCCCCAGGCCGCCCACCAGGAAAGCGGGGCAGAGCCCGCCACAACCACCCCCACCACACACCAGAGACCGACCGCACGTCACCCATCCCCAGGAGGGGCAGGTAGAGGCTCACACAGGACCCCAAGCCAGGGGATCCCCAAAGACGGAAGACGGGAAGGCCCCCAAGCCAGTCCAGGGCAGAGCTCCCAAGCATAGGCGGGGGCAGAGGTCCGAGGAGTCCAGAGGCCAGTCAGCACCGCACCTTCCGGGAAGGTGCATAGCAGCCGACTCACAGCATAGCCGACTCACAGCATAGCAGACTGACCGGCCAAGGCACCGTCACCCACCTGCTCTAAGAGATATAGTCAATTAGTGGGGCCCAGGTTAAGTCAAAGTCAGCTGATTGGTTTTTTATAGAGGCAGACATTCTCTCCATGGAGATGTGATCTGATGTTAGATTTCTGAATTGGTCTAAGCTTAAATTTTTCTTATTTATCCAATTCAGGAGGATAGTTTTTTTGGCGATGCTTAGGCTAGTGACTAGTATGTGTGGTTTATTCGTGTCTATATGCATCTGATTTAAATCACCCAATATGCATAGTGCTGGAGAGGGGGGTATGGTGCAACCAAAACATGCTGAGAGGTCCTCACATACCCTACACCAGAAGTTATACACAGGTGTGCATAGCCATATAGCATGCATGTAGCTGTCTACTGTGTTCTCATTGCAGTTTGTACAGGTATTTGATTGTGAGAACCCCATTCTGAACATCCTTTGTCCTGTGTAGTATTTTGTATTGTATTAGTTGTAGGCCTGGATTCTTTAGCATTTTGAATGTATTAGATTTGTAGCCAGAAATTTTCGTCTGGGCTGATAGATAGGTCTGCCTCCCATTTAGTGGTTGGTAGAGAAATTGTGCTATCGTTTTCTGTTAATAGTGTATATATTTTAGACATAATTTTTGGATATATAAGTTTTAGGAATTGTTTGATCATCGGCGGTAATTCTAGGTCTAATTTACTAGTTTTAAACCTTGTCTGAATTACAGATTTAATTTGTATATATTCAAAAGACATGTTGCTGTGGATGTCATATTGTTCCACTAAATTCTGAAATGGTAAGAATTTGTTATCTTGGATAACTTGTTCTAGGTGTCTTATTCCCTTTTCTTGCCATGATTTTAGTTTTAATGTTGTTTTATTCCGCAGGATGTCTGCATATCCAAAATCTTAAGTCGATCTGACTAAGGGACAGCGAGATATGCCCGTCACAGACACACACAGACACAACTTGCTTTATACATAGATAATAAGCAACTTTTTTAGTATGCTACAAAACCATCTTTCCAGGCTATATGAAATTCATCTAGGTTACTGGAACGCCATTTTCTTTCTAATCTACGTAAAGCCTGTTTAAGAGCGCAAGAATTGGAATTAAACCATGGTGCTTGTCTCATCTGTCTCAACAGTTTCTGATAGTTCGCAGTGAGGCTGCTGTACTATCTACAAGGTTATCTATGAGGGTGGGAGTAAAATGGCAATAGCCACCTTCAGATGTACTGACATATGGCACCGAGTTAAATGGGGTTCCACTGTCTCTTTGAATGTATTCAGTGTTGGGGGTAACAAGTTACAAAGTAACGGATTACAGTAACGATATTACTTTTTTGGTAACGAAGTAAATTAACGCATTACACTAAAAATAGCGGTAACTACACTACTTTACTTGACTATAGTAACGCACTTTTCTGCGTTACCCATGACGTGTTTGCCTGTGTGTAAAGTTCTAAAGTTCTGATCCGTTTAATTGATGTGTGTGCACGCGTGTTGCCTGTGTGTGCGCTTACCTGGGCACTGTTGTCATGGAGAGAGATTTGAGTGACATAGCTGCTGTTGCGAAGGAGGGAAATAGAGATGGATATAGAGATGCCAGAGAACAGGCTTTTAATAAGAAATTAGGCACCCTAATTTTAGGCAGGACGTCCTAAAAGTAAGTCCTGACTTTTCCTCAGGTGAGTACACGGTGAAACAGCACCTATTAAATGCTTGAAAGCCTTTTTGCGCAAAAGCGGAACTTACAGCACAGATTATGAACTTCCCGCAACAGAACTCTCTTCCCTCCCCCTTTGAGCAGTTGACTAAAGAGATCAGCTTATCTGATGCATCTGTTATTCCCTTAACCCTGTAAGACCCAAATTAAGAAAAACCTAAAAAAAAAATTATTTGACCTTTCAGATGTTGTTGTAGGAGGCCTTAGATGCAGAAATCAAAGAGTTTTTGAAAAAAAAATGTTTATGTAAGTTTTTACAGAAACGTTGTAATTTTACAACGTTGGGCTTTGGTGGTAGCAGAATTTCTGTCTTTGTACTCACTTTGTCTGAACAACAATTCACAACAACTAAGTTCATTTGCAAGTTTGATTGCTTACTTAGCTCCATATATGTATATAACATTTTAAAATAATCACACATTAGTCATATTTTTATGAAATCATTTATTAAATAAAATACATAAATAAATAAACAGGATAAAACTCTAGCTTTTTCTAGCAACTTCTTCATTCCTTTTTTCTCTTCATGACAAACTTTCATTGTTAGTGAAAGTCCTAAAAACAGTTCTTGTCCTCTGAAAAGCAAAGGTGAACATCACACTTGCTGCATTGTGTGTTGGTGTATGCTTTATTGCAGCATCCTCTCCCTGTCTTCATGTCCTTGTGTACATACAATGGCAGGTGTGTACATCTCTTGAATGGTCTCTTCTGAGCATTCAGAGGCTTCATGATGTCACTGTCTGTGTTGCTGGGCTCTCTTTGCCTGAAGATCATATCCAGACCAGAAAAATCAGTGTTGGGACTGATGAAATATTTTTTCGGCCAGCGACACCTGTCACGGTGCATGATGTTTTTATGTGTTTTTGGCTTGATGTCGACATAATTATCAGCTGGACAGTCCATGGGTGGTTGGTTTTCTTTGTCCACTTGTTGACAGACATCTTCATCTGAGTCTTTATCACTCTCATCAGTGTCATTGAGTTCCATCTCAACTTCACTCTCTCCAGTTTGGATGATCTCAATCACATCCTGCACACTGTATCACAGCTCTTGCTGGTGGCATTCTGGGAAAAAAAAGCAATGAATTAACATGTATAAATATGCTTTTTATATAGTAGTACATAATCTGAAGGAATGGATAGGGTGGTGGACCAAGTCCTCTGGGTAGAAATGTTTTCAAGGCAGACAATAGTGTCTGCTGATTGTAAGTCGCTTTGGACTAAAGCATCTGCTAAATGCCCTAAATGTAAATGTAATTGTCTGAGCCTATGGTCTCTACTTATCATACTAAAAGAAAAACATGCAAACCCCCACTTACATCCACACCACACATTCAGGAACATTTACACCTTTCCCAGAACTGAATTGTCTGTTGATATCCTCTTTGTGGACAAAGACATGGGATTTTAGCTCAGTCTGATCAAATTAAATATATATTTTTTTAGACATAAAACTTTTAAATCAGTAAAATTTGACCAGAACACAACACAAGGGTATACTGTATATAATGTATACTGTTCATGTATAAAGAAAATCCTCTGTTTCAGGCAGTGATGTTGTGGAGTGAATATCACCTGTTTGTGTCCATTGAAACAAGCCTGCTATTTTTGCTACCACCAAGACCCAGTGTTGTAAAATTACAACAAATATGTAACAAGCTCTAAATGAAATTTGATGCATCTTTTCCACAATAACTAAATATGTACATGCTCTACACATTATAATAACATCCAAAAAAATATAAGAGACATTTTACTTACTTTAATCTGATGAATCCAGTCCAATGAAACAAAGAGATTTTGTTCTTGGGAAATCTTGAAAAGTTGTGTGCGTTCATGGCCATAAAGTGGAACTTATAAACAAATGTAACATCCACTAACATTGTTAGACTGAACAGTAAGACCCAATGACTATGTACATGTAGTAAAAAACCAGATAAAATATAACAGATAGTTTTTAGGGATGGCTAAAGTTAACGTTGTAATTTTACAACCGTGGGTCTTACAGGGTTAAAGGGATATTCCACCGTTTAAAGGATGAATGTCTATTTAAACTGGGTCATCTATGTAGTAGAACTGTGAAATAATATTTGAATAAAGTGCCTTCTTGGCTGAGAAAGGCAGAAAAATTTATTTATCGCTCATGTACACGAAAGACAACAACTCCCAGAATGCACGGCGCTCGCTTCCTCCGTGACTTCGCTGGCGGAAGTTCCGCCATCTACCTGGCTCCGAGAGAAACAGACGCGTCCATGAGCAAACAGCTTGACACACAGACACAAATCCCCAGGTGAAAAGCCTTAAGCCCAATTTATACTCCTGCGTAAAGTGCTCTGCGTAGCTACGCAGAGTCCTCTACGTCGACGCAGAACCTGTCGAAGAGCCTCTGCGTCGTCTCCGGGTGCACGGAATATTTTTTAAGTGTCCGTCACTCCGTCAAGGGACTACGGAGACGGCAAGAGCTGCGATTGGTCCTCAGGACAGGCCGAGCTAAGCTGCTCTGTGCCGGCTCTCAGTGCGCTCCGGGCGTCCTGACAGAGGCGGAGCTGATCCCCGCCGATAACGCCGCTGCCGAACTATAAATACGTCATATCTTAACACACACAGCACATGTTTAGACTCTAAATGGCCAATTTCTCGCCTCAAATTATCTTAAAACTGCGTTCCGTGACACAGAAAAGTGAGAAACGGCCACTTTTTCAACAACAACAGTCTTTCTCTCTCTTTCTTTCTCGGACGCCATTGCTCACTGTAGCCAGAAGCACAACAACCTTGCGCAGCGACCCCTACTGATCGGGCGGGAAATTGCAGCGAGTGTCCGTCACCACGACGCAGAAGTATAAATGCTCGAGGCGTCTCCGTGGTGACGCAGACGGATAACGCATACGCAGTCGGAGAAGTATAATGTGGCCTTTAGTTGGATACATAACGGACCTGCAGGTTACACATGATTGTTCTTTATTGTGCTAAATTATACCGGGACATGCAGTAAAAACAAGGAAAGGACAAGCAGTAAGTTCCCATTATTTGCCGGTCAGAGATTCAGAGCGGTGGTGAAGCTTGAAAGCTAAGTTATGCTAAGCTTGTTTGGAGTGATATAAATCGAAGACAACACAGACAAGCTAGCGGGGTTCACAGTGTACATTTCCAGCAGGAAGACTTCACTGAGAGGTAAGACTGACGCTAATATTCCACTCTATTTCTGCTCATAATATACGATGTGATATAGTTGTCGGCAGTGAAGCAACAACTTTGGAAACGTAACGTTTGATAGACAATTACACACACACGTTAAATACACGTAATCTGTTGGCAAAGTAAAGTCATCTTGCTTTCGCTGGAGAATAGTGTCAGTGTTATTCAAATGTTTTATTGTTATTCATGTTTATTCAAGACGCCTATATAGACAACAGTATAATGTTCACAGCTCACCCAGTTGGTATGTTTTGCTGAAAGGGTTGTTTTCCTGAAAAAAAGTTAAATCGTTCGTTCATATTTTATGTGTAATTGTATTCCTTGTCCTTTACAGTTGAAGCACAGTTTAATCAAGTCTTGGAGAAACTCTTCACAGCATCCAGCTCTGCTCCTCTTCACCACTGTGATTCCAGCTCCATCAGATTCTGACACCGCTCTACATGCTTCATTATTTATTTTTTGTTTGCATATTGTTTTAGACATGCTTTTAGATTTGGATCCTTGTTGATTTTAATTTGTACTCTTGAATATGATGGTAAAACATCTTCCTTTGTGAATAATAAAGTAATTTTTTTTACCTTCACACCCTGCATGCATTTGTACACTTGTGTAAAGTAAAGACTTGTGGAAGGAAGCTGAATAGTTACTGATTTTGTTATATTACTATACTAGACAAGTTAGATTTACACAATAAAAATGATGTGGTTGTCATCAGTAAACAAAGTAGCTCTAATTCTGAAGTGTTTATCAACCCTTTTCTCCAAATGAAATAACTTTTCATCTAATAATACTGTAATGGGGGAACACTAAGGGTTACAAAATAAACCACAACATATGTGAATTTATATTTTTAATATTAATAGTCATATAAAGAAAAATCAGACTTATTATCAACAGTCTTCATAGACACAGTACTGTTTTCAGGAGCTGCGTATGTTCTTCTGAACAACAAAGGCAGGTAAAACAAGACAATTGTCTTTCCCCAGTCTGTGGATCCACTCCAGGGACGGTAAGGTGTTCGGTGATATGACTGTGTGTAAAACAATGATTATAACGTTAGCGAATCGAAGTATCTGTTCTTACATTAGCATAGATGTAAATGAACTGTAAATATGCTAACGTTAGCTCAGCTGGCGTTACATATAAACATGGATCAATGTGGTGATAAAAATAAATATAAAACAAAATACTCACGTTGGCCGAATATACCGTTTCCTTCATCCACCGTGCCGGTGCCCGCTGACACCGTTGTCGCACGGCCGAGTTGCTCTGTGACTCGGCGAGCCGCAGTGCATGCAGCCGGAGCTTCGCAGCCGAGTGAAGCAAGAGCCTGCGGCGGCACATTCTTGTGCCCACAAAAAAGTTCCTCAGGTGCCGATTCCGGCCGCACCACCGTCAGAAAGCAGGTATTTTCCCTCGCAGCCATATCAGTTTGAAAACTACATTCTGTTATTGTCTTCTTTTTTAGTTAACAAGAGCCAGAGCCAGTCGTAGCTGTTAGCAAAGATGGCTGACCGATTACATTCTGGGAATGAAGTCTCGTCCAATGGACAAGAAAGTCTCGTCCCCCTATGGGTGAGTCTAAGGCTGAATCCCAATTCCACCCCTTAGTCCTTAGCCATTCGAATTTGTACTCGGTCATTCATTGCTGTGGATGCTACTCTTTGTACAAGAGCTGCATGCCAGGTATTTTATACTATGCTTTGAAACAGAGTGGCTGTTTGTGTAGTCACCTTTTTGCAAAAAAAAGACATTGTCATAAGATGGTAGATCACAAGTATGCTTTTGTTTTGTTTTTGCAATACCCACAGGGTATGTTGGAAGAGGAAGGCGAGGGGAGTTGCGGGGGATCTACTCCGAAGATCCCCACCCTGGATTCTGCAGCCAGTTCTGCCGGAATGAACTCATTGGCTGCCGTTCAAAATAAATAAAACAATTTATTCCAACTGTAATAGTATGTGATTTTTTAAATAATATTTTACGCACAAACAGTATTCTGTATTCTGTGTAAGAATGACTTCCCACAACTTTTATGTTACTTCCAATGATGTGGTTATCTGATATAGATGTTGAACAATAAACATTTTTTTTCACTATTTACTATTCATTTTATGTTCTGTATATTTTTTCCATTAAATTTTTCGTCTGGTATTTTTATAAGTATTAGTATACGTATATACTAATAAGTATTGGCATGATTACTTTTACCCTTTGGTTAAAACACAATTATTAACAATACCGGACGCAAGCTTTTATTTTGAAATGATAAAATAAGCTGCAGCTCGTTGGCACGAGACGAGAGGCTCCAGACTGCAGCCACACTTTGGCCTTTACTGAGGCATATCCGGGCAGGTTAAAGCGTGGAGCATACCTCTTATGTTGAACAATACATTTTATACAATTTACCAGTGTCATTTTATGTTTCTGGCAACAGACGAGCGGTTCCCGACGCGAGCTTTTATTTTGAAAATTATTTTCCTTGGGGGCGTGGATTCTTGGCTCCAATCGGGAGGGCTCGAAGCGGGAGGGCTCGAAATGAGGGGCTCCGGTCTGCAGCCATACACTCTTGCTCAAAACAGAGGCCGTTTCTCAATACTCAAGTATGCCAGTATGTACTTGCTTACTTGGAAAGTACATACTTGAAAAGTACGACTGAAGAACATACTTGCCAAGTACGGGAGTACACGAGCACGATTCTTCAATTGGAACAGCAGCGTACTTCCTTGTTCTACTGTTTGAATGGCGGGTGGCGCGAAGCACTTAAGCCTCATTACCGCCACCTACAGTGTCGATCAATGAACATATAAAATACTTTAAATAAATACATATGTTGTTGTTATTTTCACATTTTAAATATTTTATACACTATAAAATGTGTCCATTATATGTAAATACATACAATGACAGTGCGACTTTAATATAAATCTAAAATTCAAAGTTACAATAAGTTAAACATTAATATTATACAAAAGTTCACACTGTCAGGTCAAAACGTTTGCATTAAAAACAAAACAACATGTCAACAACAAATCTATCGATCACACCAAGTATGTAATGACGGAGCCGTCTGAGCCAGCGGATCATTTCATCACGACAGGCCGAGGTAACGCTGCTCTGTGCCGGGCACTGTGCGCACCGAGCGTCCGCCAAGGCGGAGCTGATCACCTCCGATAGCGCCGCTGTCATACTATAAATACGTCATATCTTATTTACACAAAGCACATGTTTGGATTCTAAATGACTAATTTCTCGTCTCAAATGATTTCAAAACTCCGTTCCGGGACACAGAAAAATATTTATTTCAGGTTTAAATTTGTATTTTATCCTGCTATGTTCCGCCGAAATGCATTCTGGGATATATGGCTTTCCCAAGTACGCTCAAGTCACCACCATGGATGTATAATATGAACTGGATAGAGCACCGCCCCCTCTGCCTTGAAGACAATTTTTGCATGGTGGCCACTGTGGGTACTGCAACAAAAAATCCCATGGAGCCCAAAAACCAATTTTCCCATTGACCGCAATAGTAAAAGAGACGCCTGTAAAATCGTCCACAGGACACCTCGAGACATGGACACGGGCTTTTATAAATCTTTATATTATGCATTTTTAAGTCATGGAGTTTCATGTTTGAAAAACATTCCTAAAGGCCATAAAAAGCACAGACAAATCTTATTTCTCAGAGTGACGTCACAGCTGTGTACGAGCACAGCCAAGCGCGGTCATGTGGCGTCTCGGGAACGGCGCTGCTGTCAGTGAACCGTACGACATGAAAACTTCATGAGAAATGTGAATAAATGAAGACAATGATGGGGTTTTCGTTTACATTTTTATAATATTATGACAAAGCAGGTTTTAGTTGTTTATTCGGCGCTCATTAACATTTATTTTCAAACGTATTATCGATGTATTAACGAGCGGATTTAATGTGTGGATTCATTGAGGAGAGGAGACTGACATGCTGCACTTTATCACTGTGTTCAGTCCCGGACATCGTGACACTGATGACGGTGTGGACTACGGAGCTGTGACCGTGTGATGCACTGAGACCTGCGGTCACTTCACCACTGATTCCCGGGGAGGATGTTTGTCTTATCGTCACTATCGGTTCATGAAGTTACTGTTAAATGTGACGAACTATAGTTGAGTTAGAGTTGAATATAAACGTGTTGAGTGAAAGAATCGGGAGTTATAAAACTACTTTAACACGTTGTTATTGTTCGTAATAATGCGACCATGTTAGAATCTGCAGGTTTATTTTAATATTTTATGATATTTAACCACAATAGTAATTATTAAGATAAGTTAGCTTTATTTGTAAACCACCTCTACAAAAACACTTACAAATTTGAACTTTGAAATTTAAACCACACAAAGCATTTAAACCATACAAAGCATAGCAGTGAGACCAACAAATCATATTCATGGTTCATATTCAATGAAGTTGTTTTTTAATCAAAAAAGTACTTAATGTTGTCATTATTTTCTTGGACAATAATATATAAAAATATTACAAAAATTACAAAATACAAAAATTGTGGAGAATGAATCTGTTGGTGAAATATTAAACATGTTAACCTGTTACCTATATGTTTGCGGTCAAATAAACACCCAATAAATGTCAAAATGTTCCACACTGTACATAGTGCAATTTTTGTATCTTTGTGCACAGTTTACACTGAGACAATTTTAGATTTTACAACCATTTAGATTATTAGCATACAGTATATCAGTGAACGGGAAAATCAACATTTAACAAAGACATTCAAAATATGCGAAGACAAAATATAACAATGTCAATGTTCCAAGAATTAAAACGTGGTATAGTAAATGCTCTAATGGCATTGTAAGCACTGACAAATCTTCCATCCACAGCAGCAGTGTCCTCTCCTATACAGTGATGTGCTTGACCCCATGATTTTGCTTCATGGGTGAAAGGGCCTCATGAAATTCAAGCAAGTCCAGGTGCCCACATCATGTGTATAACTCCTGAAGATACTTGACCACATGAACAGGACCTTAACATGCCTGTTAAAGTTAAATGCAGTTAAGACAGGATATTAGTCATAGTTTTAACAAAGACCTACTTGAATAAGACATGTCACATTATGTATAAACAGGTAATAAATCATTTAAAGAGACCCAACAATGAATGGAATGCTAAAGCTGTTTATGTGTAATACATGATCCTTGTGCTGTTCGCATTGGAGGTTTAAAGTGAATATTGGGGTTATAGCACTCACTAGCAAACTGCATTTATTATGATTAGCTCTATCACTTTAAGTTGTGATCATTGTGTTTTCTATTTATTATAATGTGCATTTAATAATCCTATTAGAGACTAATATCAAGTGAATTAGGTGAACAATTATCTACAGCCATTAATATTCCCCTCACACACACCCACGCACGCGCACGCACGCGCACACACACACACACACACACACACACACACACACACACACACACACACACACACACACACACACACACACACACACACACAGAGGCCTGTCTTAGTTTAAAGCCCACTCACCACGGCAAGGTGCAGGCCAAGAGTGGGAACACAAGACCAGACATGGACAAGACAAACTCTGACGGGACCACAGTTAGACATTTAACATGCATATGAAGAATAAACCCACATTAAAAATGCTTTATTGGTCAACTGTAAACAACAACTTGCATTTCCAAGAACAATGTGACAAACAGTATTACAATGCACCTGAACATATGCAATTAATTTATTCTCCTAACAGTATTTTTGTATCCATATAACTTTATACACTCATGGTAATCATTTAACATCAACAAATGGAAACAAAAATCAACAATCAAACCATCTTAAAAATTATACGAAACCTTTTTTTGGCCTGCATGAACACAAACACTTGAACAATAGCAGATTTTATTTTTGTTTTTAGTTTTGTTTATTTGGGCAATAGAATACAATAATTAAAAACATTGAACTGATTAAAGTGTGTGTACTATGTGTGTGTAATACTGTTTTAATGTAATGGAAAGAAAAATTAGTGGCAAAGGTCTCAGAAAAGTTGTAAATTCACAAAATTACATATGTCCAGATAATAACTTGTGCTCCGTGGTGCAAGCTCCAAGTTTTACTGTGAACACTGTAATTATATAGTGGCGAAATGGAGCGATTTATCATCGGCTGTTGAGATTGTTATTGTTTTACTCCACTGAGGAAACAAACACACTCATTCACTCACACACACGAGAGAGAAAAGAAACAGACAAGTGCAATACAAACACCATCACCAAACATATAAATATATACATAGAGATCAAAACAGACATTATGGAGACAGTATAGCGTATATCACTCTAAAGTGCATTCACGTACATAAACACATGCACATTACTGATGGTGAAAATGTACCAGCTTGGTGAATTTATGTCTGACAAAATCTTTCTTTAACTTTTCAGTCTCTCTTTTTGCCAAATGGTGCATATGAATTGTGCAATACACCGATGATGCCATTTTCACCAAGTAGTGCACATGGTTGTCTTCAACAGTGGTTTCAAACATGTGGTCATGCAGCCCTGGGAACAAAGTTTTGTCACTGCTGTAACTAAGCACTTCGTGTGAAACAGCCGATGCTAAGCCATGTCCCTGGGGAAGTTTGCCAGAAGTTGTTTTCAAAATCCTTTGAAAACAACGTTCTGCCTCTGTGCATATGGCAATTATGCCCGTTGATGGCTTCTGCAAACCTCCACGATTCTTCAAAAGAAGGAACGGATGGACAGTGGAGTCAGAGGTTAATGCATCGGTGCAGGAGATACAGTTATGTTTCTCCTTGATTTTTTTCACCACAAAGCCAGCGATGTAACTGATGGCAGCTTCTTTGTATTCAGAGACTGCTTCGATGTCTGGGCAGAGTTGGTAATCATGATCGGACTGTGGCTGTTTAACAGGTTTTAGGTCAAACCTGCGAATGGTGTTTACTGTCGCAGGTGTTGCCCCCATGATTTCAGTGTCATCCCTGAGGAGACAATTTCCTGTTCCGATCTTAACCTGAAGCTTAACCAGAAGACGCTTGTAGGCCGCTGTGAACTGCTTTACAGTCGGATTGTTGTTAAATCCACCTCTAGCTCTGATAGAGGAAAAGAAAAGCTCAAGATGATCTTGACTTAACTTGTAAGTGAGGAGAAATCTGCATGTGGCATTTGGCTTTTCCACCAGCTCATGGAAAATGTTACGTACACTTCTTGAGCTGGCAACAAAGCCAATGATGCATGTTCGCCGTTTTCCAGAATGGACATGCATTCCTTTTTTATCCATGAGACCAAGAAGGGTGTTTTCCGCTTTCAGCAGGATTTTTTCTGCCCGTTCTTTGTTTGATGTCCTCATTGGTGCTTTGTATCCTTTACCAAGGGCGTTTCTGCTGTTGAGAACATCAAAAGCGGCATCAATGGTTCTCAGGAATTCTACAGTTTCCTCACATCCTCTGAACTGTGGTAAATGCAGGTGTTTGTTGCAGTATTCCAGAGCGTCTGCTACACTGCTGCTGAAAACCTGAGTTGCAAGTTTTACCTTCATCTTCTGTTTCTCCCACCTTATATGGGCCATCTTCAACTTGTTTCCCAGTCGCAGACCTTCAACCTCTTGAAGTTTGTTTAGCTCAACGATATATTGCCACCTAATTTCTCCTGTTGGGTTTTTTAGCAAACCTCCGTCAGCCAGTGTGTTCCTCAGGAGTTTCATCATGTGGCATACATCCAAAAGCACATGAACTACTAGTGAGGAATCAGCAGGATGAGGAAACGAAGGTGTCATTGAATTAACATCAAAAATCACCCCAAGTGTTTTTAACATGGTGAAATGGCATGATGGTCCATCGCAGGTCAGAGACACTGTGCGAACTCCGATGTTGTGAAGTCTTAGAAGGCATTCGCTGATGATGTTAGCGCGCTCTTCACCAGTCAGTGAATCTACAAAGAAATATGCCACTGGGATTTTCCATGATTCATTGATTGCAACAGCCATGAGAACCAATGCATCTCTTGCTGGTGGCAGGGTGTCATCAACTGTGCCACAACCATGATCCACATATCCGTGGAATTTCCCTGCAGAATATTCAACATGCTTGCGAATGGCCATTTCATCCATCATTAAAGCACAGGTTGTTTCCTTACCCTCTTTTTTTCTGTCTTGTGCGTGGAGCTGTAGTGCAGAAAATGACGCTTTGGTGAACCCTGGGTCTGCAGAGACACTGCTGTACCACTTTCTAATAGTGACTGGATGAGGCAAGCCAAGGTCAAAACTGTCTCTCACAAAGGCATAAGCCTTTGCAGAGTAGAAGTTTAGAGTCATTGCAAATGACCGCAATTCTTCTGGCACTTTTGACTTCTTTCCTTGTTCCAGTCTAGTGAAAAGTGCCTTTGGCACTCCACTGAACGAATTCTCCAGCTTCTCTGCACATCCAGAGGAAATCAAGCTTTTCTGCTTAAGCACAGTGATGACCTCAGACAGAGAATCCACTTTTTTCTTTAATCTGATAGTCTTTTGCTTTTCCAATTTCAATTTTTTTCGGCAAGTACCGAGCTTTTCTCCAACTGAAACCATCTGAATCTGAAATTGACGTTTCAGTGTTTTGGGTGATTCCCTCACTGTGTAGTGATGGTCCACGGTGGTTGTGGTGGATGTTAGCACAGAACAATTTTCCACTGGCGAGGTAGTTTGCTGTGCATCACTGTCATTGTGATCTGACACAAAAGGGCTGCTATGAGACTCCTGTATCACAACAACTCTGTCATTATCTGAGACCTCTGCCACATCCTGTGTTGTGTGTTTTGAATATGTGTGATCAATTATGTGTGGGGCTGTGAAAGAGTTCTGACTTACCTCTGGCATGGACTTACCTTCCAAGGAGGAGATGAAAATGGTGGGGACAGCTGTTGATGTTAGGCACTTTCTCCCACACCTGAAAATAAAAGACTCCTCTTCAAAGTGAAGAGCACACAGCCTGGAGTTCTCGTTTGGAGTCCAATTCTTGCGCTGTACATAGTCCGTCCATTTATGAAGCCTTTTCCTGTCAGTCAGTGGAAAACTGCAAAATCATATCAATCATAATAAGAATTAAAGCTGCGAGCAGCGATGGGCGGGTCCTCGTTTCCGCCGGCGCCACAGCCAGGCCAAAAGCCACCAGCAGGCCGGGTAAGTCCTGGACTCTGCGCAGACATGTTCAGGACGGATCCCTGGTCTCACATGTCAAGTTTGGAGCTGATCGGTCAATGTACGGCGAAGTTACAGGGCACTTCCGGTTTCGGGTGACCCACTTCCTGTGTACAGGTCATAGTTTGCAGACACCTATCAAGTTTCGCGGCAATCGGTCGATATACGGGTGAGTTACAGGGCACTTCCGGTTTCGGGTGACCCACTTCCTGTGTGCAGGTCATAGTTTGGAGACACCTATCAAGTTTTGAGGCAATCGGTCGATATACGGGTGAGTTACAGGGAACTTCCGGTTTCAGGTGACCCACTTCCTGTGTACAGGTCATAGTTTGCAGACACCTATTAAGTTTCGAGGCAATCGGTCGATATACGGGTGAGTTACAGGGCACTTCGGGTTTCGGGTGACCCACTTCCTGTGTGCAGGTCATAGTTTGGAGACACCTATCAAGTTTCGAGGCAATCGGTCGATATACGGGTGAGTTACAGGGCACTTCCGGTTTCGGGTGACCCACTTCCTGTGTACAGGTCATAGTTTGCAGACACCTATCAAGTTTCGAGGCAATCGGTCGATATACGGGTGAGTTACAGGGCACTTCCGGTTTCGGGTGACCCACTTCCTGTGTACAAGTCATAGTTTGCAGACACCTATCAAGTTTCGAGGCAATCGGTCGATATACGGGTGAGTTACAGAGCACTTCCGGTTTCGGGTGACCCACTTCCTGTGTGCAGGTCATAGTTTGCAGACACCTATCAAGTTTCGAGGCAATCGGTCGATATACGGTTGAGTTACAGGGCACTTCCGGTTTCGGGTGACCCACTTCCTGTGTGCAGGTCATAGTTTGCAGACACCTATTAAGTTTCGAGGCAATTTGTCAATATACGGGTGAGTTACAGGGCACTTCCGGTTTCGGGTGACCCACTTCCTGTGTGCTTGTCAGTTTGCAGACACCGATCAAGTTTCGAGGCAATCGGTCCATATACGGGTGAGTTACAGGGCACTTCCGGTTTCGGGTGACCCACTTCCTGTGTGCAGGTCATAGTTTGCAGACACCTATCAAGTTTCGAGGCAATTTGTCATTATACGGGTGAGTTACAGGGCACTTCCGGTTTCGGGTGACCCACTTCCTGTGTGCAGGTCATAGTTTGCATACACCTATTGTAATAATATTATTCTAGTGATGCAGCCCTAACTCTAACCCGGTGGAATTATTATTTTATTTTATTTTTTAAAATATATATATATATATATATATATATATATATATATATATTCTGAAAAGTAAACCGGATGTTTCTTACTACTTCCTCCCCCGCTCATGCGGTGTCTTGAGAGTCAGGGTCAGTGCGTATGTGTGGCACCTGTCCATTGCTCAGGACCAGGTAAACTCTGATTGGTCTGTAATTGCCGCATTTTGGGCGGTTCCCCGAATTCTTCAGAAAAAAATAAAATAAAAAAAGTGTCGCTCTGTGTATTTGTCTGTGACACCTGTCCATTGGTCAGGACCAGTGGTCTTTTTTTCCAGGTGAGCTCTGATTGGTCTGTGAATGCCGCATGTGGGGCAGGCAGTTCCCCCATGTCGGGGGCGGTTCCCCTAATCGTCAGACTGGCAGCTAATCTGGTGAGTGAAATACGTGTCTCTCTGTGCTCTGTGTATGTGTCTGCTCGTTAACATGTATAAATAACTGCAGCTCAACTTTTTCATTATTAAACCATGTCCTTTTAATGTTAATTTGAATGTGATCATGTCAGAAAGTTGTTTTGTCGATATTAAACTTGTGTTTGTAGGCTGTTCGTGTTGCTCCTTAGCCTTAGCTCGTTAGCTTAGCTAGTTAGCTTAGCTCGTTAGCGTTAGCATGTGCTCCATGGCCTCTTGGTGCACTTGGTTTTTCAGGGAAGTTTTTTAGAGGAAAATATTTTACTGTGCACGGATGTGTAGATTGGTATATTTTTTATTCTTTTTGACGCAGTGTGGAAGCATTTTTCATGTGTTTGCGTTGCTTGGAGCTGTGTGTCTGTGTGCAGTGCGTGTGTGTCTATTTTTAGACTGTGTAAAGCGCGTCATCGGTACGCTGCTCGTTTCTTCGTCACTTTTAAACAATTATGGTTATTATATATTATATTAAACATTGTGTTAACGTGGCCGTTTTGTCTGAGAAGGCTTGAATAATGTGGGGAGATTGTGTCTTTTCACTGTAAGGCGTGTTTTCTGGGATTATAATCCAAGTTTATCTTAAATTTGTTGTTTATTGAAGGAGGTCTGGTTCTTTTTTGTAAGGATTAATTTAAAGCCATGATGTGGCTCGCGTTTGTGTGTGTGTGTGCGCTTGCGTTTGTGTGTGCGCGTGAGTGAGAATTATTTCATCTGGAAATGTAGCTCCGTGAAGTTGGCCCCCCACCCCCAATAAAACCATTTCAAAATACTTGTAATCGATTGTGCTTCGTTTGTGCAGGTTTGTGCAGCAAAAATTTTCGTTTGTGCTGCTTTAGTTTTTGAGATATTAAACATTATTTCAAAACCAGCACAAAGTGTTGACTTCCAGGATTTAGGGGCAGTGTGTGGCGGTGGCTGTGGCCGGGACAGGGGCCCCCTGGGCCGGGTAGACCTCCGGGGAAGTCCCGGTGTGGAGCCTGGAGGTCCAAAAAAATTAAAACCCCGGAAAACGGTTAATATTAACCCCAGTACTGTAAAGTAAAGCAGCACAAACGAAGCACGAACAAATGAGACCATTTTCAGCTGATTTGGAGGATATGGGGGGCTGTGTGACAATATAGATATATTAATATTTCATAAACTAAAGCAGCACAAAAAAACTTTTTGCAGCACAAACCAGCACAAACGAAGCCCAAACAAATGAGCCCATTTTCAGCTGATTTGGAGGATATGGGGGGCTGCGTGACAATATAGATTTATTAATATCTCAAAAACTAAAGCAGCACAAACGAAACTTTTTGCAGCACTAAGCAGCACAAACGAAGCCCAAACAAATGAGACCATTTTCAGCTCATTTGGACAAATCTGGCTGGTTCTGCTTCATCCTCCTCTTCCTCACCTACCGAGAGCTGAAGAGGCACGCTCTGTGCGGCGCGGGCACGCGCGCCCCATTTTGAAATAATGTTTAATATCTCAAAAACTAAAGCAGCACAAACGAAAATGTTTGCAGCACAAACCAGCACAAACGAAGCCGAAACAAACGAGACCATTTTCAGCTCATTTGGACGATATGGGGGGCTGGATATAAACATGTTAATAACTCAAAAACTAAAGCAGCACAAACGAAAATTTTTGCTGCACAAACGAAGCACAATCGATTACAAGTATTTTGAAATGGTTTTATTGGGGGTGGGGGGCCAACTTCACGGAGCTTGGAAATGTTTGCTTTGAGAAGCATGTCTGTGCTGTTGTACATTGACCAAACAATGTTTTTTTTTTGTAAGGATTAATTTAAAGCTATGAGTGAGTTTTTATGGTTTCTGTCCTCCATGCTGAGGCCCGGGCTATTTTTAGACTGTGTGTGTGAAGCGTGTCATCAGACGCTGCTCGTTTCTTCGTCACTTTTAAACAATTATGGTTATTATATTAAACGGTATGTTGACCTGGCCGTTTTGTCTGAGAAGGCTTGAATAATGTGGGGAGATTGTGTCTTTTCGCTGTAAAGTGTGTTTTCTGGGATTATAATCCAAGTTTATCTTAAATTTGTTGTTTATTGAAGGAGGTCTGGTTCTTTTTTGTAAGGATTAATTTAAAGCCATGATGTAGCTCGTTGGGCTGTGTGTGTGTGCGTGTCTGACGTTGTTAATGTCCTTGGTATGAAGCGGAACTGTTTAGAGAAAGTTATTTTACTGTACAGAACATGTGTAAATTGGTATATTTTTCATTCCTGTCTGTGACTGATATATTATATTATACGTAATGTTAACGTCGCCGATTTTTCTGAAAAGCTTCCAATAATGTGTTTTTACACGCTGAGGCCTGGGCTATATTTAGACTGAGACCGTGTGTCTCTCTGTGCTGCTCTGTGTATTTATCTGCTCATTAACATGTTTGAACAACTGCAGCTCAACCTTTTCATTATCAAACCATGTTATTTTACTGTTAATTTGAATGTGCTCATGTCAGAAAGTTGTTTCGTCGATATGAAACGTGTGTTTGTATGCTGTTCGTGTTGCTCCTTAGCCTTAGCTCCTTAGCTTGTTTGTCCATGACCTCGTGGTGCACTATGTTTTTCAGTTTGTGTATCCATGGCCTCGTGGTGCACTTGGTTTTTCAGTTTGTGTATCCATGGCCTCGTGGTGCGCAGACACTTGGCCACCACGAGGCCAATTTGAATGTGCTCATGTCAGAAAGTTGTTTCGTCGATAGTAAACGTGTGTTTGTACGCTGTTCGTGTTGCTCCTTAGCTCGTTAGCGTTAGCATGTGTTTTGGAGCTGTGTGTGTGTGTGAGAGAATGATTTCATCTGGAAATTATGGCTTTGAGAAACATGTCTGTGCTGTTGTACAATTGACCAAACAAGGTTTTTTTTGTAAGGATTAATTTTAAGCTATGAGTGAGTTTTTATGGTTTCTGTCCTCCATGCTTAGGCCCGGGCTATTTTTAGACTGTGTGTGTGAAGCGCATGTCCATCGGTATGCTGCTCGTTTCTTCGTCACTTTTAAACAATTATGGTTATTATATATTATATGGTATGTTAACGTGGCCGTTTTATCTGAGAAGGCTTGAATAATGTGGGGAGATTGTGTCTTTTTACTGTAAGGTGTGTTTTCCGGGATTACAATCCAAGTTTATCTTAAATTTGTTGTTCATAGAAGGTCTGGTTCTTTTTTGTAAGGATTAATTTAAAGCCATGATGTAGCTTGTGTTGCTCCTTAGCCTTAGCTTGTTAGCATGTGCTCCATGGCCTCGTGGTGCACTGGTTATTTCAGGGAAGCTTTTTAGAGGAAAATATTTTACTGTATGCAGATGTGTAGATTTGTATATTTTTCATTCCTGTGACGCAGTGTGGAATCATTTTTCATGTGTTTGCGTTGCATGGAGGTGTGTGCATGCGTGTGTGCATGTGCAGAGTCATTGGCGCACTGCTCGTACCTAGTCACTTTTAAACAATTGTTATTATATATTATATTATAAGATAAGTTAGCGTGGCCATTTTTTCTGAAAGCTTCCAATGATGTGTTTTTACGTTTTCTATCCTCCGCTGAGGCCTGGGCTATTTTTAGACTGAGACTGTGTGTCGCTCTGTGTATGCGTCTGCTCGTTAACTGCAGCTCAACATTTGTCATTATCAAACCATGTTCTTTTACTGTTAATTTGAATGTGATCATGTCAGAGAGTTGTTTCGTCAATATGAAACGTGTTTGTACGGGCTGTTCTTGTTGCTCCTTAGCCTTAGCTTGTTAGCCTAGCTCGTTAGCGTTAGCATGTGCTCCATGGCCTTGTGGTGCACTTGGTTATTTCAGAGAAGCTTTTTATAGGAAAATATTTTACTGTGCACGGATGTGTAGATTGGTATATTTTTCATTCCTGTGACGCAGTGTGGAAGCATTTTTCATGTGTGTGCGTTGTGCGCACGCTTGCGTTTGTGTGTGTGTGAGAATTATTTCATCTGGAAATGTTTGCTTTGAGAAACATGTCTGTGCTGTTGTACATTGACCAAACAAAGGATTTTTGTAAGGATTAATTTAAAGCTATGAGTGAGTTTTTATGGTTTCTGTCCTCCATGCTGAGGGCCAGGCCATTTTTAGACTGTGTGTGTGAAGCGCGTCATCGGTACGCTGCTCGTTTCTTCGTCACTTTTAAACAATTATGGTTATTATATATTATATTAAACGGTATGTTAATGTGGCTGTTTTCTCCGAGAAGGTTCGAATAATGTGGGGAGATTGTGTCTTTTCACAGTAAGGCGTGTTTTCCGGGATTATAATCCAAGTTTATCTTAAATGTGTTCATAGAAGGAGGTTTGGTTCTTTTTTGTAAGGATTAATTTAAAGCCATGATGTAGCTCGTTGGGCTGTGTGTGTGTGCGTGTTTGACGTTGTTAATGTCCTTGGTATGAAGCGGAACTGTTGAGAGAAAGTTATTTTACTGTACAGAACATGTGTAAATTGGTATATTTTTCATTCCTGTCTGTGACTGATATATTATATTATACGTAATGTTAACGTCGCCGATTTTTCTGAAAAGCTTCCAATAATGTGTTTTTACACGCTGAGGCCTGGGCTATATTTAGACTGAGACCGTGTGTCTCTCTGTGCTGCTCTGTGTATTTATCTGCTCATTAACATGTTTGAACAACTGCAGCTCAACCTTTTCATTATCAAACCATGTTATTTTACTGTTAATTTGAATGTGCTCATGTCAGAAAGTTGTTTCGTCGATATGAAACGTGTGTTTGTACGCTGTTCGTGTTGCTCCTTAGCCTTAGCTCCTTAGCTTGTTTGTCCATGGCCTCGTGGTGCACTTGGTTTTTCAGTTTATGTATCCATGGCCTCGTGGTGCACTATGTTTTTCAGTTTGTGTATCCATGGCCTCGTGGTGCACTTGGTTTTTCAGTTTGTGTATCCATGGCCTCGTGGTGCACTATGTTTTTCAGTTTGTGTATCCATGGCCTCGTGGTGCACTTGGTTTTTCAGTTTGTGTATCCATGGCCTCGTGGTGCACTTGGTTTTTCAGTTTGTGTATCCATGGCCTCGTGGTGCACTATGTTTTTAATTTCTGTGACGCAGTGTGGAAGCATTTTTCATGTGTTTGCATTGCTTGGAGCTCTGTGTGTGTGTGCGTCATTATCAAACCATGTTGTTTTACTGTTAATTTGAATGTGCTCATGTCAGAAAGTTGTTTCGTCGATAGTAAACGTGTGTTTGTATGCTGTTCGTGTTGCTCCTTAGCCTTAGCTCCTTAGCCCGTTAGCGTTAGCATG
Organism: Microchirus variegatus; assembly: GCF_963457635.1. NCBI lineage: Eukaryota > Metazoa > Chordata > Actinopteri > Pleuronectiformes > Soleidae > Microchirus > Microchirus variegatus. The sequence goes on along the minus strand of NC_139802.1, from coordinate 25,860,274 downwards.
TGTCTCCATGGCCTCGTGGTGCACTTGGTTATTTCAGAGAAGCTTTTTAGAGGAAAATATTTTTACTGTGCACGGATGTGCAGATCTGTATATTTTTCATTCCTGTGACAGTGGGGAAGCATTTTTCATATGTTTGCGTTGCTTGGAGCTGTGTGTGTGAGAATTATTTCATCTGGAAATGTTTGCTTTGAGAAACATGTCTGTGCTGTTGTACATTGACCAAACAAGGTTTTTTTGTAAGGATTAATTTAAAGCTATGAGTGAGTTTTTATGGTTTCTGTCCTCCATGCTGAGGGCCGGGCTATTTTTAGACTGTGTGTGTGAAGCGCGTGTCCATCGGTAGCTGCTCGTTTCTTCGTCACTTTTAAACAATTATGGTTATTATATATTATATTAAACGGTATGTTGACGTGGCCGTTTTATCTCAGAAGGTTCGAATAATGTGGGGAGATTGTGTCTTTTCACTGTAAGGCGTGTTTTCCGGGATTATAATCAAAGTTTGTCTTAAATGTGTTGTTCATAGAAGGAGGTCTGATTCTTTTTTGTAAGGATTAATTTAAAGCCATGATGTAGCTCGTTGGGCTGTGTGTGTGTGCGTGTTTGACGTTGTTAATGTCCTTGGTATGAAGCGGAACTGTTTAGAGAAAGTTATTTTACTGTACAGAAAATGTGTAAATTGGTATATTTTTCACTCCTGTCTGTGACTGATTTTGCAGGCTTCCCGTGTGTGAGTGTCTTGTGTGGTTAATTGTTGAAGAAAGTTGTTTAACTGTATAGAAATGTGTAGAGTGGTATATGCCTGTGTGTGTGTGTGTGTGAGGCTTAAATGTGTTGTTTATTGAAGGAGATCTGCTGGTCTGGTACTTTTTGCTTAATGCGAAATATGTCTTGACTGTTGTATATTGACCAAACAAAAGTGTGTTTTTTTTTGTATTTTTTGTGAGGATTAATTTAAAGGCACAAGCGAGTTTTTACGCTTTCGATCCTCATCTGAAGCCCGCGCTATGTTTAGACTGTGAGACTGTGTATACACTTTTGCGCTCTCTATTTCTCTGCTTGTTAAAACTTTTAAACAATTATGGCTATTATATATTAGACGTTATGTTAACGTGGCTGTTTTATCTGAGAAGGTTGGAATAATGTCGGGAGATGGTGTATTTTCACTGTAAAGCGTGTTTTATAATGGGGGATTATAATCCAAGTTTATCTGAAATTTGTTGTTCATAGAAGGAAATCTGGTAGTCTGGTTCTTTTGTGTAAGAATAATTGATATATTTTTCGTTCCTGAGATATGCGTGTCTGTGACTGATTTTGCAGGCTTCCGACGAAGTAATTTTACTGTACAGAAATGTAAAGTGCAGTGTAAAGTGGTATATTTCTGTGTGAGTGAGAGAGCGAGAGGCTTCCATGGGTTATTCACCTGCTTATTCAGCCTATAAGCAGGTGAATAACTCACCCTGCTTATTTTACTGTACAAAAAATGTGTAAATGGATATATATTTCATTCCTGTGATATGCCTGTCTGTGAGTGATTTCGCAGGTCTCCCGTGTGTGTGTTATATGGTTAATTTTTAAAGAAAACTATTTTACCGTACAGAATGTGTAAAGTGGTATATTTCTGTCTGTCTCTTTGTGTGTGTGTGTGAGAGAGATTGCACACACACGGTCTAAGCTACAGCTCATGAAGCACCTGCTCACTACTTTAGGAAATTATAAAAAAAAACAGAAAATTACAAAAGTGGAAGTAGGTGTTTTTTGTGGAAAGTCCTGTTGAACCACTGTTACAAGCTGTAAAGTATTATATCTTTATTTTGTCTGTTTTTAAATGACGTGTTGATTGTATAATTGGTGGAGACCTTTTTTACGATGTGAAATTGAGTAAATGGCTAGAAACCTATAACAAGAATTAATTACCTGTGACAGTGTGATGTGTCATCTTTCTGCTCTTTGTAAATGTTTGCTGTATCCACAACATAATCTTTCCTGCTTTTCCCTCTGTCTCTTTTTTTCATATGTTTGAAGACTTTCGGATTGCACCAGTTTACCGTTGGATCTTTTGGTTGGCTTGAGCTTCTGGCGAGAGACTACAACAGAGACATCGATTATCATCTTCATCACCTCACAGTGTTTGTTGAGCTTTTCTATTCTTACATTTTTACTATCAGTTAAGCAGTTAGATTAGTCCGTTTGTATTAGATTAGATTTGTTTAGTTTAGTCTAGTCTATTGTTTCCTTGGCTGCTTTTTTTTCTTTTTTTTCCAGGATGCCGCGGAAGGGGAAGCGCTCCCAGGCCCAGAAGCTGCGCTGGACCAAACTGGACCCGGACGGACTCCAGGAAGGGACGCCACCAGCCAGGCCCGCGGCTCTTTTGGATGATGCACCTTCCCGTGCCTGTAAGTAACCTATTTCTGTGGAGGGTGTATGTGTGTGTTTGTGTGTTTTGCATTATTGTCTTTATATAAATAATGTTAACTAGTTGAACATCCCTTTTTTTTCCTCTTCCCTGTTTCTAAATAGGTCACGGGACTGGTCATCGTAGGCGAGTGCAACCATGGGCAGTTTCAGAGTTCACTGGGCTGCAACACAAAATGGTTGTACCAGCCGAGTCACCAAACAAAAAGGTATGTCTTTCTGTATGGTTTATGCTCAGAGCTTTTTATTCTGTGAATTATTTGTGACACTTGTTCTAAAAACATTTCTTCTCATGTTGCAGTTTGTGTTGGTCATTGGTGACTCCCATCTACGAGGCTTCGTAGATGGAGTGTGTCAGAAGGTCGAAGGAAATTACTCCTTTGGCTTCATGAGCACACCAGGGGCCTCTGCAGCGCAGTTGAGGACTGAGGTCAGGAAGTCTAAGCTCGATCGGATCCCTGACTTGGTCTGTCTTTTGGCTCCTGGCAACAACTTGTCAGCCAACCGCACCATCGTCCAGTCAGGGAAAGACTTCAACCTGCTTCTGACTACTATCCGTAGTCGCTGGCCTCAGGTGAATTTCTTGTGTTTTAAAATGTAAATTTTTTAAAAGCGATATTTCTTTCATTTCAATGGCTATGATGTCTTGTACTGACTGACTTCTTATTTTCACAGCTGTCTGTCTTGGAGTTTGTTCCGAGACGGAACGTTGAGGTTGGCATGCAAAAACTCCTGACTCAGGAGTTTCATCGTGTGGCAGCAAAAATGGGTATGTATAAATGGATTGAATTTGAAGTGCAGATACCTGTCGAATGTCCTAAATGTTGTTAAACCTGATAAAATGAATCAGTCATTACTCAAATGCTGAAAGTTGCAGTAATTAATTGTTTGATCGATGAATGTTTGTTTGTTTGTTTGAAGGTGTCCCGTACCTGTCCAGTTTTGACCACTTCAAGTTTTCTGAGCCTTGGCTGTGGTGCAGAGACGATGTAAGTAGAATGTTGAGGCAAAGGGCACATGTAATGTTTAATATCAAGTTTGACCAGTTCTTGGACATGAATGAACTTTAAACGCACATTCTTGCAGGTGCACCTCAGTGACACGGACGGGATGGGCGTCCTGGCGCAGCTGTTGTGGGGTGTTGCAGACAAGCATTTTGAACCGCCAAATGCACCTCCAGTGGTTTCGCCTCCACCATCATCCTCTCCAAGACGCTTTTCTCCGAAGCTGGTGGTGACCGGAGAAGCAACTGTCCCTCGCCCAAAAAAACCCCTTTGCGTGGACAGTTGTTGGACCACACAGGACGGTAAAGGTTTCACACACTGTAACTTGATGACCCCGAAGCTGTGTAGAGTTTTGCCATTTTGACAAAGAAAGCAACCACAAATTTACATTTTACATGTGTCTTTTACAGGGAGGGCCAGCTGTGTCACAGGCTCGTCCCATTCCACTGAATCCTGTGGTCTTCTCCAGCGATGTCTTGGATGTGTTGGATCAGTTTGTTCCATCACAGCTCGACATCGCTGTCAGTCCGCCAACTCCAAAGGTACTGTACAGTTAAGACTTTGTGTGTCTTAACAGTTATTTAGGAAGTCATAGTTGTATTCATTGTTGTACAGACTTTCTAAAATTTCCAATATTGTGAGAGTCCAAATGCATCACTGTTGTAAGTTGAAGGTAAACTTAAAGGTTTTGTCTCTGTCTCTGTTGTTGTGTCTGCAGAAAACCCCGAGCAAGAGGACGCGAAGCAAGGTATTTACATTAGATTACATTTCTTTACTTTTTTTTTCTTGCCTGTTTAAATTAGCTTACAGTTATCTGTTTGTTTAATATCAACTGAGTATATTGTGTCACTAAATGCCTTTTGATTTGTTGCGTTTGTAGGTGACCCGGACAGCTGCACCGACCAGAGTGACCAGAGCAACGGCAGCGTCGTGCTCACACTCACTTGTTGAGCAAGTATGTTCCTTCTGACAGTTTAGTCATTTAAAACACTTGCAGCATACTCGACACATTTTCCTTTGAACAAAACATAACGTATTAAAACAAAACACTAGGTGGTGAGCTTCATTTTACTGATATCTAACATCATGTGTTAACAGCAGCCTGGAAAACCGTCACACACCAGGAGCACCAGGACTTTTGGACCCAGCCCCACACAGTCTCCACCTGCAAAGGTACGTTTTCCCACCTCCTGCTTATCAAGATCACTGTCACTTCAAGATTATTAGGGTTCGAGCACGACTGTGCAAGAACCCTATTGTAATTGAAGGAGTTATTATTATTATTATTATTCTTATTATTATTCTTCACACGAAGAAAGTGCCTTTTTGAAGGCCTAAACGGATCCCAAACCACGCGAATTTTTGGGACAACATCAGACCTAACTTAAATCGCCGAACCAAAGTGGTTCGGTGAATGTGCGTCAAAAAATGGAAGTGGGCGGGGCTTCAGACTGACGCAAAAATGTGCTACTAGGTCAACTCCTGTCGGGAATAACGTACATGAACGAAACTTGGTACACACGTTCATTAGGTTGTGCCATGGGCAAAAGTCAATCACAAGTTTTCTGTGAAACCTACAGGAAGGCCGCCATCTTGGATTGAAGGCGAAAACGGAGGCGTTTTTGGCGAATTTACAGCATAACTTGCCGTAGATACCAAAATCTACAGTTTTTGAGCAATCACCCTCAAACTTGGCGAGGTTGATGTGGACCAGTTGAGGTACGATCTAATCTGAAAAGTTTTTTGAAATATTGCATGGCGCACGAGATAGGTGGCGCCAAAGTTGGCGAAAATTCCAAATTTTCCCAACACGCAACGAAACGCTTATAACTTTGCGATGGAAGATCAAGTCGGAGCCAAACTTGCCATGATTGATGATGGGTAGTTGCTGAAGACACCTATGCAAAAATGAACACGTTTGAAACCATCGCCTCCTGGTGGTGGAAGAGAATATACAAAAAAAAAGTTTATTTACGATTTCGGTAATAACTTTTACAGAGATTGTCGTATCCGACTCAAAATGACACTGAAACATTGAAAACACATGGTAGATGATGCGTGTTGAATATGATAGCGCATTGTTTAACGGTGTAGCGAGGTGCGAGGTGCAAAGTCGGATTATTGCGACAAAAAAACAAACTCTTATAACTTTGCGAGTCCTGGTCCAAACTGAACCAAACTTCCTTGGATTGATGTTCCTCCAGCCCTGACAATGTCTATATGAAAATATTCAATTTCGAAAACAGCGCCCCCTGGTGGAAACAGAAAGAATTTTATTTGCTATAAAATCTATCTTGTCCTAGAGCTTTTGTGCTATCACCTTCAAACTTGGCGAGGTCAATGTGGACAGGTAGAGGATCAAAAGTTGGTGAAAGCTTTCTAAAGTGTCGCACGGCGTACGAGATAGGGGGCGCTAAAGTTGGCGATCATTCTGATGTTGACCAAATCTCTTATAACTTTGCATTGGAAGGTCAGATATGAACCAAACTTGCCGTGGTTCATGATCGATAGGTCTTAAAGACGAATATGAAAAAACGGTCACGTTCGGAAACAGCGCCTCTAGTGGTGAGAGTATTATTACCCAAAAAAAGTACATTTATGATGATAACTTTGTGGAACATGTTCCGATTTGAACCAAACTTCCTTGGATCGATGACAGTCCGACCCTGAACAAGTCTACATGAAAATATTCAATTTCGAAAACAGCGCCCCCTGGTGGAAACAGAAAGAATTTTATTTGCTATAAAATCTATCTTGTCCTAGAGCTTTTGTGCTATCACCTTCAAACTTGGCGAGGTCAATGTGGACAGGTAGAGGATCAAAAGTTGGTGAAAGCTTTCTAAAATGTCGCACGGCGTACGAGATAGGGGGCGCTAAAGTTGGCGATCATTCTGATGTTGACCAAATCTCTTATAACTTTGCATTGGAAGGTCAGATATGAACCAAACTTGCCGTGGTTCATGATCGATAGGTCTTAAAGACGAATATGAAAAAACGGTCACATTCAGAAACAGCGCCTCTAGTGGTGAGAGTATTATTACCCAAAAAAAGTACATTTATGATGATAACTTTGTAAATCCTGTTCCAATCTGAACCAAACTTCCTTGGATTGATGACAGTATGACCCTGAAAAAGTCTATATGAAAATCTTCAATTTAAAAAACAGCGCCCCCTGGATGCTGGATATAACATTACATATCAAACTTTTTTATGCTGCTATAACAGGGATTGTTGTATCCTCCTCATACGTGATATGTGGGACCACAAAACCGCTCCGACCATGTCAGCAACAGATGACTTCCTGACAGGAAGTGGATCCGTCGCAACAGGAAGTAGAATGTAACTTTGCCATACATAGCCCGATCGCCACAAAACATGATATGTGAGTCAATAGAACTTCCCTGAACATGTTAATGGACACGCCTTTGACCCAACAGGAAGTCAGCCATTTTAAACAGGAAGTGCCCTGTAACTTTACCGTACATTGATCAATCTGCACGGAACTTGACACGTGAGATCAGGAACCTATCCTGGACATGTCTGCAAAAGCAAAACTCCAAACAGGAAGTGGAACGCCAAAACAGGAAGTAGAATGTAACTTTGCCGTACGTTGCCCTATCTCCACGAAACATTATATGTGAGTCAAGGGAACTTCCCTGAACATGTTAATAGACACGCTCTGACCCAACAGGAAGTCAGCCATTTTAACAGGAAGTGACCTCTAACTTTACTGTACATTGACCGCTCTGCACGGAACTTGGTATGTGAGGCCAGGGACCTATCCTGAACACGCAAACAATGTCCTCCCGACAGAAAGTGTAACGCACTTAACAGGAAATAATATATGACTTTACTCCACAGCCCAACATCCGCACGGACGGCACCAATTAGAACTACGACAGCAAGCAGCGAATGAACGAGAGACGAGATCAGGGCGCAAGCGACGAGGTGGGCGCGGGTCGCGACGTAGCGTCAAGCTCGAACCCGTTACCACCGCTTGCGGTGCTAGTTATTATTATTATTCTTCACACGAGGAATGTGCATTTTTGAAGGCCTAAACGTATCCCAAACCTCGCGAATTTTTGGGACAACATCAGACCTAACTTAAATCGCCGAACCAAAGTGGTTCGGTGAATGTGCGTCAAAAAATGGAAGTGGGCGGGGCTTCAGACTGACGCAAAAATGTGCTACTAGGTCAACTCCTGTCGGGAATAACGTACATGAACGAAACTTGGTACACACGTTCATTAGGTTGTGCCATGGGCAAAAGTCAATCACAAGTTTTCTGTGAAAGCTACAGGAAGGCCGCCATTTTGGATTGAAGGCGAAAACGGAGGCGTTTTTGGCGAATTTACAGCATAACTTGCCGTAGATACCAAAATCTACAGTTTTTGAGCAATCACCTTCAAACTTGGCGTGGTTGATGTGGACCAGTTGAGGTACGATCTAATCTGACAAGTTTTTTGAAATATTGCATGGCGCACGAGATAGGGGGCGCCAAAGTTGGCGAAAATTCAAAATTTTCCCAACACTCAACGAAACGCTTATAACTTTGCGATGGAAGGTCACGTCGGTGCCAAACTTGCCATGATTGATGATGGGTAGTTGCTGAAGACACCTATGCAAAAATGATCACGTTTGAAACCATCGCCTCCTGGTGGTGGAAGAGAATATACAAAAAAAAAGTTTATTTACGATTTCGGTAATAACTTTTACAGAGTTTGTAAAAGTGTCACTCAAAATGACACTGAAACATTGAAAACACATGGTAGATAATGCGTGTTGAATATGATAGCGCATTCTTTAACGGTGTAGCAGCGTGGGCGGAGCAAAGTCGGATTTTTGCGACAAAAAAACAAACTCTTATAACTTTGCGAGTCCTGGTCCAAACTGAACCAAACTTCCTTGGATTGATGTTCCTCCAGTCCTGACGACGTCTACATGAAAATATTCAATTTCGAAAACAGCGCCCCCTGGTGGCAACAGAAAGAATTTTATTTGCTATAAAATCTATCTTGTCCTAGAGCTTTTGTGCTATCACCTTCAAACTTGGCGAGGTCAATGTGGACGAGTTGAGGATCAAATGTTATTGAAAGCTTTCTAAAATGTCGCACGGCGTACGAGATAGGGGGCGCTAAAGTTGGCAAACATTCTGATGTTGACCAAATCTCTTATAACTTTGCATTGGAAGGTCAGATATGAACCAAACTTGCCGTGGTTCATGATCGATAGTTCTTAAAGATGAATATAAAAAAACTGTCACGTTCGGAAACAGCGCCTCTAGTGGTGAGAGGATTATTACCCAAAAAAAGTACATTTATGATGATAACTTTGTGAATCCTGTTCCGATTTGAACCAAACTTCCTTGGATCGATGACAGTCCGACCCTGAACAAGTCTAGATGAAAATATTTAATTTCGAAAACAGCGCCCCCTGGTGGAAACAGAAATAATTTTATTTGCTATAAAATCTATCTTGTCCTAGAGCTTTTGTGTTATCACCTTCAAACTTGGCGAGGTCAATGTGGACGAGTTGAGGATCAAATGTTATTGAAAGCTTTCGTAAATGTCGCACGGCGTACGAGATAGGGGGCGCTAAAGTTGGCAAACATTCTGATTTGTAAAAACAGACAACGAAACACTTATAACTTTGCGATGGAGGATCCAATGTCCTTCCCTGGATTGATGCCTTGAAGTAGTCTATAAGACAATATTCAATGTCTTAACGACGCCCCCTGGTGGCAGCAGACTATGCCATCTACTGTGCAACACAAAAAAAACTGGTATAACTTTGTAAATCCTGTTCCAATCAGAACCAAACTTCCTTGGATTGATGACAGTATGACCCTGAAAAAGTCTATATGAAAATCTTCAATTTAAAAAACAGCGCCCCCTGGTTGCTGGATATAACATTACATATCAAACTTTTTTATGCTGCTATAACAGGGATTGTTGTATCCTCCTCATACGTGATATGTGGGACCACAAAACCGCTCCGACCATGTCAGCAACAGACGACTTCCTGACAGGAAGTGGATCCACCACAACAGGAAGTAGAATGTAACTTTGCCATACATTGCCCGATCGCCACGAAACACGATATGTGAGTCAATTGAACTTCCCTGAACATGTTAATGGACACGCCTTTGACCCAACAGGAAGTCAGCCATTTTAAACAGGAAGTCCCCTGTAACTTTACCGTACATTGATCAATCTGCACGGAACTTGACACGTGAGACCAGGAACCTATCCTGGACATGTCTGCAAAAGCTAAACTCCAAACAGGAAGTGGAACGCCAAAACAGGAAGTAGAATTTAACTTTGCCGTACGTTGCCCTATCTCCACGAAACATTATATGTGTGTCAAGGGAACTTCCCTGAACATGTTAATAGACACGCTCTGACCCAACAGGAAGTCAGCCATTTTAACAGGAAGTGCCCTCTAACTTTACTGTACATTGACCGCTCTGCACGGAACTTGGTATGTGAGGCCAGGGACCTATCCTGAACACGCAAACAATGTCCTCCCGACAGAAAGTGTAACGCACTTAACAGGAAATAATATATGACTTTACTCCACAGCCCAACATCCGCACGGACGGCGCCAATTAGAACTACGACAGCAAGCAGCGAATGAACGAGAGACGAGATCAGGGCGCAAGCGACGAGGTGGGCGCGGGTCGCGACGTAGCGTCAAGTTTAAACTTGCTGTTGTGTACTATCAGATGGTGAAAATTCAGACGAGGTCGGCAAAATCCACCATGACGCAGGACGATGCACCGATGGTACGTTTCCAGCACGCTCGCGCACACACACACACACGTGTGCATTCACAAATCCCCTATTCTTTTACGGAGAAATGAAAGTGCCAAAATTACAACAAGAAAAGCACTATTAAATAATTGCTTGAATGTGTCAATCATTCAAATTGGAATGAAAAACAAAATTGTGTATATATGTGTACATACATTGTACTGTGTATATCACATACTGGGTAATCTGTTGTTTGTGGCCTTGTTTTGTTGTCTGTGCTATTGTCAGAAAATGTAATAAAAATATATATACATGTGTGAAAAACACCATGAAACATGCATTGCACCATGAAATGACGATTAGAATTATAATGTTATGATCTGTGAAGCAGTGTAGCCCACAAAATGGTATTTGTGCTCTAGTTCTGGCAAGCACATGTGTGGTTTCTGTTTTTGGCCACAAGGTGGAGTATCTGCTATGGTCATGTATATTATAGTAATTAATAAAATGCATACATGTGTTCATTATTTTAAAAAACACCATTAAGTGATTTCTTCTGTGTCATTAATTCATAAAAGTTACAATTAAATGCATAAATGTGCCATTATCACAGCACAGTTGTAACACTGTAGCAGAAATGGATACAAGTCTGTGGTGGCCAGAGCTATTGTGTTTGCTGTTGTGTGCTGGGGCAGCAGACTGAGAGTAGCAGGTGCCAACAGACTCGACTGCTCAGAAAGGCCAGTGACGTTGTGGGAATGAAACTGGACAGCAGTGTCAGACAGGAGGATGCTGTCGATGGTGCGGGCGATACTGCAGTATGGCTCTGGCTCTCACTCTCTCCACAACGCTCTGGTCAAACAGAGGAGCACCTTCAGCCAGAGACCTAATTGCTCGCAAATGCCCCACTGAGCGCCACAGGAAGTCATTCCTGCCTGTGTCCATTAACCTGTACAACTCCTCCCTCTGATCAGTCTGATCAGACTCTTTATACAAAATAAACTTTTTAACACCAACTTTAACTGTATATTGTGTATGTTTCCTGATTGTCCACTTTATTGTATTATTGAATTGTATATTTTATTGATTTTATTGTATTGCCCATTTGACTGTTTTATTTCTATCTGTATATTTAGCTCTTGTTTCCTCATGCTGTATTTCTTACCTACTTTGCGTGGAGTGTCTGGAACAAATTATCATATCATATATTAATAAAGAATTCAGATCAATTGGAATGTAATGCATAAATGTGCCATTAAGTAAATACACCACTAAGGTATTACTTAAGTATGTTTTCCAGTTTTTATTTTTTTTGTATATGTAATCCACTTTGTTGCAGTGTTATTTTTAATAGGAAAATTTTGTGTGTGCCTACGTGGGTGTGAACAATGTGCAGTGTTTGTTGGTATGACCTCAAACTTTGTATTCCTTATTCAACATGTACGTTTTAAAGGTGTCGAAGGGAATTAAGTGTGGAAAAACATACACCTCATACAAGCTTCTTGATTTGTTTTTTTGTTTTTCCAAGGTGGACCTGGAGGAGGAGTGGCCATTACCAACCAGGGCTGTGGTGGTAAGGAAATTATGTTTTAAAACGTAATTTCATAGTGTTTTTGTTTTTGTAAATATCAGGTTAGAACTTGATATATTTTGCTGATAAATATATTATTATATCAGTCATTTCTGTCCATGATAAAGTTATTTGCTAAATACACATTTCTCTATTTATTTAGATGGCAATAATTAAGAACAAAGACTGCAGAATTTTTTTTTAACTTTTTTTGTTTTTCTGTCATTAGAAGGTGGTGGAGCGACGCAGGAGAGCCTCCCGCAGGCAGAAGGTTTGTCATTTTATTGTCGACGTCCAACATTAGAGTTATTTAAAATTACTTGTCTTGAGTAGAAGAGCATTTTATTAGTACTAAGGTAAAGACATGGGTCTTTTTATATATATATATATATTATTAAAAACACTGCTTTTCAATTGTTTTTTCCTAGGTGGAGGCAGCACCGCGTGTGGACGAGGTGTCTGTGGAGCCATTTCCTGCCATGGATGGGGTGGAGGAGGAGAGTCATCACGCACCTAGATCCAGCAAAGGTGATGTTACTTCTTCTTACCCTTCCGTAGCGGTCGAGGATGTAGACGTACTTGAGGCCAGTACGTCTCTCGGGGTTCAGGTTGAGGCTCAGGTTGACCATGATGGTGCAACTGAGCCAGAGGATCTCGGTCCTCCCAGGGTGGATGGTCGTACGGTGCGAGGATCATTTCATCAGGGGGACGGTTCGCTATTTAAATATGCTGGAGTCCAGTGTATGGCTGTGGCTTTAATAAGCCTCGCCAAACACACAGACGACAGTGTGTTTTCCTGGCAAACCCAAGATGTGGACACCGTTATCCTTTTAGGTGACGAGTTGTACACATCATTGCGAGAAGGCAACGTGATCACTGAGGGGTTTGAGATTTTATGTGTTTCAGAGCTGCCCAAACAGTCGGTGATTGATGGCCAGCTCTGTTACTTTGAGTATCCTGAAGTGGTCAGTGGAGCTTTAGGTGCTGTGGATGTGTCCCTGATCGAGGGTGGTCATTGTCACACTCTCGAAAAGGGACTGGAAAAGGTGTTTGCTACGTATCACACATGTCTTCTGACGGTGTGTGGTGGTACGTATGCAATTATTTGTCAGAATGGCCACTTTGCGTTTGTCGATTCCCATTCGCGTGATGCTGGTGGAATGCCTGATATTTCTGGTTATGGACAAGGCGTTGTGTCATATTTCAGCAGTGTCAAAGGTGTTCAGGATCACATCTGTGCTTTGGCTGCAGCCCTAGGGGGAAGCAGCAGTGCATTTGAGATCGCCAGTGTTACGGTCAGTCACACAGCCCCAGTCAGAAGCAGTGATAGGTGTGTCACTGTGGATGATTCAGATGTTGAATGTGTTGGTGATGTGAATCCTAGGCAGCTGGAGTTCAACCCAATTGGCAAAGACCTTGCTCAGGCTGTATGTAGACAGCTGAATGTGGGGTATGTGAAACCCTTTGCACCAGTGTCTACATCAGTTGGTACATTGGGAAGGCCGTGCAGGACTGAGAGCATTGTGGCTGATGGGAACTGTTTCTTCAGAGCAGTGTCCCAAGCTGTGAGTGGTTCACAGAAGAGCCACAAGAAGATCCGAAATGCTGCTGTGAAGCAGCTGCAATCGGATTCTGGAGAATATGAGAAAATCTTAAGAGATGAGTATTCTTCAGTCTCTCAGTACATTCAAGCCAGAAGGATGCAGTATGTTGGAAGCTGGGCTACTGAGGTTGAGATTCAAGCCACGGCAGATCGTTTCGGTGCGAATATTTTCACATATTATAATGGCCGGTGGCTTGAATATACTTGCAGTAGGTGCAGTTCTACAGAGGGCATCTACTTGGACAATAAAGCCGGCAATCATTATGACCTTGTTGTTTGTGTTTGTGTGTCTCAACACGAGGCTTGCTATGGTCTCTGCAAAGACACTGTGTCTTTTTCTGAGGTGTACAACCTCAGACAGAGTACCAAGACATTTTCATGTCAGGTGGAGACAGAAAGTGTTGAAAGTATTAGCCTTTCAAAGTACGTAAACATGAAAAAGACCACCCAAAAGAAAATCAAATATCATGAGAATGTGTTGTATAGAGTGAAAGTAAATGATGAGCTCAAAAGTAAGTATCGGGGAAATGAACGCTACAGGCAGACTTTAAAGGAAATAAGCAAACAAAAATACCGGCAAAACGTAACACACAGGCAAAATGTAAAAACCGCGAGCAAAGAAAAATACCGGCAAAACGTAACACACAGGCAAAATCTAAAAGCTGCAAGCAAACAAAAATACAGTGTAGATAAAAAGCACAGGGAGACTGTAAAAGCCATGAGTACACGGAAGTATCATGGAAATCCGGCCCATAGGAGACGTGTTGCAGCAGGTAACAAGCAGAAGATGCAACAAATTAAAGATAAGTCTCAGAATTTTGATGTTGTGCAGGATCATTTTTCGGAAAAAGTCGAAGACGGTCCAGAGTTTGCGTGTTGTTCCTGCCGTAGATTATTTTTTAAACATCAGGTTCGGGTTTGTTCCATAGCTGATTACAGAGAGAGTAAAAAATCTGCTGCTATTGCTGAAAAATGCATAACAGAAGATTTTTTACATCGCTGTAATGTGAGTGTGTGATGCCGTGTCAGTGGGTGGATACATCTAGGGGGAAGCTTTGGATTTGTTACACATGTCATCGTAAGGTGAAGAGAGGTGACATGCCACCTGAATGTGCAATAAATAGGTTAGAGCTTCATCCTGTTCCACCCGAGTTGGCGTGTTTAAATAGTTTAGAGCAGCACTTGATTGCATTGCACATTCCCTTTATGAAAATGTTGACGTTGCCAAAGGGCGGGCAAAACGGAGTACACGGTCCTGTTACGTGTGTTCCAGCCAACATTGTTCAGACAAGCAATGTGCTGCCCCGTTCCACTATGGAAGGGTCTTTGCTACCTGTGAAGCTCAAACGTAAGCTAACTTACAAAGGGCATTACAGGTATCAGTATGTTGACACGACGCACATTAGAGAAGCCTTGCGCTACTTAAAACAGAATAATGTCCATTATAAAGACATTGAGTTCAATGAGGAGTGGCTCAATGAGTTAGAGAGACAACCAGATGTAGAGGATGTGGAAGTAGACGTTGATGCCAGAGTAGGGTCTGGTGAAGCATCTGCAGATGTTCAAGATCAGCTTGTGCATGATGGACAGCAGGACTGTGTGTTACAGGGCACGTGTTCCATGGTTGTTGATGTTGATGCCAGAGTAGGGTCTGGTGAAGCATCTGCAGATGTTCAAGATCAGCTTGTGCGTGGTGGACAGCAGGACTGTGTGTTACAGGGCACTTGTTCTGTGGTTGTTGATGCCAGAGTAGGGTCTGGTGTAGCATCTGCAGATGTTCAAGATCAGCTTGTGCATGATGGACAGCAGGACTGTGTGTTAGAGGGCACTTGTTCCATGGATGTTGATATTGATGCCAGAGTAGGGTCTGGTGAAGCATCTGCAGATGTTCAAGATCAGCTTTTGCGTGATGGACAGCAGGACTGTGTGTTACAGGACATCCCTGTTGATGTTGGAGAGGAATCCTTGGATCGCTATTTCGATGATATGCAGAGCCAGGAGGAAAGAGTAGGTGACACAGTGGATGGTGGTGAAGCAGATGCTGAGGACGAGTTCTTGCATGATCGCCAGCGGCACTGTATGTTCCAGGACACCTGTCTCCTGCCTGTAGACGTTGGTCAGGAGGTGCTGGATCAATATCTGGACAATATACTGAATCTGGCTCCAGGAGAAGGGAACAATCCTGTGAAAATGCTGTCGGATCTCACAAATGAAGCCAAATGCTACCCAGTGTTGTTTCCCCTCGGACGTAACACCTATCATGAGACTAGGCCATATCGTTTGACAATGTCACGATATCTCAACAACAGGATTCTACATGCTGATGGCAGGTTTGCGCAGAATGTAGAATACATCTTTTATGGCCAGTTTATGTCGGAGATTCAGCAGGTTGTATCCAGTGTGTCGATTGCCTTGCGAAAAGGGAAAGGAGGCGGTGCGACACAAAGGGTGAGCAAAAGCTTGTTGAAAGATCCAGAATCTTTGAAGAAGCTTTTGCAGTTTGACGAAGGGTATCGTTTTCTGAAGCCGATCAGAGGTACCCCGGCTTTTTGGCAAGGAGTGCAGCGCGACTTGATTGCTTGTGTCCGTCAGCTGGGTATTCCGACGTGGTTCTGCTCGTTTTCTTCTGCTGATCTACGGTGGACTAATCTTCTGAAAACTATTTTGAAGCAGGAAGGGAGAACTCAGACAGTGGAAAGTTTGGAGTGGGCAGACAGATGTGACCTGCTCCGACGTAATCCTGTCACTGCAGCCAGGATGTTTGATTTCCGCTGGCACGTTTTTCTGAACGAGGTTCTCAAGTCTCCATCGCATCCGATCGGTAAAATTATCGACTTCTTTTACCGAGTGGAATTTCAGCAGCGAGGTTCGCCTCACGTTCATTGCTTGTTTTGGATCGAAAATGCCCCCAAGATTGACGAAAACACAGACGAAGAGGTAGTTCAATTCATCGACAGGTACGTAACTTGTGAACTGCCTTCACGAGTCGAAGGGTTACTGGACATCGTGACATCTGTGCAGCAGCATTCAAAGAGGCATTCCAAAACTTGCAAGAAGAAGAACACGGTTTGTCGGTTCAACTTTCCCAGACCGGTCTCCTCACGGACATTTGTATGCCGCAACGCAGACGATGAGGCAAACAAAAACACGTGCCATTGTAAGGATGTTGATGTCGACACAAATGAGGTAAGATGCACCTGTGGGAAACGGGGTGAGGACAAGCCTCAGAGGATGCCTAGGGAGATTGCCTGTGAAATGTTGACGGCTATCAAGACGGCGTTGTCAAATGAGGACCTTACCTTTGATAGCACAGAACATTTGTTTGAATCTTTGGGTATCAGTCAAGCCCTTTTTGAGGCTGCATACAAACGCTGTGCCAAGAAAACGCACATTGTGTTGAAAAGGCAGCCTCAATCAGTTTGGATTAATCAGTATAGTCAGCCACTGCTCAAATGCTGGAATGCAAATTTGGACATCCAGTATGTGGTCGACGCATATGCCTGCATTGTGTACATCATTTCTTACATTTCCAAGGCAGAGCGGGAGATGGGATTGTTGTTGGCGAACGCGCAGAAAGAGGCTGCGAAAGGTAACGTTAGTGCGAAAGAAGCGCTGAAAAAGTTGGGCAGTGTTTATCTTCACAACAGAGATGTGTGTGCTCAGGAAGCAGTTTATAGATTGACAAACATGCATCTCAGAGAAAATTCTAGGAATGTCGTGTTTGTTCCGAAAGGGGAAAATGTTGTGAAAATGAGCCTGCCTATAAGTCGGTTGAAGGAAAAGGCAACTGCAAATGAACTTACCACTTCAAACATGTGGATGACTAGTTTGGTTGAGCGCTACAAGAATCGTCCAAACGACAGCACATTTAACGACATGTGCATAGCAACGTTTGCTTCAGAATATCGGATTCTGAGCAAAAATCAAAAATCGAAGAACCCAATTAGATTGACCAACAATTGCGGTTTTATCGCTAAAAGGACACGAACACAACCGGCAGTTGTTCGTTACATGCACGTTTCTGAGACCAAAAATCCTGAATTATTTCACAGGACTATTTTGCAGTTGTTTTTGCCCTATCGTGTCGACGTACAGTTGAAGCCTTCAGCTTTCGATTCCTTTCAGCAGTTTTACGAGGATGGTCACGTCGGGTTGAGTGATGGGTCGTTGCGGTCTGTCAAATCAGTGGTTGACCAACACAGAGGCAACTTTGAAAAGATCGACTCGGCAGTATTGACAAATATTCAGGAAAACGTAGACCTCGGCGATGAATTTGACGATGCCTGGGCGCAATTGTGCCCAGAGCAAGAGATCGAGCGAGCTGAGACCAATGAGGAACGGATGGAGAGCAGACAGGCTGTGGAAGAAAACGAAACGGAAAACATACCAGATTTGGCGGTCACTCGTGAGCAGGTTGCACATTTGGAAAAGAAATCCAACATTCTGTGCAGAAGTGACGGATTGGCTTTGATTAGGTCTTTGAATGAAACCCAGCTGTCTGTTTTCTATCAGATTCGTCAGTGGTGTTTGGCCAAGATCAACGGGCAAAACCCTGATCCGTTCCATTTGTTTGTCACAGGTGGTGCCGGGACAGGGAAGAGTCACTTGATCAAGGCCATTCAGTACGAGGCAACGAGGTTATTGTCACCAGTGTGTCGTCAACCAGACAACATTTGTGTCTTGTTAACCGCTCCCACTGGGATCGCTGCATTCAATTTGCATGCGTCTACTATTAACACCACTTTTAGCATCGGAAAGGATGTGAGCTTGCCGTACACCCCATTGGGTGAAGAGAAGCTCAATGCTTTGCGTGCTAAATATATTGATTTGCAATTAGTGATAATTGACGAAATATCAATGGTGGACCATAACCTCTTGTCTTATATTCACGGCAGATTGAGACAGATTAAACAGACCGGTGACTATTCCCCATTTGCGAATGTCAGCGTGATTGCCGTGGGAGATTTTTTCCAGCTGCCTCCGGTCAGAGGTAAACCCCTGTACGTTGACAGTGGTCCCGTCAACTTGTGGTCGACCTTCTCTGTCGTAGAACTCACTGAGATAGTGCGACAGAAGGACGGTGAGTTTGCGCAGTTGTTGAACAGAGTTAGAACTCGTTCAAAGGGGGTCCCCATGCTGCAGAGTGATGTTGACGTTTTGAAAAGCTGTGAAACCGGTGAAGTCTGCCCAGCTTTACACATTTACCCGACAAATCTCCAAGTAAATGGGCACAACATTCAGCAGCTAAAGGAAACCTGTCCCGATTATGTGGAGATAGCTGCTCAAGATTATGTCAACAGTAAGAAAACAGGAAAGCTTGAGCTGAAGGGGCGCCATCATATCAAAACGTCTCACACGTGTTTGGCTGAGACGTTGTTGCTCGGCAAGAATGCGCGGGTAATGTTGATTAAAAACATTGATGTGATGGATGGTCTTGTTAATGGAGTTTGTGGCACTGTAACAGAGATAGTTACATCAGAGACGAGTCGCTTTCCTCTTAAAATCTATGTGAAGTTTGATGAAGAGCATGTAGGTGTACAGAGGAGGAAGCAGTCACCAAATGTTCCCATAGATTTGATTGGTTCCACAGCCATCGAACCAGAAGAGGAAAGGGCTACGAAACAGGGCGGAATGAGACAGCAGTTTCCCCTTAAGTTGGCATGGGCTGTTACAGTGCACAAAGTTCAGGGGCTTACTGTTGACGACGCTGTGGTTTGTCTTAAGAAGGTCTTTTCAGCTGGGCAAGCCTACGTTGCATTAAGTCGTGTTCGAACTTTGTCAGGATTGATAATTGAAGATTTTAAAGAGAAGGCGATATATTGCAGGGACGACATTAAGGGTGCAATTGACAATATGCCCAAATTAGTCATAGAAAATTTGACTGAACCTTTATTCGAAGACAACGTATTCGTCACACACAGATTCACTGTGTTCTTGATGAATGTCCAAAACTTAACCCTTCACCTCGCAGATTTGGCAACATGTACACAGCATTTGCAGCTTAACTGTATTGCTGTTACAGAGACATGGCTACCAGCTGGTCCACCAGCCCAAAACGTAAACATAGATGGCTATACATTCCATAGTTGTCCTCGCAGTCTATCCTATTCGAGCAGCAATCAGGCCTTAATTGCGTTTCAAGGACAACAACATGGCGGAGTTGGCATGTACATTTCAAACAATGTGGCATACGAAAGACTCCGGATGCCAGATGTAAATTTAGAATGTTTAATCTCTAAATTTACTAGTTATCAGATATTGGTAGCCGTGATTTACAGACCACCTTCATATCCCATGTCTTTGTTTAAAGAACATCTTGGCAAATTAATCGATTGGCTGGAAACACAGTGCCAAACTGTTGCAATCATGGGGGATTTCAACGATGACATTTTGAAATCATCATCAATCTGCAAGTTTGTAACCGACCGAGGCTATGTTCAGGGCGTCTCGGGACCAACCACAGAGAGAGGCACTTTAATCGATCATGTGTATTTAAAGTCCTCACAGTATCTTGTTGGGTCTGTTGTTTGTCCCACTTACTTTAGTGATCATCAGGGGATTTTGTGTGCGTTGATGTCTGTAGATGGTTGTGATGAGGAAGAGGAGTTTTAGATATGTGTTTGTTACAGGTGTAAGAAGTCCTCGTGGTTTGTTAGTGTTCTTCTTTGTGTGTAGACAAGGTTGTTTGGATTCACATCACTGTGCATTGTTAGTCATTGCTGAGTCTAATAGACTTGTAATGCAGTGGTTTTTTTTTAGGTGTGCTGGCTGTGTTTGGTTGTCTTTTTTTAGTTTTAGTGTTGTGGCTGTGTTTGGTTGTTTTGTAGTGTTGTGGCTGTTTGGTTGTGTTTTTTTAGTGTTCTGGCTGTGTTTGGTTGTGTTTTTTTAGTGTTGTGGCTGTGTTTGGTTGTGTTTTTTTAGTGTCGTGGCTGTGTTTGGTTGTGTTTTTTTAGTGTTGTGGCTGTGTTTGGTTGTTTTTTAGTGTTGTGGCTGTGTTTGGTTGTGTTTTTTAGTGTTGTGGCTGCATTTGGTTGTGTTTTTTTAGTGTTGTGGCTGTGTGTGGTTGTGTTTTTTTTATGTTGTGGCTGTGTTTGGTTGTTTTGTAGTGTTGTGGCTGTGTTTGGTTGTGTTTTTGTTAGTGTTGTGCCTGTGTTTGGTTGTGTTTTCTTTTGCTGTTTGTCCCTGTTCCTGTCCTGTTTCTCACAGGTCTTACAGGTACATCTGGCCAATCATGAGGTGGAACAGGTCCAGGGAAGCTCCATGAGGTGAGTCAAACAGTGTAAGTATTTGTAAGTAGTTATTGTTGTTGTTGTTGTTGTTGTTGTTGTGTGGATAGGTTTCTTTTTCCTGCCTTAACAGCAGAACATTTTTCTATGACATAATTGCATAAAATGCAATTATGTCATAATATGCTGTTGTTAAGGCAGGTTTTGCTTTTCCTTCCGTGTAGTGTCAAAAAGCAAAAGGCACTGGTGTTGGACTCCTGGTTTACCAGGACGGGGTTCAATTCCCTGCGGTGCCCTGCTGATTGATTTTACATGAAAGCCATAGCAATTTGGTCATAGTTTTGTGTGAGTACTTGTTTTGTGGATAGGCTTCTATTGATTCACCTCAGTGTTTATTATTAATATCTGCTGAAACTAATACATTTGTAATGTAGCAGGTTTTTTTTAGGTGTTATGGCTGTGTTTGTTTTTGGTCTCTGTTGATGTTTGTCCCTGTTCTTGTCTGATTTCTCACAGGTCTTGTACATCTGATCATTCAATGCTGAGGCATTCCAGGGGCCTCGTATAAAAGAGTGTGCAGCTTACATACTGAAAGAGGGCGTGCTCACAAAATGTTAAAAGTACGTACGCAAAGACATTCTGAGATTTATAAAACCTTGCCTACGCCGAGTCCTGCGCACCTTCTCTTTATACATCCCATCAAACGTGAAACTGAGTAGAGGTGAATGAGTAACACACCACGCCCTCGTTCCACCCACAAATGATAATATACAAATGACTCTAAAACGCCCTCTCTGACACTTTTTCCTGAAGAATGAATGCGCCAGCAAAGGAGGAAACTAAAAGAAAAAGAAGAAACGTGTGTGATGAACGCATCAATGTATCAATTTTAATAGAAAAAAATATATTATTTTTGTTTGTTTGTGTGTTTTGGAATTAGAGATAAACACGAAGTAACTAAATGTCAGGGTCACAGCGGCTGCTCTCATATTAATGTTGATGCTTTAAAAACTGGCTGTGCATTGATAGTTGATCGTGTGGGTGTTGTTTTTGTGATGTAACATGTTTGTTGACACATGACTTATCCATGTGATCTTAATTTACAGATCATTTCAACATTCTATAAATGTGTCAGTGTCACACGTCATCATCCTGTTACACACATTACACACAGAAAAAGCAGACAGAGCTCACTGAGTTACTCCATGTAACTTTCATTACTGTCACTGATTGTGTTGTGGAAGCCGGGGAGGGAGGAAGAGGGAGGAAGAAGATACCAGTGTGCTGATGTCTCAGGTGTGCCGGTGTCTCCAGCAGCTGAAGAGCGCACACCTGCATCACCTGTCTCTTCTGATGAAAGGTGCAGAGTGGTGGCGGAAGATCTTTTTTGCAGTTATTTAGTTATCGTATGGAGTAAGATGGGTGTTGTGGCAAAAATTGTCGCAAGGTGTCTGATGAAGAAATAAAGTTCCAACAAAAGTTGATTGCCTGAAGCATTGGATTATTTCTGTCACGATCCACATTCGCACCACAGACCTATTTGTTGTTGTTTTGTTCGTCGCCACTCTGTGTTCTCCTCTCTCTCTCTCCACCCTGCAGGGGGCGTGGCTGACCTAGTTCCCTGATGACACCAGAATGACTTCCACCTGCGCAGCTCCAGCCCAGCTGCTCCTGATCAGCGATCACGTGGGCTTATAAGGCGGAGCTTCGCGTCTTCTGGTGTCAGATCCATGTTTTCGCTCGCTTGGTAACTACTCGTTCTTTGCTGCTAGAAATCCTGACTTCGTTCGTCCTTACCTCACGTCTTTGTTCAGGTCACCACGTCTCCTGTCGAGAGAGGATCACGGAGTTTCCTGCGGATTCCTTTCCACCCCGGAATCGCTACCTCCTGTTCCTCTCTGTTCCCGTTGTCATCTCCACGCCAGCATCGCCTCGTCGCCCTTCTTCGATCTTCGTGTGCTTCCCGACTCCGCTCTTCGTCATCTCGAGTGAGTCCGTTCCCTGGAGGAACAATCACGAACTGTGTCGCCACGAAGAGTCGTTGAAGACGCTGACTTTGCGTTCGCTGGACATTCAACCCGTTTCTGTCTCTGTCCCCGTTGTCACGTTAGCTAACACAGCACGTGCTCGTCGTTTGTTTATATATCTATATATATCTATAATTATATCTATATTCTTATATCTATATTGTTATTGTTATATATATATATATATATTCTTATTGAGTATACCGCTGGTCGGCTATTGTTGTTTGTATATTTATTATTATTATAATAAATATTGTTATATTGATACCTGGTTGTCCTGCTCTGCATTCGGGTCCACGCCTAAGTCCTCGGCTTTTCCCTTTAAAGGGAAAAGCGTAACAGTTGGATCTGACCAACCATGGACCCGGCAGACAGAGACCAGGTTATACAGGCGCTCTTAGCACACAGCAAAGCTATCCGTCGGCACGAGGGGTTGCTCACCGACGTAGCCTCCGCTCTCCAGGAGCTAGCTACTAGCGTTAGGCCTCAGGCACCCACCCAGACACTCGCCGCTGCTCCCGTTCCAGCGCCGGTCGCCGCGCCCGTAGCTGCTACCCCGCACATTGGTCGCGAACCATTCGTTCCAACCCCCGAACGTTTCTCTGGGGAATTAAACAAGTGCGCTAGTTTCTTGTTTCAATGTTCGTTAGTGTTCGACTTGCAGCCTACTACTTACCCGACTAGCCATGCTAAGATTGCCTTCGTCGTCAACTTATTGACGGGTCGAGCTGCCCAGTGGGCTTCTGCGTTCCTCCAGTCGGGGCACCATAGGGGGGTTACCTTCGGGACATTTTCCACAGAGCTAACTCGGGTTTTTGACCACAACTTTCAGAATTGTGATATTGCTAATCAGCTACTGTCCCTTACCCAAGGGAGATCGTCAGCAGCAGATTTTGCTATTAGTTTCCGCATTCTGGCAGTAGAGAGTGGTTGGGGGGATTCCGCATTACGGGCTCTATTTCGGCAGGGATTAAGTGACGAGTTAAGAGACGAGTTAGCTACATGAGATGTCGCACCCAACCTCGAGTCGCTAATGGAGTTAGCCATCCGATTGGATGTTAGACTTAAGGAGCGAAACCACGAGAGACGACGGAAGCTAACAACCCGAGGTTCTCCTCTAGCCCCGTCACCAGTAGTCCCCTCACTTTCTTCTGTCCCGGCTGATCCTCATAGCTATTCAGAGCCCATGCAGCTGGGTCGCACTCGTCTTACGACGACGGAGAGACAGCGTCGGAGGCAGATGGGAGCCTGCCTATACTGTGGACAAATGGGTCACCTCATCGCCGCTTGTACGCTTCGCCCAAAAGCCTAGGCTCACCAGCTCATGCAGGAGTGCTGGTGAGCCGGACCATTTCCTGTCCTGCACCCACCCGTGTGTCTTTAAAGGCCCAACTTCGCTGGGGCCAGGAGAACATTGCCACTACTTGTTTGGTGGATTCCGGAGCTGATGAAAGCTTCATAGACACTCAGTTCGCTGTACAGGCCGGCATTCCGACGATACCTTTAGACAAACCGAAGACTATTTCTGATCTCAATGACAAACTACTGGCCGAGGTGACTCACCGCACCGTTCCCCTTACTCTGACTTTGTCTGGGAACCACGTCGAAGAGGTCCAACTCTTCCTGATCCCCGCTTCCTCGGCGTCGGTGGTCCTGGGACTTCCCTGGCTTTCCCTCCACAACCCGTCGTTCGACTGGCCCTCTGGTCGTCTCTCCGGTTGGAGCGTCTCCTGTCACTCCCGATGTCTTCGTTCCGCTCAACCATCCTCGACCAGGCCACCCAGTGAACCGCCAGCACCCCCAGACCTCTCCAACGTTCCCGAGGTGTATCACGACCTCGCTGAGGTCTTCTCTAAGGACCGAGCCCTCTCCCTACCTCCGCACCGACCCTATGACTGCTGCATCGACCTCCTGCCTGGCGCCAACCTCCCGTCAAGGAGGCTCTACAACCTCTCCCGCACCGAGCGCCAGAGTATGGAGGACTACATCAACCAGTCGCTGGCAGCAGGTCTCATCCGACCATCATCGTCTCCTGTGGGGGCAGGGTTCTTTTTCGTGGAGAAAAAAGACGGGTCCCTCCGCCCATGTATCGACTACAGAGGTTTAAACGACATCACTGTCAAGAACAGGTACGCTCTTCCTCTCCTAGATGCCGCCTTCAACCCCCTCAGCAAGGCCAAGGTGTTTTCCAAGCTGGATCTACGTAACGCCTATCACTTGGTTCGAATCAGGGAGGGGGACGAATGGAAAACAGCCTTCAACACACCTAGTGGACATTTTGAGTATCTGGTGATGCCATTTGGCCTTACCAACGCTCCTGCGGTGTTCCAACACCTCGTCAATGACATTCTGCGCGACATGCTGGATAAGTTCCTCTTCGTTTATCTAGACGATATCCTGATTTTTTCTGAGACGAAGGAGGAACACGTCCAGCATGTCCGCCTCGTTCTCCAGCGACTGCTGGAGAACAAACTATTTGTAAAAGCTGAAAAATGTAGCTTCCACTCACAGTCGGTTCCCTTTTTGGGGTTCATTGTCAAATAAGGCAGTTTGGCCCCTGATCCATCTAAGATCTCAGCAGTAAAAGACTGGCCCACACCCACATCTAGGAAACAACTACAACGTTTCCTAGGATTTGCAAATTTTTACAGACGTTTTATTCGTAATTATAGCCGCATTGCTGAACCTCTAACTAACCTCACCTCTCCCAAGCAGACGTTCCTGTGGTCCAACGATGCTGAATCAGCCTTCACACGCCTGAAGGAGATGTTCACCTCCGCTCCCATCTTGTCGCACCCGGATCCTGATCTCCAGTTCGTGGTCGAAGTCGACGCATCCGACACCGGGGTAGGGGCGGTCCTTTCCCAGCGCAACCACACCGACCAGAAGCTCCATCCCTGCGCCTTCTTCAGTCGCAAGCTATCGCCGGCTGAGAGAAACTACGACGTGGGCAACAAGGAGCTCCTGGCGGTCGTCCTGGCCCTGCAGGAGTGGCGACACTGGCTGGAAGGGACCGTCCAACCCTTTATCGTATGGACGGACCACAAAAACCTGGCCTACCTCCAGAACGCTCAACGGCTCAACTCCCGGCAAGCTCGCTGGGCCCTGTTCCTGGGCCGTTTCCACTTCACTCTGACATTCCGTCCTGGCTCCCGTAACGTCAAACCCGACGCCCTTTCCCGAATCTACTCACCTGATCCTCCGGAGCTGGAACCAGGCACCATCCTACCCCCTACCTGTATCCTCGGCGCAGCTACGTGGCCTGTGGAGACCAGAGTCCGCGAGGCTCAGGCCAACGAGCCTGACCCCGGAGGAGGACCTCCCGACCGGCTATTCGTGCCGGAGGTCACTCGCTCGGAGGTTCTCCAATGGGGTCACTCCTCAAAGCTGGCTTGCCACCCTGGGGGCGCACGCACTCTCCAGCTCCTTAAACAGCGCTTCTGGTGGCCCACCATGTCTCAAGATGTTAATACCTTCGTCTCAGCGTGTCCCACCTGCTCGAGAGGCAAGTCGTCTAATCGTCCCCCGTCTGGATTACTACACCCCCTTCCCATTCCCCATCGTCCCTGGTCACACATCGCCGTCGACTTCGTCACCGGCCTTCCCACATCCAACAATCACACCACTGTCCTCACTGTCATCGATCGGTTCTCTAAGACTGTCCATTACATCCCCCTCCCCGCCCTTCCCTCCGCTATGGAAACAGCAGAGGTTTTGGTCCAGCACGTCTTCCGAATTCATGGTTTTCCAACGGACATTGTGTCGGACCGGGGTCCCCAATTCGCCTCCCAAGTGTGGAAGGCGTTCTGTTCAGCGGTGGGGGCATCTGCCAGTCTATCTTCAGGTTATCACCCGCAGTCAAATGGACAAACAGAGAGGGCCAACCAGAATATGGAGGTGGCCCTACGCTGTGTTGCTGCCCGCCATCCAGAGGAGTGGAGCACCTTCTTACCATGGATCGAGTACGCACACAACTCCCTAACCTCTACGTCAACAGGTGTCTCCCCGTTCATGGCGTCTCTTGGTTACCAGCCCCCACTCTTCGACTACCAGGAAAGAGACGCGGCGGTTCCTTCGGTCCACGCCTACATGGAGCGCTGCCAGGCGGTTTGGGAGGAGGTTAGAGCCTCCCTCCTCAGGGCGTCCCAACGCTCCCAGGATCAGGCCAATCGCCATCGGATCCCTTCTCCCGAATATGTTCCCGGCCAAAAGGTTTGGCTTTCAACCAAGGACCTACCCCTGCAGGTTGAATCCCGCAAACTGGCCCCCAGATTTATTGGTCCCTACCCGGTGGACAAGATGGTCAACGCCACATCCGTCCGCCTCAAGTTGCCCCAAGCTCTGAGAATCCATCCAACCTTCCATGTGTCCCTCATCAAACCAGTGGTCGAGTCCGAACTGGTCCCTCCCGCCGATCCCCCGCCTCCGCCCAGGATGATCGAGGGCGGAGAGGCTTTCACAGTTAATCAAATTCTTAACATTCGCAGGCGCGGTCGAGGGGTCCAATACCTAGTCGACTGGGAGGGCTATGGTCCGGAGGAGAGATCCTGGGTTCCTCGTCGCTTCATCCTGGACCAGTCCCTGATCCAGGACTTCCACCGCGATCACCCCGATGTACCTGCTTTGGCGCCAGGTGGCACCCGTTGAGGGGGAGGTACTGTCACGATCCACATTCGCACCACAGACCTATTTGTTGTTGTTTTGTTCGTCGCCACTCTGTGTTCTCCTCTCTCTCTCTCCACCCTGCAGGGGGCGTGGCTGACCTAGTTCCCTGATGACACCAGAATGACTTCCACCTGCGCAGCTCCAGCCCAGCTGCTCCTGATCAGCGATCACGTGGGCTTATAAGGCGGAGCTTCGCGTCTTCTGGTGTCAGATCCATGTTTTCGCTCGCTTGGTAACTACTCGTTCTTTGCTGCTAGAAATCCTGACTTCGTTCGTCCTTACCTCACGTCTTTGTTCAGGTCACCACGTCTCCTGTCGAGAGAGGATCACGGAGTTTCCTGCGGATTCCTTTCCACCCCGGAATCGCTACCTCCTGTTCCTCTCCGTTCCCGTTGTCATCTCCATGCCAGCATCGCCTCGTCGCCCTTCTTCGATCTTCGTGTGCTTCCCGACTCCGCTCTTCGTCATCTCGAGTGAGTCCGTTCCCTGGAGGAACAATCACGAACTGTGTCGCCACGAAGAGTCGTTGAAGACGCTGACTTTGCGTTCGCTGGACATTCAACCCGTTTCTGTCTCTGTCCCCGTTGTCACGTTAGCTAACACAGCACGTGCTCGTCGTTTGTTTATATATCTATATATATCTATAATTATATCTATATTCTTATATCTATATTGTTATTGTTATATATATATATATATATATATTCTTATTGAGTATACCGCTGGTCGGCTATTGTTGTTTGTATATTTATTATTATTATAATAAATATTGTTATATTGATACCTGGTTGTCCTGCTCTGCATTCGGGTCCACGCCTAAGTCCTCGGCTTTTCCCTTTAAAGGGAAAAGCGTAACAATTTCTTTGCAAAGAGAGAGTCAACAGGAGACAACAGCTCGGAAGCAAGTCCAAGATGGCTCTGAGGAGCATGAGAAAGTTTGTATAGTTTATAGTTGGTGTGTGTGGTGCTCTAAGTGTTGTCTGTGCAGCTGGTGACCTTGGTTCCCAGGATGTGAATCAGGTTTGTGTGTGTGTAATACAGCCTGTTAGATGTTTGGGTTAAGGGTGTAAATGTGTAAAGGTGGGAAGTTCCAGTATGTTAAAGTTTAAATGTGTAATGTTGTGATGAGCAAACATGGAAAATATCCAGTCAATTGGTCAATGTATGGGCGATTAATAGGTTACTTCCGGTTTCTGGTGACCTACTTCCTTTGTGCAGGTCATAGTTTGTAGACATGTTCAGTGCAGGGCCTTGGTATCCCATGTCAAGTGTCAGGTCTCTATGTTAAAGTGTGACAACACTGTGAGATTCTAAACTGGTCTGGGTTCTGATCATGTTTCCCATGTATGTGTATGTGGAAATGATTGCGCCGTTTTGGGGATTTTTGTTGCTATGGTTACTCGAAACGCTTATAAAAGTCATAACCGGCTATTCCCGATCAAATCGCACGTTTTGATATAGGATGTGTGGGGGTTTTCTCAAAACTGTGGGAGGAGTTGAGCGTCAAAGTTTTTGGTGGAGAAGTACATTTACATAGAGAGAGTGATTGACAAGCCCCCCCTCCCCCTCCTCCTTCTCTTACACAAGCACACACACACCTGTCGTTAACTGTGGAAAACCCAGAAGAAACAGGGAAACTAGCACCTTTTAAACTTGTCATAATTCATGAACGGTAGATGATAGAGCAAAAAATTTCGGTTCGTGAGCGTCACAAGACATTCAGTTGCGACCACGTGGAATTTTGTGAGAAACGGGTGAGAATTGACCAAGTAATGACAGTTTTAAAATCTTTGTCGTCATGAAATGTCCAAACTCCAAATCACAGTTTTTAACATGGGCGTGGATGAGAGGGTTGACCGGAACTCTCTGCGCAATTAGGTGATTTGAAGAAAAACCGCAAGTCGTATGAAAATAAAAACAACACACAGGGTTAGCCAACAACCATAGCAACGTTTTGATGTAAAAATGTTTGTTTAAATTGGAAATTGTGGGCAGGAGAGAAGTTTGTTTGGATATTTGGTAACGCTTTCTTTTACAGTCCCCTAATTACCTGGTATTTAGCTGGTAAATTCATGGTAACACTAAAGTGTTGCTAGGTAATTACCAAGGGTAATAAGATCAGTAAATACAGTGAAACCGTTGCCAAAATACTGGGTAATGCACGGTAATGTACTCGGTAAGTAAAGTAAAACTGTACTGTAAAAGAAAGCCAAGCTTGTTTCCATGTAATTACACACATTTTTAGGGTTAGGTTTGTTAGATTACCCCTTGGGTAAATAGCTAGTAATTAGGGGACTGTAGGTACCTGCTTATTACCAGTTTATAACCCAATAATACACTTACATTTACCATAGTTTTGCCATAGTTTAGCTGTACATACCTTCTTATTAACAGCAGTAATAACACGCTATAATTAACTATATAGTTACCAGGTAAATGCCCAGTATTTTGGCAACAGTTTCACTGTATTTACTTTCTTATTACCATTGGTAATTACCTAGTAACACTTTGGTGTTACCATGAATTTACCAGCTAAATAC
This sequence comes from Microchirus variegatus, assembly GCF_963457635.1. NCBI lineage: Eukaryota > Metazoa > Chordata > Actinopteri > Pleuronectiformes > Soleidae > Microchirus > Microchirus variegatus. The sequence goes on along the minus strand of NC_139802.1, from coordinate 25,830,475 downwards.
CAGGTAATTAGGGGACTGTAAAAGAAAGCGTTACCGGATATTTTTGTTAATACTTTTCTTAGAGTGAGACCAGAGCACGCCCACTCAATTTCAGAGCTCAGAAAAAGGGCAAAACGTAAATTGCGATTGTGGAAAAATCGTGATATGTATGGAAACGTCGACTTAGATGGTAAAAGTCCCAAGTCTTGTGACCCGTTGAAAATTTCAATGACGTTTCTACGTCAAAGTATGACGACACTGCGAGGCTCCAAAGAGGGGTTGGTTTATCTCATTTTCCCATTTGTGTGTATGTGAAACTGAAAAGGCCAAATTTTTGTTGTTTTTTGCGATTTTTGTTGCCATGGTAACTCGAAACTCTTATAAAAGTCATAGCCAGCATTTCACGAAGAAACCGCACGTTCTGATATAAGATATGTGAGGGTTTTCTCAAAACTGTAGGAGGAGATACATTTCAAAGTTTTGCGCCGGAGAAGAACGCATCCAAGATGGCCGACATAGCTTTTGCGAGAAATTCGCGTTCGTGGACATGTTGGGGGACGTTGTCCCGTGTCACCTGTGAAGTTTCATGCCGATCGGGCAATGTATGGCAAAGTTATAGCGTGTTTCGTGTTTGGCGGCGAGTCCTCGAAATGCGCCAAAGTTCTGATGGCTGCCGTTTGCGCGCCCTTTCAAATCTGGGAAATGTTCTCCAAAGGTTTGATCGTGGAAGGGTCTAGTACAGTTTGACGCGTTTTTCATCTTCCTAGGATAAACGGCCTCAGAGCGGCAAGCTCAGATACAAAACGTGCGAAAAGCCCAGGAAAACGCCAAATCCAAGATGGCGGACTTCCTGTTGAGTTGAGGTCATGGTGTCAAGAGGAATTTTTGTTCGTCTCGGGCCGGGCAATATATCCAACAATTTTCAAGTACTTTGGCGCAACTAAACTTTTTCCAGCTCCATAGGGCCCTGACCTGTGGAGGCGCTACTGAGCCATTTTGCATCGGTTTGTCACAAGTCCATTATTTTATAAAAATTTTTGCCAGTTCTGATGTGCATGCAAATTTTCGTTCGTTTTGAAGCACGTTTAGGGGGTCAAATTCCAGTTTCCCTGGAGAGAAAAATAATAATAATAATCTTTACAATTTCAATTTAAAGTTATGCTCTTCATCATCACTGGGCTCTTCATCACTGTTGTGTACGAGGTCCCTACCCTCATCACTGTTGTGTACGCGGTCTTGTGTACGCGTTTTTACAATTACAATAGGTTCCTCGTCACTGTAGTGTAACGAGGACCCTAATAATAAGTAATATATAGCAATTAAATTAAATTCTATATTCTGTATCTATCTATCTTGTATGTATGTATGTAATTATGTATGTATGTAAGACTGTGAAGAACCAGGTACAGTATGGCTATATTGTTCACTTTATCTTTAAATAATTATTGCCATTTATTATTATATGATGTGGAACAACATTTTTAAATAACCAGGAAGGCTCTAGGCCGGTGGATATTAAACGAAAAGCAAGACAAAATCAATTAAAGCTGCGAGCAGCGATGGGCGGGTCCTCGTTTCCGCCGGCGCCACCGCCAGGCCAAAAGACACCAGCAGGCCGGGTAAGTCCTGGACCCTTGACTCTGTGTTTTTCGAGTCAATCGGTCAATATATGGGCGAGTTACAGGGCACTTCCTGTTTCGGGTGACCTACTTCCTGTGTGCTCCCCCTCCCCCCTCCCCCTTCTCCTTCTCTTACACACGCACACACACACCTGTCGTTAACTGTCGAAAACCCAGAAGAAACAGGGAAACTAGCACCTTTTAAACTTGTCATAATTCATGAACGGTAGATGATAGAGCAAAAATGTTCAGTTCGTGAGCGTCACAAGACGTTCAGCTGCGCCCACGTTGAATTTCGTGAGAAACGGGTGAGAATTGAGCGATTAATGACAGTTTTAAAATCTTTGTCGTCATGAAATTTCCAAACTCCAAATCACAGTTTTTAACATGGGTGTGGATGAGAGCGCTGACCAGAACTCTCTGGGCAATTAGGTGATTTGAAGAAAAACCGCAAGTCGTATGAAAATAAAAACAACACACAGGGTTAGCCAACAACCATAGCAACGTTTTGATGTAAAAAATGTTTGTTTAAGTTGGAAATTGTGGGCAGGAGAGAAGTTTGTTTGTATATTTTTGTTAATACTTTTGTTAGAGTGAGAGAAGACCACGCCCACACAATTTCAGAGCTCTGAAAATGGGTAAAACGTAAATTGCGATTGTGGAAAATCTGTGATATGTATGGAAACATGGACTTAGGTCATAAAAGTCCCAAGTGTTGTGACCCATTTAAAGTTTTAATGACGTTTCTACGTCAAAGTATGACGACACAGCAAGGCTCCAAAGAGGGCTTGGTTTGTCTCATTTTCCCATTCGTGTGTATGTGAAACTGAAAAGGCAAATTTTTTGTCGTTTTTTGCGATTTTTGTTGCCATGGTAACTCGAAACTCTTAGAAAAGTCATAGCCAGCATTTCACGAAGAAACCGCACGTTCTGATATAAGATATGTGAGGGTTTTCTCAAAACTGTAGGAGGAGATACATTTCAAAGTTTTGCGCGGGAGAAGAACGCATCCAAAATGGCCGACATGGCTTTTGAGAGAAATTCGCGTTCGTGGACATGTTGGGGGACGTTGTCCCGTGTCACCTGTGAAGTTTCATGCCGATCGGGCAATGTATGGCAAAGTAATAGCGCGTTTCGTGTTTGGCGGCGAGCCCTCGAAATTCGCCAAAGTTCCGATGGCTGCCGTTTGCGCGCCCTTTCAAATGTGGGAAATATTCTCCAAAGGTTTGATCATGGAAGGGTCTAGTACAGTTTGACGCGTTTTTCATCTTCCTAGGATAAACGGCCTCAGAGCGGCAAGCTCAGATACAAAACGTGCGACAAGCCCAGGAAAACGCCAAATCCAAGATGGCGGACTTCCTGTTGAGTTGAGGTCATGGTGTCAAGAGGAATTTTTGTTCGTCTCGGGCCGGGCAATATATCCACTGATTTTCAAGTACTTCGGTGCAACTAAACTTTTTCCAGCTCCATAGGGCCCTGACCTGTGGAGGCGCTACTGAGCCATTTTGCATCGGTTTGTCACAAGTCCATTATTTTATAAAATTTTTCGCCAGTTCTGATGTGCGTGCAAATTTTCGTTCGTTTTGAAGCACGTTTAGGGGGTCAAATTCCAGTTTCCCTGGAGAGAAAAATAATAATAATAATAATAATCTTTACAATTTCAATTTAAACTTATGCTCTTCATCATCACTAGGCTCTTCATCACTGTTGTGTACGAGGTCCCTACCCTCATCACTGTTGTGTACGTGTTCTTGTGTACGCGTTTGTACAATTACAATAGGTTCCTCGTCACGAGTGTAACGAGGACCCTAATTAGAAAATGTAGAAGGGTGGCTCATCATATCTTTGTTTGATAATATCTATATCCCAAATATAATAGCCTCAATTATTTTACTTAAAACTGGACTGTAATATTTGATATCATTTGGTGCTAATTCTGCTTTCTATGTAAAATCACCTCTTGATAAAAATGTTAATTAATATATTTATATATAAAGACAATAAAATATGAAATATATGCATATAATTCGTATCAATAAAACATATTTTAAATGACACATATGGATCATGGACGTATTATGGATATACACTTTAAGCTAGCATTGCTCAAAAGCTAATGTATTGCTAGCAAGACCACATTCATCTGTCCAATACACCTATTAAATTGCTATTATGCTTCTATGTTTGAATATATCATACCGAAACAGGCGATTTGCGCTGCAATCGGATCGATTGACGCAGCTGATGGCAGAACAAGAAGGCATTTTGTCGCTCCGGAGATCAGTCGTACGTCCTGCGGGTCAAACGAAGGAGAAAAGGGGAATTTACTTTATGCGAGTTTTAAATCTTGAATCTGCTGTAATTCAAATGCCCATCCCCCACTTATCTGCGCTAATGCAACCTAACGGACAGACAGAGATACGACATTACGGTGGTGGAATACAAGATCCCTTGAATAGTAAGTTGTTTTTCAACATATATCATATAGATTTACGATAATTATAATCATTACCACCTGAACTTTTAATAATGAAAAGGTAAAAAAAAAATTACGTATTTTAAAGGAAATCAAATCATGTTGATTGATAATTTAAATAGATACAAGGGTAGGATAATTCCTATTCATCACAAAAAAGGAAGGACATGCAATAAATAAATAATCTTACTTTTTAGTGTCAAAACCTTCTATGGAACACCAAAGAACTGTGACACAGGAGACAGGACAGAGCCAGAGACAAAAGCGTAAGTCAGGACTTTTACATTCTACATTTTATTGTTAGTTTATTTTTTTTGTTACAAGCCTAAATTTTATTACTTTTGTCATTTGCAGAAGAGAATGTATGGATAATTGGGGACAGCTATGTCCGACGTGGGGAGGAGAGAGCGAAGGCCACTACAGGATCCAACTTGGGCCTGGGTGCAGGTGTCCACTGGTTTGGCTGGGGCGGCTTGAGGTGGAGCAAGCTGGTGCCCTTCTTCCACCAGTGCTTGAGGGGAAGAACGGTCCCAGATGTCCTCATCATTGTCTGTGGCAGTAACGACATGGGGAAGGTGAAAGGTGTTGAGCTGGTCTCAGCAATGAAGAGGGACATTCACAACCTCCGCCAGAACCACCCACAGATGACCATCTTCATGTCAGCCATCACCCAGCGGCGCCAGTGGGGGCCTGCTAACCCGGGGAAAATAAATAAAGCCCGGAAGTGGGTGAACAGTGTGATGAACTGTTTTATTTCTGCTCAGGGAGAATGCATGATTTTTCATCCTCACATAAGGTTTGACAGCCCTGGTCTATTTCTTCCTGACAAAGTTCATTTTTGCCCTTTGGGATATGACATTTTTTTTAAAAATATTACTGAGACCCTTAAAACCCACTTTCAGGCACAGTAAAGCTGACATGACACCAGATCTTGCAGTTTTCCTGACCTGACAGTGTTTTTTTGTTTGTTTTTTTACTTTTTTTCCAGTTTGTAAATATAACAGGGTTGTCATTTGTGTGAGGATAACATTTCCATGATATCTTTTTTCTTTTTATTATTTTTTTCTTGAGTAATCACAACTGTTCACCCACTTCCTCACGTGGTATTTCTCCCCATGTTGATTTAGTCGTCCCATAACTATTGTATTGTATTGTAAATATGTTAATATATTTTTAAGAATCACTGTTTGTGTTTGTTTTTGTTTGAAAACACCAAATGTTCTATGAAGAAACCACATGAAAATGCATGTACTTAAGTCCACACATTATTAAATTTTGTATATAGTATTAACCTATCTTTTACCTTGTCAGTACACTTAAATTAAAATAAATAAAATAAACATATTTTAAATTAAAATATAAAATAGAATGAAAAAGTGACTAATAACAGATAGATACAATAATAATATCATTATACATATACATATACTACAAATAACCTTATAACCATATAACTGAAAAAATAGTGGGAAAATAAAATGAATATAATATAATTCAAACGTTTTAAACGTTTCTATAAAATTAACTACATTTATTTTAATGATAATGTTCTTGTCGAGATATGACTCATAAGGGAAATCGGGCAAAAACAAGGTGGTTATACATAAGTGCAGGACGGAGCGGCTCCGCAGGTCGTTCATTCCTACTGCTGTCCGTCTGTACAACAGTGTGCAAACCAAATAACTATGTTTGTGTCACTGCTGTATTAGTCTGTTATTGTTTACAGTTTTTGTTCCTCGTTTTTAGCTGGTCTGTTAAGTTATTGTTTACAGTTTTTTGTTTTTCGTTTTTAACTGGTCTGTTAAGCTATTGTTTACAGTTTTGTTGTTTTGTTTTGAACTGGTCTGTTAAGTTATTGTTACAGTTTTTGTTTTTTTGTTGTTTAACTGATCTGTTATGTTTATTGTTCACAGTTCAGTTTCTTGTTTTAACTGGTCTGTTAAGTTATTGTTTACAGTTTTTGTTTTTTTACTGGTCTGTTAAGTTATTGTTTACAGTTTTTGTTTTTTTACTGGTCTGTTAAGTTATTGTTTACAGTTTTTGTTCCTTGTCTTTAGCTGGTCTGTTTAGTTATTGTTTACAGTTGTTGTCCTGTTTGTCTTGTCTGCCTAGATTTGTCTTATTTTTACCTGAACCAAATACGCACCTTATTTACATTCACTCTTATCTTATTTCTTTCTATGTACAGTTTTTATAACATTGTGTAATTGTTAATCTGTATACGGAGCTGCTGAAACCATGTTCTCTCCCCACTGTGGGATAAATAAAGCTATCTTATCTTATCTTATCTTATCTTATATAAAGTAATAGCCACAGTCAATTCAATAAACCATTACATTTATAACTTTAACCTTTTATTACGTCATTATACTTTTCAGCTTACTGTATTCACTTCACTTCACTTACTTACTGTATTCACTATCGTTAATTTTGCCATTTTGTTTTATACACACAGTCTATCGCTGGATCTCGCGAACTCGCGTCCGTTCGAGATTATCACGCGATCTTCCGTGAATACCGCCGGCTCCCAAGGCTCCGCGCCGCTGCCGTAACGCGCCCGGTGGGGATTGACGCTGGGGAGAGGACGAAGCAGAACCGTGCCGCCGCCGTTCCGCAGCCGTTCCTTGGCCGTTCCGCATCCAGTGGAAATCCAGGGTAAGAAGTGCAGAAATGGCAGTTGTAGTTTCAAACACTGAAATAAGCTATCCCATCAGTGACGTCAAATGACGCGTTTCGCATCATTTGACGTCACTGATGGGATAGCTTGGAAAAGGGAAAACAGATTTTTTTACAACTGAGTGGAAAAAAGAGGGAGGGAAGCACATTTTAAAAAAAATACTATTGCTATACTAGCAATACAAAGCCACATGAAAATCGGTATAGGGAGGCAGATTCACATTTTTTGTGATGCTTCGGAGAAGGCGTACGGATCAGTCGCCTGCGAGTGGAGGATCCAGAGGGACGCATCACTGTGTCATTCATTATGGCCAAGTCACACATACATAACGGACCTGCAGGTTACACAAGATTGTTCTCTACTGTGCTAAATTATACCGGGACGTACAGTAAAAACAAGGAAAGGACAAGCAGAAAGTTCCCATTATTTGCCGGTCAGAGATTCAGAGCGGTGCTGAAGCTTGAAAGCTAAGCTAAGCTTGTTTGGAGTGAAGAAATCGAAAAAAAAAACCCTGGAAGCTAGCGGGGTTCACAGTCTACAGTTCCAGCAGGAAGACGTAACTGAGAGGTAAGACTGGCGATAATATGCCATTCTTTTTCTGCTCATAGTATTCGATGTGATATAGTTGTCGGCAGTGAAGCAAGAACTTTGTAAACCTAACGTTTGATAGACAATTACACACACGTTATATACACGTAAATCTGTTAGCAAAGTAAAGTCACCTTTCTTTCGCTGGATAATAATGTCAGTGTTATTCAAATGTTTTATTGTTATTCATGTTTGTTCAAGACGCCTATATAGACAACAGTATAATGTCCACAGCTCACCCAGTTGGTATATTTAGCTGAAAGGTTTGTTTTCCTGATAAAAAGTAAAATCTTGGTTCATATTTTATGTGTGATTGTATTCATTGTCCCTCACAGTTGAAGCATGGATTAATCAAGTCTTGGAGAAACTCTTCACAGCATCCAGCTCTGCTCCTCTTCACCACTGTGACTCCTCCAGCTGTCCCACATCAGATTCTGACACCGCTCTACATGTTTCATTATTTATTTTTTGTTTGCATATTGTGTTAGACATGCTTTTAGATTTGGCTCCTTTTTTATTTTAATTTGTACTCTTGAATATGATGGTAAAACATTTTCCTTTGTGAATAATAAAGTCATTTTTTCACCTTCACACCCTGTATGCATTTGTACACCTGTGTAAAGTAAAGACTTGTGGAAGGAAGCTGAATATTTACTGATTTTGTTATATTATTATACTAGACAAGTTAGATTTACGCAATAAAAATGATGTAGTTGTCATCAGTAAACAAAGTAGCTCTAACTCTGAAGTGTTTATCAACCCTTTCTCCAAATTAAATCACTTTTCATCTAATAATACTTTAATGGAGGAACACTAAGGGCTAGAAAATAAACCACAACATATATGAATTTACATTTTTAATATTAATAGTCATAAAAAGACGGACTTATTATCAACAGTCTTCATAGACACAGTACTGTTTTCATGAGCTGCGTATGTTCTTCTGAACAACACTGGCAGGTAAAACAAGACGATCGTCTTTCCCCAGTCTGTGGATCCACTTCACCAAGTGATGGTAAGGTGTTCGGTGATATGACTGTCTGTAAAACAATAAATATAGCGTCAGCGAATCGAAGTAGCTGTTCTTACATGTAAATGAACTGTAAATATGCTAACGTTAGCTCAGCTGGCGTTACATATTAACATGGATAAATATGGTGGTAAAAATAAATATAAAACAAAATACTCACTTTATACGGAGGCGGCTGTTTATCCCGTTTCCTTCATCCACCGGGCCGGCGCCCGCTACCCCCGTTGCCCGTCCGTCTGAGATGTTCCAGATCCGGCCAGTGCCAGGTCGAAGTGCGTGCAGGTCGAAGTGCGTGCAGCTCGGTTCCGCTGCGACCTGGCTCTGGCTACACTCGGCCAGAGTTGCTAGCCAGAGCCCGTGGCGGCACAAAAGGTTCGCCAGGTACTCGGTTCCGGCCGCGGGCACCGTCAAAAAGCAGGCATTTTCCCTCGCAGCCACATCAGTTTGAAAACTACATTCTGTCATTATCTTCTCAGTTTACAAGGCCAAATTAAAGAGAGCGAGAGCCAGTCGTAACTTTTTAGCAAAGATGGCGGACACTGTGTTTACATTGTGGGAATGAAGTCTCGTCCATTCTGGGAAGTCTCGTCCCCCTGTGGGTGAGTCAAAAAAGTGCAGAACTAGAGTTGTAGTTTCAACACTGAAACTAAATAGCCCCCACACACGTGACACACCGCGTCACTTGACGCGGTGTGTCACGTGTGTGGGGGCTCAATTGGAAAAGGGAAAACGGATTTATTACAGCTCAGTGAAAAACTGCGGGAGGGAAACACATTTTCTAAAATATACTACCCCTATTCTAGCAACACAAAGCCATATGCAAATCAGTGAAGTATCCCTTTAACTCACTCTTAATTTACACATGAACATAGAAAAACAGAAAACAAGTCCAAACAATTGCAAAATTTTACACTGAGTGTCCAGAAGTAACATTGTAAAGATGTTATGTTCACTTTTTAAGGTTTATATCATGTGACAGGAGGAAAACAATGGAAAATCTCCAAATGAGCTTAACTCACTCTAATGTACACATAAACATAGAAAAACAAGTCCAAACAATGAAATAATTGCAAAATTTTACACTGAGTGTCCAGAAGTAACATTGTAAAGATGTTATGTTCAGTTTTTAAGGTTTATATCATGTGGCAGGAGAAAAAAAATGGAAAATCTCCAAATGAGCTTAACTCACTCCAATGCCCAAGTAAACATAGAAAAACAGAAAACAAGTCCAAACAATGAAATAATTACAACATTTTACACTGAGTGTCCAGAAGTAACATTGTAAAGATGTTATGTTCACTTTTTAAGGTTTATATCATGTGGCAAGAGAAAAAAATGGAAAATCTCCAAATGAGCTTAACTCACTCTAATGTACACATAAACATAGAAAAACAGAAAACAAGTCCAAACAACGAAAAAAATTGCAAAATTTTACACTGAGTGTCCAGAAGTAACATTGTAAAGATGTTATGTTCACATTTTTAAGTTTATATCATGTGGCAGGAGAAAAATATGGAAAATCTCCAAATGAGCTTAACTCACTCTAATGTACACATAAACATAGAACAACAGAAAACAAGTCCAAACAATGAAATAATTGCAAAATGTTACACTGAGTGTCAAGAAGTAACATTGTAAAGATGTTTTGTTCACTTTTTAAGGTTTATATCATGTGGCAGGAGAAAAAAATGGAAAATCTCCAAATGAGCTTAACTCACTCCAATGCGCACGTTAACATAGAAAAACAGAAAACAAGTCCAAACAATGAAATAATTGCAAAATTTTACACTGAGTGTCCAGAAGTAACATAAAGATGTTATTGTTCACTTTTTAAGGTTTATATCATGTGGCAGGAGAAAAAAATGGAAAATCTCCAAATGAGCTTAACTCAGTCTAATGTACACATAAACATAGAACAACAGAAAACAAGTCCAAACAATGAAATAATTGCAAAATTTTACACTGAGTGTCCAGAAGTAACATAAAGATGTTATTGTTCACTTTTTAAGGTTTATATCATGTGGCAGGAGAAAAAAATGGAAAATCTCCAAATGAGCTTAACTCACTCCAATGCGCACGTTAACATAGAAAAACAGAAAACAAGTCCAAACAATGAAATAATTGCAAAATTTTACACTGAGTGTCTAGAAGTAACATTGTAAAGATGTTTTGTTCACTTTTTAAGGTTTATATCATGTGGCAGGAGAAAAAAATGGAAAATCTCCAAATGAGCTTAACTCACTCCAATGCGCAAGTTAACATAGAAAAATGGAAAAACAAGTCCAAACAATGAAATCATTGCAAAATTTTACAGAGTATCCAGAAGTAACATCGTGAAAATGTTATGTTCACTTTTTAAGGTTTATATCATGTGGCAGGAGAAAAAAATGGAAAATCTCCAAATGAGCTTAACTCACTCTAACGTACACATAAACATAGAAAAACAGAAAACAAGTCCAAACAATGAAATAATTGCAAAATTTTACACTGAGTGTCCAGAAGTAACATTGTAAAGATGTTATGTTCACATTTTTAAGTTTATATCATGTGGCAGGAGAAAAATATGGAAAATCTCCAAATGAGCTTAACTCACTCTAATGTACACATAAACATAGAAAAACAGAAAACAAGTCTAAACAATGAAATAATTGCAAAATTTTACACTGTGTCCAGAAGTAACATAAAGATGTTATTGTTCACTTTTTAAGGTTTATATCATGTGGCAGGAGAAAAAAATGAGAAAAAAACTCACTCTAATGCGCACGTTAATATAGAAAAACAGAAAACAAGTCCAAACAATGAAATAATTGCAACATTTTACACTGAGTGTCCAGAAGTAACATTGTTAAGATGTTATGTTCACTTTTTTAAGTTTATATCATGTGGCAGGAGAAAAAAATGGAAAATCCTTCAAATGAGCCTATCTCACTCTAATGTACACATAAACATAGAAAAACAGAAAACAAGTCCAAACAATGAAATTTTTTTCATCATTTTACACTGAGTGTCCAGAAGTAACATTGTAAAGATGTTTTGTTCACTTTTTAAGGTTTATATCATGTGGCAGGAGAATAAAATGGAAAATCTCCAAATGTGCTTAACTCACTCCAATGCGCACGTTAACATAGAAAAACAGAAAACAAGTCCAAACAATGAAATGATTGCAACATTTTACACTGAGTGTCCAGAAGTAACATAAAGATGTTATTGTTCACTTTTTTAAGTTTATATCATGTGGCAGGAGAAAAAAATGGAAAATCTCCAAATGAGCTTAACTCACTCCAATGCGCACGTTAACATAGAAAAACAGAAAACAAGTCCAAACAATGAAATAATTGCAAAATTTTACACTGAGTGTCCAGAAGTAACATTGTAAAGATGTTTTGTTCACTTTTTAAGGTTTATATCATGTGGCAGGAGAATAAAATGGAAAATCTCCAAATGTGCTTAACTCACTCCAATGCGCACGTTAACATAGAAAAACAGAAAACAAGTCCAAACAATGAAATGATTGCAACATTTTACACTGAGTGTCCAGAAGTAACATAAAGATGTTATTGTTCACTTTTTTAAGTTTATATCATGTGGCAGGAGAAAAAAATGGAAAATCTCCAAATGAGCTTAACTCACTCTAATGTACACATAAACATAGAAAAACAGAAAACAGGTCCAAACAATGAAATAATTGCAAAATTTTACACTGAGTGTCCAGAAGTAACATAAAGATGTTATTGTTCACTTTTTAAGGTTTATATCAAGTGGCAGGAGAAAAAAAATGAAAATCTCCAAATGAGCTTAACTCACTCCAATGCGCACGTTAACATAGAAAAACAGAAAACAGGTCCAAACAATGAAATAATTGCAAAATTTTACACTGAGTGTCCAGAAGTAACATAAAGATGTTATTGTTGACTTTTTAAGGTTTATATCATGTGGCAGGAGAAAAAAATGGAAAATCTCCAAATGAGCTTAACTCACTCTAATGTACACATGAACATAGAAAAACAGAAAACAAGTCCAAACAATGAAAAAATTGTAAAATTTTACACTGAGTGTCCAGAAGTAACATTGTAAAGATGTAATGTTCACTTTTTACGGTTTATATCATGTGGCAGGAGAAAAAAATGGAAAATCTCCAAATGAGCTTAACTCACTCTAATGTACACATAAACATAGAAAAACAGTAAACAAGTCCAAACAATGAAATAATTGCAACATTTTACACTGAGTGTCCAGAAGTAACATTGTAAAGATGTTTTGTTCACTTTTTAAGGTTTATATCATGTGGCAGGAGAAAAAAATGGAAAATCTCCAAATGAGCTTAACTCACTCTAATGTACACATAAACATAGAAAAACAGTAAACAAGTCCAAACAATGAAATAATTGCAAAATTTTACACTGAGTGTCCAGAAGTAACATTGTAAAGATGTTATGTTCACATTTTTAAGTTTATATCATGTGGCAGGAGAAAAATATGGAAAATCTCCAAATGAGCTTAACTCACTCTAATGTACACATAAACATAGAACAACAGAAAACAAGTCCAAACAATGAAATAATTGCAAAATGTTACACTGAGTGTCAAGAAGTAACATTGTAAAGATGTTTTGTTCACTTTTTAAGGTTTATATCATGTGGCAGGAGAAAAAAATGGAAAATCTCCAAATGAGCTTAACTCACTCCAATGCGCACGTTAACATAGAAAAACAGAAAACAAGTCCAAACAATGAAATAATTGCAAAATTTTACACTGAGTGTCCAGAAGTAACATAAAGATGTTATTGTTCACTTTTTAAGGTTTATATCATGTGGCAGGAGAAAAAAATGGAAAATCTCCAAATGAGCTTAACTCAGTCTAATGTACACATAAACATAGAACAACAGAAAACAAGTCCAAACAATGAAATAATTGCAAAATTTTACACTGAGTGTCCAGAAGTAACATAAAGATGTTATTGTTCACTTTTTAAGGTTTATATCATGTGGCAGGAGAAAAAAATGGAAAATCTCCAAATGAGCTTAACTCACTCCAATGCGCACGTTAACATAGAAAAACAGAAAACAAGTCCAAACAATGAAATAATTGCAAAATTTTACACTGAGTGTCTAGAAGTAACATTGTAAAGATGTTTTGTTCACTTTTTAAGGTTTATATCATGTGGCAGGAGAAAAAAATGGAAAATCTCCAAATGAGCTTAACTCACTCTAATGTACACATAAACATAGAAAAACAGAGAACAAGTCCAAACAATGAAATAATTGCAAAATTTTACACTGAGTGTCCAGAAGTAACATTGTAAAGATGTTTTGTTCACTTTTTAAGTTTATATCATGTGGCAGGAGAAAAAAATGGAAAATCTCCAAATGAGCTTAACTCACTCTAATGTACACATAAACATAGAAAAACAGTAAACAAGTCCAAACAATGAAATAATTGCAACATTTTACACTGAGTGTCCAGAAGTAACATTGTAAATATGTTATGTTCACTTTTTAAGGTTTATATCATGTGGCAGGAGAAAAAAATGGAAAATCTCCAAATGAGCTTAACTCACTCTAATGTACACATAAACATAGAAAAACAGAAAACAAGTCCAAACAACGAAAAAAATTGCAAAATTTTACACTGAGTGTCCAGAAGTAACATAAAGATGTTATTGTTCACTTTTTAAGGTTTATATCATGTGGCAGGAGAAAAAAATGGAAAATCTCCAAATGAGCTTAACTCAGTCTAATGTACACATAAACATAGAACAACAGAAAACAAGTCCAAACAATGAAATAATTGCAAAATTTTACACTGAGTGTCCAGAAGTAACATAAAGATGTTATTGTTCACTTTTTAAGGTTTATATCATGTGGCAGGAGAAAAAAATGGAAAATCTCCAAATGAGCTTAACTCACTCCAATGCGCACGTTAACATAGAAAAACAGAAAACAAGTCCAAACAATGAAATAATTGCAAAATTTTACACTGAGTGTCTAGAAGTAACATTGTAAAGATGTTTTGTTCACTTTTTAAGGTTTATATCATGTGGCAGGAGAAAAAAATGGAAAATCTCCAAATGAGCTTAACTCACTCCAATGCGCAAGTTAACATAGAAAAATGGAAAAACAAGTCCAAACAATGAAATCATTGCAAAATTTTACAGAGTGTCCAGAAGTAACATCGTGAAAATGTTTTGTTCACTTTTTAAGGTTTATATCATGTGGCAGGAGAATAAAATGGAAAATCTCCAAATGAGCTTAACTCACTCTAACGTACACATAAACATAGAAAAACAGAAAACAAGTCCAAACAATGAAATAATTGCAAAATTTTACACTGAGTGTTGTGAAAGAAATTTCATTGGAGTCATCGGTGTTGGTTAAATCGTGTCTTTACTTCATGCATGAAGGAGAGAAACTGTCACCAAAGCTGGTCTAAATGTTCTCTCACGTTGCTTCAGAGAGCTCAAACATATATACAGTCACATCAAAGCAAGTTACAACAAGACAACCCACTTTCTTTATGACCCACACATGTCATCCTGTGCCCCTCATGCCGACCCCTGCTTTTACAATCCATTGTTTGTTCACAGCTTGACTTTTGGTTAATTGTTATCTTTAACAACATCAGAAAGCCTTACACTAAACCCCCCACGGGAATAGAAAAACTATCTATTTCCCACATTCCTCTCTTTTGACACCAAGTGTCAACTCAATTTATTTGGGAAATCACATAGTTTTATCAACTAACTCTTTACTATGACTATACTCTGCAAACATGTGAGTCTAGGTTAAATTTGGATTTTCAGAATATAACAAAGGAAGAAGAAAAAAAATAACAACAATAAAAAACAAAACAAAACATAAAAGAAAAGAAAATAAAAACAAAAAAAAACAATTCTATTCATACCATTTCTTCATCTGAATCACTTTCACTATATGGGTTCCCTGGGGCCCATTCTGACATGTCATGACACAAATTTGATTCGCAGTCCTTACTTGGTTCACAAGATACTTTTACATACAATGGTGTTCTGTCACCTCCCAATACTCCCCCTATCCACCTGTATACAAAAGCTCGCATACAAGTGAGTGCACAAGTACAACAGCAAAGGGTTATACCAAACATAATTACCACAGGAATACACACATGAACAATCATTGCACCCCATGGACCAAATAGCTCAGTTAACCATTTGTTAAAACTAAAACCTGCTGATTCAGAAGGACCAAATGAGTCACGGATCTTCTCCAATGCTGTAATCACACTAGTAATATTATCTGAGTTATCAGGGATTACTGTAACACACGAGTCACCTGTTAAATTTAAAGTCAGACAAAGACCTCCAGTTTTTTCCAGAATATAATCAAGCGCCATTTCGTGTTTTAACAGAGTTAACCTATGGGATTTGTCATTTGCAGCTAAATATTGGAAACCTTTTATAGTTTCATTAGCAAAACCAGACATTGAATATGTAATATTATCAATATGATCAGCTAGAAACGTGACACCATACCAAGGCAGTAATCCGATGCCCCATTTTTCTCCCAATGAAATACGCCAATGATATGATGAAAGGGTGGAAAACTGTGCCATTTCTCGTTTATGAACGTGCATAGGGTTTGAATTTTGATTTAGAGTTATTGGGAGTATTGCTAAATTAGCAATAGTCAAATTAACAAAATAACAACACCCAGACCAATCTGGTGGTAAAAACAAAAATGCCTCATTTCCACAAAGCCAATAAAAATTTCCTATAGGAGGTATACCTTTATATGCAGGAGCATGAAGAGATTCATTAACTATCACAGTTTCTTTATTTCTAAATGTTATTTTAATGGGACCAGATTTAAATTGATGTTTCTTTTTAAAACTAATGACAGGGTTTGAACAATGTGAAACTCCCATGAACTGACCTGTACCATTTGAACATAAACAAATAGAATGTGAAAGACGTGTGCTCTTGTTAGGAATTTCAGTTGGTTCTGCATGCGTGGAATTTGAAGGGAAAGGTTGTGGAAACATGTTATCACAAAACCAATCTACACAAGATAGATACATTTTCGCTTGATATGTCGTATGGTTATAGAGATTTTTCGTCGCTGTATACCATCCATGGTGAGAAAATGTACACACTTCCCGACTTGTATTGTCCATGTGGGGACAATCAGCATAATATTGTACTAAACTAATGACAGGATCTAAACAAGGACAGTGTTTTACCTCCAGCTGGAACAAAGAATGCCAGTTTGCTGGAGGACTCTGAACAATTAGTACTGTAGTGTTTGAGCCATACACCTTATTTTTTATCCATCCGATGAAAGAATACCAACTATTTTTTTGGTTAGAATTATCCAGTAATTCATTTGCATTGAAATTCCATGGTTTCCAATCAGTCTGTTCAAAAAGTTGTCTCTTTTTTCGGATGAGTTTCTCTATGGTCGTGAGTTTTTTATCTATGTCCTGATTTTGCATTGGTGACACACCCATGCCGCTTCTGCCCTCAGTGTCTTTGTGCTTTCTTAATGTTGACAGTCTGTCTTCATTCCTCGGAGGAGGAATAGGTGTCAAAGTATCAGTATAAATGACAGGCC
Source organism: Microchirus variegatus (assembly GCF_963457635.1). Classification (NCBI taxonomy): domain Eukaryota; kingdom Metazoa; phylum Chordata; class Actinopteri; order Pleuronectiformes; family Soleidae; genus Microchirus; species Microchirus variegatus. The sequence continues at coordinate 25,813,521 of NC_139802.1, read as the reverse complement.
CTTGGACTCCAAGGATTGTGGTAATAACCGCAATGGAGAAAACTGCAAACAAGGCTTTGCAGCATACTCCTCGGTTAATTTGTTGTTGCTCTGTTGGATGAGGCATCTCCGGGGAAGGGTTTGCAATGGGCTCCATGGATCCAGGTATCCCTCTCAGCTATTCGGACAGCAGTTGGAGTTGTCAGCAGCACCTGGAATGGTCCTAACCACCGGGGTTGATGCCAGCTCTTCCTTCTGAGATCCTTAACCACTATCCAGTCTCCAGGCCGGATGTTATGTAGTTCAGCTACTGCAGGATCAGGAAGGGCTGCTTTCACCTTCGGAAAGATAAGCTTGAGAACATGGTTAAGTGCACAACAATATCTTAACATGTCATCATCCATTCCTAACAGAGTAAGCCTGTTTTGAGGGTAAGGAGTATTTGTCATCCGCATAGGACGCCCAGTAAGAATCTCATAAGGAGATAATCCAGTTGTCTTATGTGGACGCCCTCTCATGAACATGAGAGCAAGGGGTAGAACCTCAACCCATGGCAACTGTGTTTCAGCCATTAATTTAGTTAATTTTGTCTTCAGGGTCTGATTAGCTCTTTCTACCGCACCTCCACTGGCTGGATGATAAGCACAATGTGTTTTTAAGTTTATCTGAAGGCTTTCTGATAGACTTTGAATGACACTATTCACAAAATGAGAACCATTGTCACTAGTCAATTTGGAAGGCAAACCCCAACGTGGTATTATTTCCTTTAAGAGTGATTTTGCCACGGAAACAGCCGTTGCATGCCTACATGGGAAACATTCAATCCATTTTGAAAACATGTCAACAATTACAAGGCAATACTTGTACCCCTTGCATGGAGTGAGCTCAATAAAGTCCATCATCAAATGTTCAAAAGGCCCTTCAGGTTTTGGATGTGCTGATACAGACATTTGCACACCTCTGCCAACATTATTTGTAGCACAAATCAAACATTTTTTACAAAAGTTTTCAGCAAATGTTGAAAACCCTGGCGCATACCATAGTCTATTTACAATATCTAACATCCCTCCTTTTGACGCATGGTCAGGACCATGAGTCAATTTAGCCAAAAAAGGGAATATAGATTTTGGAAGAACTGGAAGACCGTTTATGTCTACCCAGACTTCAGATGGGAGTTTTTTGCACCCTTTTTTCTTCCAGAATGCTTTCTCCCCAGCATCAGCTCCTGTTTGAAGCAAAGAGACATCATTGAGGGAAAAAAGATCATCCTGGACAGTTAGGGGCATTTGCAAAATTGGGGATGCAGGAGCAAGAGCAGCTTCTTTAGCAGCTGCATCCGCTTTTGCATTTCCCTGTGACACTGGGTCGTTAGAACCAGTGTGGGCTCTACATTTGCATACTGCTACAGAAACAGGGAGGAGTAATGCAGACAAGAGATTAATGATTAGTGGTCTGTGAGCAATAGGTTTTCCTGTTGAAGTGAAGAAACCACGGTTTTTCCACAGGGTGTGAAAGTTATGGCATACATTGAAAGCATATTGTGAATCCGTGTATACTGTAATATTCTGTCCTGCTCCTAGAATGAAAGCACGGGTTAATGCAAATAACTCTGCTGCCTGAGCAGACAGGTTATTAGGCAGTCTGGCACTTTCAATGATGACTTGTTCACTACATACAGCATAGGAAACACAAGATGAACCATCAGCTGGCTTTCTCATGGCACAACCATCTACAAAGAAAACAGAATCAGCGTTAGACAGCGGTGTATCAAACAATGCATCCCGTGGTTTTGATACAATGTCAACCACTTCTAAACAAGAATGTGGTTCTCCATCTTCAGCTGTAGGAAGCAGAGTTGCAGGGTTAAGAACAGTACATCGTTTCAAAACGACATGTGACATAGTTAGTAAGACATTCTGCCAATGCAGACGTCGTGCTGGAGTCAAATGAGCTGTTTTAGCCTGTAGGATTAGAGAATGAACAGCATGTGGAACATGAACAGTCAAAGGACACATAGCCACAATGTCAGCTGTGGCCAAAACTGCTTCTGTAGCGGCAGCTACAGCCCTAAGACATGTTACCATTGCTCTTTCTGTAGTGGAGAGGTGCTTTGAATAGTACCCAATTGGTCGTTGTTTGTCACCATGGGACTGGGTGAGAACTGCTGCCATAAATCCATTACATTCAGAAACAAAGAGATTAAAGGATTTGGTCGGGTCTGGAAGTCCTAAACAAGGTGAGGTAGATAAAGCTTGTTTCAAGTCAGTAAAAGCTGTCTCTGCCTCAGTAGTCCAAGTCAACAAGTCAGTCATGGCCAAATGTTTTCCCCCATGTGTGATGTCATACATGGGTTGGGAGATCTCCGCAAAATTTCTAATCCATGGACGACAATAACCTGATAAGCCCAAAAAGGTCATCATCTGTTTTTTTGTTCGTGGTTTTGGAACATCCAAGATTGCTTGAATGCGTTCAGGACCCAATTTACGACCTTCCGGAGTGATTATATGGCCTAGATACCTCACTGATTGTGAGATAAGCTGCAGCTTGTCTTTTGACACCTTATGACCATTTTCTGCCAAAAAACAAAGTAGAGACACTGTGTCCTGTCTACAATCCTCCTTTGTGGGTGAACACACAAGGAGGTCATCAACATACTGTACAAGTGTACTTCCACATGGTGGTTGCCAATGTGACAGGTTTTCTGCTACAGTCATTGCAAACAAAGTAGGACTAGAGGAAAAACCCTGTGGCATTCGCGTCCAAGTATATCGTTTACCATTGAAAGTAAAAGCAAACCAGAACTGTGACTCAGGGTGAACAGGGATACTGAAATATGCATTAGCCAAGTCTATTACAGAAAACCAACAAGAATCCGATGGAACCTGTGACATTAGTGTTGTAACATTTGGCACAGTTGGGGCTGGGTGTTGTACAGCATCATTAATGGCTCTTAAATCCTGAACTGGTCTCCACCCCCATTTGGTTTTTTTACAGGCAGGATGGGGGAGTTACATGGTGAATGAGGACATTCCACAATGGCACCTTGTTTTATGAGTGACTGAATGACAGGATCTATGCCTTCGACAGATTCTGGACTTAGTGGATATTGTCTTTTGCATGGTCTGAAAACAGATTTTGGTTGAACAGTAACAGGAATTGCACCTTTTATATTTCCAAAATCAAATTTACTTTTAGCCCATAATTTGTCAGGTACTGTTGAAAGCAATGCTTCCTCTTCAGTAGTTAATGTCATCAGTGTAACCCCATGTGTGTATGTGTGAATCTTTCGATTAACTGCTACTTTAATGTTTATAGGATAAGATGTGATTTCCATTGATGGGGAGTAACAACTACCATTTGAAATGGGTTGCCAGTCTGACACCTGTAAAGCTGCCTTAACCCAAGGTCCCATTTCTGTCCATGCAACATCTGATTTTTTTTGTCAGTGGAATGTGAGGGACAGACCCAGGTATTGTAAACAAGGTAAATTGAGATTCAGACAGATTTACTGATGCAGCTGCAAACTCTAAACCCACAAAGACTGTATCTATACCTATTACATCATTATCCTCTACCATATTCCAGGTATCCTCATAAGTGTAATCTTTAGTTTTTTGTGAGAAATGTGAAACACACTGCAACTGCTCAGGTATCTCTGTAATTTGTGGTATCATGGACAACAGTTTATCTATATCCCTAAAATTTAGAAGGTCCCAAGAATATTGATAATCACTTCCAGGAATACACACAGGATATAGACCAGCTGTAGCACATGTTACTTTGATTCCGGTAGAATCACAATGTACATCAATGCCTAGAACACACATCAGGTCGCGTGCTAACAAATTAACAGGACATACATCAGAGATAAGGAATTGATGTTTACCTCTGTAATCTCCAAAATTTACAGTCAGTGGCTCAGACAATGGCTCAAAACCTGGAACCCCTGAAGCTCCTATTGTCTTTAGGAATTTACTTGTTTTGGGTATCTCAGGGAGTAATTTAGATTGGATTACAGAGACCTGTGCTCCTGAGTCTACAAGGAATGTCACATTAATACCATGTACATTTAAGATCAATGTAGGGGGTGTTCTAGAGTCTCGTGTTAAGTGTACATATTGTTGATATGTGACAACTGGTTTGTCACTATCCTCAGTAGTGGCTACTCGTGTGTGTGTGTCTATGTGTTGAATGCTCTGACCTGCCTCCACTGTCTCCAGTCATGGTCGCGCTCCCTGTAGCCCCGGAAACTGCACAGAGAGACCTTTTGGTGGTGCGTGTGGCCATGATTCCTCTGGACTTTGTCCTTCTCGCTGGTTGGATTCAGTTGTAGGACAGTCATATGAAAGATGTCCATAGCCTTCACAATTGTAACCTAAAGCCCAATTTATACTCCTGCGTAAAGTGCTCTGCGTAGCTACGCAGAGTCCTCTGCGTCGACGCAGAACCTGTCGAAGAGCCTCTGCGTCGTCTCCGGGTGCACGAAATATTTTTTAAGTGTCCGTCACTCCGTCAAGGGACTACGGAGACGGCAAGAGCTGCGATTGGTCCTCGGGACAGGCCGAGCTAAGCTGCTCTGTGCCGGCTCTCAGTGCGCTCCGGCCGTCCTGACAGAGGCGGAGCTGATCCCCGCCGATAACGCCGCTGCCGAACTATAAATACGTCATATCTTAACACACACAGCACATGTTTAGACTTTAAATGGCCAATTTCTCGCCTCAAATTATCTTAAAACTGCGTTCCGTGACACAGAAAAGTGAGAAACGGCCACTTTTTCAACAACAACAGTCTTTCTCTCTCTTTCTTTCTCGGACGCCATTGCTCACTGTAGCCAGAAGCACAACAACCTTGCGCAGCGACCCCTACTGATCGGGCGGGAAATTGCAGCGAGTGTCCGTCACCACGACGCAGAAGTATAAATGCTCGAGGCGTCTCCGTGGTGACGCAGACGGATAACGCATACGCAGTCGGAGAAGTATAATGTGGCCTTTAGTCTGTTTGTTTTTACTAGTAGGTGTTGGAAGAGTTGACAAATCAGGGTACAGCTCTGGCTTCTCCTCCTCCTTCCATTCAGAGTCCTTTTGGGCATGTTTATCTGTAGGTGATCGTCCTGCTGTTTGTGTCTCTGAAGGGGGAGGGGGTGCAGACAGGGGTGCGACATATGGAGGAGGCAAATTCAATTCTCTAGCCCTACGTTTCTGTTTTTCCTTCTTTTTATCACCTTCTTCTTCCTTCTCCTGACTTAACATTAATCCTGCAACAGATTTTGCTTCTTTCAAAGCAGCTTCTCTTTCCCATTTCTCAAACGCTTGCCAATCTATCTTCTTCCTTACTTTCTAACCCTTCCTTTCTTCTAACAACACTCTACACCTTTTCAAACAATCAGTACTTAATGTGCCTATTATAGGAAATACTTCCTCAGTTAAGTGGTGCCAAAGTGGAACATCTTCAACAACACTTTTACCCCATTTCTCTGCCATCAATTTAGAAGGACCCATAAGAGGATCAGAGACTGACTTGAGTTTTCCCGTTTTGTTCCCCATGTTGTCTATTATTTCACTTGAACGGATGTGCTTTTCACTTTCAATGGGCTTATTTTTCACTCAAACTGTTTTCACACACCCTGATCTTTCCATACGAATATGGTTGGATCTTATCAAACATACACTAACTTTGGATAACTTTTTCAGCCAGATGGTTTGTACGACACATTCGTTCCGAGCAACGCACCCTCGTAATATCCACAGAGGATATTAAGACACTGAATAAGTTGTCACAAAGTTTATATTTATTATTACATTCACACGCCCATTTTATTATAGTGGGGAATTTTTATAATCATGCAACTACTATTGCAGTTCAAACGTTTTTCTTTTTCTTTTCTTTTTTTTTTTTTTCTTATTATTTTTCTTATTATTTTTATCTGGATCCTTTTTTTTTCTTTTTCTCAAAGCTTAAGCTAGTCTCAATACCACAAAGGAATTACATGAGACGGTCCCGATTACCACAAAGGAATTACACCAGACCAAATATTCATACCACAAAGGAATTATAGAATATATCGACATTCATACCACAAAGGAATTATAGAACATCCGGACAGCTACCACAAAGGAATTACGACTGTCCACCTAGGTTTTAACAAGATTTAAAAAACACCGTACTCACTTTTAAATAGATGGAGCGTCCGCTGGTCAGCACCTGATCCTAACTTCAGGCGGAATTCCTGTCCTCCTTGGTGGAGCGGAAATTTCCTTACCGGTATTAACCTTCAGTCAGAACTCAGGCCCTGAGCAGTAGAACGTCCATCCCATCCTCGTCGCCAAAATGTGAAAGAAATTTCATTGGAGTCATCGGTGTTGGTTAAATCGTGTCTTTACTTCATGCATGAAGGAGAGAAACTGTCACCAAAGCTGGTCTAAATGTTCTCTCACGTTGCTTCAGAGAGCTCAAACATATATACAGTCACATCAAAGCAAGTTACAACAAGACAACCCACTTTCTTTATGACCCACACATGTCATCCTGTGCCCCTCATGCCGACCCCTGCTTTTACAATCCATTGTTTGTTCACAGCTTGACTTTTGGTTAATTGTTATCTTTAACAACATCAGAAAGCCTTACACTAAACCCCCCACGGGAATAGAAAAACTATCTATTTCCCACAGTGTCCAGAAGTAACATTGTAAAGATGTTATGTTCACATTTTTAAGTTTATATCATGTGGCAGGAGAAAAATATGGAAAATCTCCAAATGAGCTTAACTCACTCTAATGTACACATAAACATAGAAAAACAGAAAACAAGTCTAAACAATGAAATAATTGCAAAATTTTACACTGTGTCCAGAAGTAACATAAAGATGTTATTGTTCACTTTTTAAGGTTTATATCATGTGGCAGGAGAAAAAAATGAGAAAAAAACTCACTCTAATGCGCACGTTAATATAGAAAAACAGAAAACAAGTCCAAACAATGAAATAATTGCAACATTTTACACTGAGTGTCCAGAAGTAACATTGTTAAGATGTTATGTTCACTTTTTTAAGTTTATATCATGTGGCAGGAGAAAAAAATGGAAAATCCTTCAAATGAGCCTATCTCACTCTAATGTACACATAAACATAGAAAAACAGTAAACAAGTCCAAACAATTAAAATTTTTTCATCATTTTACACTGAGTGTCCAGAAGTAACATTGTAAAGATGTTTTGTTCACTTTTTAAGGTTTATATCATGTGGCAGGAGAATAAAATGGAAAATCTCCAAATGTGCTTAACTCACTCCAATGCGCACGTTAACATAGAAAAACAGAAAACAAGTCCAAACAATGAAATGATTGCAACATTTTACACTGAGTGTCCAGAAGTAACATAAAGATGTTATTGTTCACTTTTTTAAGTTTATATCATGTGGCAGGAGAAAAAAATGGAAAATCTCCAAATGAGCTTAACTCACTCTAATGTACACATAAACATAGAAAAACAGAAAACAGGTCCAAACAATGAAATAATTGCAAAATTTTACACTGAGTGTCCAGAAGTAACATAAAGATGTTATTGTTCACTTTTTAAGGTTTATATCAAGTGGCAGGAGAAAAAAAATGAAAATCTCCAAATGAGCTTAACTCACTCCAATGCGCACGTTAACATAGAAAAACAGAAAACAAGTCCAAACAATGAAATAATTGCAAAATTTTAAACTGAGTGTCCAGAAGTAACATAAAGATGTTATTGTTGACTTTTTAAGGTTTATATCATGTGGCAGGAGAAAAAAATGGAAAATCTCCAAATGAGCTTAACTCACTCCAATGCGCAAGTAAACATAGAAAAACGGAAAACAAGTCCAAACACTGATATAATTGCAACATTTTACACTGAGTGTCCAGAAGTAACATAAAGATGTTGTTGTTCACTTTTTAAGGTTTATATCATGTGGCAGGAGAAAAAAAGTGGAAAATCTCCAAATGAGCTTAACTCACTCTAATGTACACATGAACATAGAAAAACAGAAAACAAGTCCAAACAATGAAAAAATTGTAAAATTTTACACTGAGTGTCCAGAAGTAACATTGTAAAGATGTAATGTTCACTTTTTAAGGTTTATATCATGTGGCAGGAGAAAAAAATGGAAAATCTCCAAATGAGCTTAACTCACTCCAATGCGCACGTTAACATAGAAAAACAGAAAAAAAGTCCAAACAATGAAATAATTGCAACATTTTACACTGAGTGTCCAGAAGTAACATAAAGATGTTATTGTTCACTTTTTAAGGTTTATATCAAGTGGCAGGAGAAAAAAAATGAAAATCTCCAAATGAGCTTAACTCACTCCAATGCGCACGTTAACATAGAAAAACAGAAAACAAGTCCAAACAATGAAATAATTGCAAAATTTTACACTGAGTGTCCAGAAGTAACATTGTAAAGATGTTTTGTTCACTTTTTAAGGTTTATATCATGTGGCAGGAGAAAAAAATGGAAAATCTCCAAATGAGCTTAACTCACTCTAATGTACACATAAACATAGAAAAACAGTAAACAAGTCCAAACAATGAAATAATTGCAACATTTTACACTGAGTGTCCAGAAGTAACATTGTAAATATGTTTTGTTCACTTTTTAAGGTTTATATCATGTGGCAGGAGAATAAAATGGAAAATCTCCAAATGAGCTTAACTCACTCCAATGCGCACGTTAACATAGAAAAACAGAAAACAAGTCCAAACAATGAAATGATTGCAACATTTTACACTGAGTGTCCAGAAGTAACATAAAGATGTTATTGTTCACTTTTTAAGGTTTATATCATGTGGCAGGAGAAAAAGATGGAAAATCTCCAAATGAGCTAAACTCACTCTAATGTACACATAAACATAGAAAAACAGAAAACAAGTCCAAACAATGAAATAATTGCAACATTTTACACTGAGTGTCCAGAAGTAACATTGTTAAGATGTTATGTTCACTTTTTTAAGTTTATATCATGTGGCAGGAGAAAAAAATGGAAAATCTCCAAATGAGCTTAACTCACTCTAATGTACACATAAACATAGAAAAACAGAAAACAGGTCCAAACAATGAAATAATTGCAAAATTTTACACTGAGTGTCCAGAAGTAACATAAAGATGTTATTGTTCACTTTTTAAGGTTTATATCAAGTGGCAGGAGAAAAAAAATGAAAATCTCCAAATGAGCTTAACTCACTCCAATGCGCACGTTAACATAGAAAAACAGAAAACAAGTCCAAACAATGAAATAATTGCAAAATTTTACACTGAGTGTCCAGAAGTAACAAAAAGATGTTATGTTCACTTTTTAAGGTTTATATCATGTGGCAGGAGAAAAATATGGAAAATCTCCAAATGAGCTTATCTCACTCTAATGTACACATAAACATAGAAAAACAGAAAACAAGTCCAAACACTGATATAATTGCAACATTTTACACTGAGTGTCCAGAAGTAACATTGTAAAGATGTTATGTTCACTTTTTTAAGTTTAGATCATGTGGCAGGAGAAAAAAATGGAAAATCTCCAAATGAGCTTAACTCACTCCAATGCGCAAGTAAACATAGAAAAATGGAAAAACAAGTCCAAACAATGAAATCATTGCAAAATTTTACAGAGTGTCCAGAAGTAACATCGTGAAAATGTTATGTTCACGTTTTAAGGTTTATATCATGTGGCAGGAGAAAAAAATGGAAAATCTCCAAATGAGCTTAACTCACTCTAACGTACACATAAACATAGAAAAACAGAAAACAAGTCCAAACAATGAAATAATTGCAAAATTTTACACTAAGTGTCCAGAAGTAACATTGTAAAGATGTTATGTTCACATTTTTAAGTTTATATCATGTGGCAGGAGAAAAATATGGAAAATCTCCAAATGAGCTTAACTCACTCTAATGTACACATAAACATAGAAAAACAGAAAACAAGTCTAAACAATGAAATAATTGCAAAATTTTACACTGTGTCCAGAAGTAACATAAAGATGTTATTGTTCACTTTTTAAGGTTTATATCATGTGGCAGGAGAAAAAAATGAGAAAAAAACTCACTCTAATGCGCACGTTAATATAGAAAAACAGAAAACAAGTCCAAACAATGAAATAATTGCAACATTTTACACTGAGTGTCCAGAAGTAACATTGTTAAGATGTTATGTTCACTTTTTTAAGTTTATATCATGTGGCAGGAGAAAAAAATGGAAAATCCTTCAAATGAGCCTATCTCACTCTAATGTACACATAAACATAGAAAAACAGTAAACAAGTCCAAACAATTAAAATTTTTTCATCATTTTACACTGAGTGTCCAGAAGTAACATTGTAAAGATGTTTTGTTCACTTTTTAAGGTTTATATCATGTGGCAGGAGAATAAAATGGAAAATCTCCAAATGTGCTTAACTCACTCCAATGCGCACGTTAACATAGAAAAACAGAAAACAAGTCCAAACAATGAAATGATTGCAACATTTTACACTGAGTGTCCAGAAGTAACATAAAGATGTTATTGTTCACTTTTTTAAGTTTATATCATGTGGCAGGAGAAAAAAATGGAAAATCTCCAAATGAGCTTAACTCACTCTAATGTACACATAAACATAGAAAAACAGAAAACAGGTCCAAACAATGAAATAATTGCAAAATTTTACACTGAGTGTCCAGAAGTAACATAAAGATGTTATTGTTCACTTTTTAAGGTTTATATCAAGTGGCAGGAGAAAAAAAATGAAAATCTCCAAATGAGCTTAACTCACTCCAATGCGCACGTTAACATAGAAAAACAGAAAACAAGTCCAAACAATGAAATAATTGCAAAATTTTAAACTGAGTGTCCAGAAGTAACATAAAGATGTTATTGTTGACTTTTTAAGGTTTATATCATGTGGCAGGAGAAAAAAAGTGGAAAATCTCCAAATGAGCTTAACTCACTCTAATGTACACATGAACATAGAAAAACAGAAAACAAGTCCAAACAATGAAAAAATTGTAAAATTTTACACTGAGTGTCCAGAAGTAACATTGTAAAGATGTAATGTTCACTTTTTAAGGTTTATATCATGTGGCAGGAGAAAAAAATGGAAAATCTCCAAATGAGCTTAACTCACTCCAATGCGCACGTTAACATAGAAAAACAGAAAAAAAGTCCAAACAATGAAATAATTGCAACATTTTACACTGAGTGTCCAGAAGTAACATAAAGATGTTATTGTTCACTTTTTAAGGTTTATATCAAGTGGCAGGAGAAAAAAAATGAAAATCTTCAAATGAGCTTAACTCACTCCAATGCGCACGTAAACATAGAAAAACAGAAAACAAGTCCAAACAATGAAATAATTGCAAAATTTTACACTGAGTGTCCAGAAGTAACATTGTAAAGATGTTTTGTTCACTTTTTAAGGTTTATATCATGTGGCAGGAGAAAAAAATGGAAAATCTCCAAATGAGCTTAACTCACTCTAATGTACACATAAACATAGAAAAACAGTAAACAAGTCCAAACAATGAAATAATTGCAACATTTTACACTGAGTGTCCAGAAGTAACATTGTAAATATGTTTTGTTCACTTTTTAAGGTTTATATCATGTGGCAGGAGAATAAAATGGAAAATCTCCAAATGAGCTTAACTCACTCCAATGCGCACGTTAACATAGAAAAACAGAAAACAAGTCCAAACAATGAAAAAATTGTAAAATTTTACACTGAGTGTCCAGAAGTAACATTGTTAAGATGTTATGTTCACTTTTTTAAGTTTATATCATGTGGCAGGAGAAAAAAATGGAAAATCTCCAAATGAGCTTAACTCACTCTAATGTACACATAAACATAGAAAAACAGAAAACAGGTCCAAACAATGAAATAATTGCAAAATTTTACACTGAGTGTCCAGAAGTAACATAAAGATGTTATTGTTCACTTTTTAAGGTTTATATCAAGTGGCAGGAGAAAAAAAATGAAAATCTCCAAATGAGCTTAACTCACTCCAATGCGCACGTTAACATAGAAAAACAGAAAACAAGTCCAAACAATGAAATAATTGCAAAATTTTACACTGAGTGTCCAGAAGTAACATAAAGATGTTATGTTCACTTTTTAAGGTTTATATCATGTGGCAGGAGAAAAATATGGAAAATCTCCAAATGAGCTTATCTCACTCTAATGTACACATAAACATAGAAAAACAGAAAACAAGTCCAAACACTGATATAATTGCAACATTTTACACTGAGTGTCCAGAAGTAACATTGTAAAGATGTTATGTTCACTTTTTTAAGTTTAGATCATGTGGCAGGAGAAAAAAATGGAAAATCTCCAAATGAGCTTAACTCACTCCAATGCGCAAGTAAACATAGAAAAACGGAAAACAAGTCCAAACAATGAAATAATTGCAAAATGTTACACTGAGTGACCAGAAGTAACATTGTAAAGATGTTATGTTCACTTTTTAAGGTTTATATCATGTGGCAGGAGAAAAAAATGGAAAATCTCCAAATGAGCTTAACTCACTCTAATGTACACATAAACATAGAAAAACAGAAAACAAGTCTAAACAATGAAATAATTGCAAAATTTTACACTGAGTGTCCAGAAGTAACATAAAGATGTTGTTGTTCACCTTTTAAGGTTTATATCATGTGGCAGGAGAAAAAAAGTGGAAAATCTCCAAATGAGCTTAACTCACTCTAATGTACACATGAACATAGAAAAACAGAAAACAAGTCTAAACAATGAAATAATTGCAAAATTTTACACTGAGTGTCCAGAAGTAACATTGTATAGATGTAATGTTCACTTTTTACGGTTTATATCATGTGGCAGGAGAAAAAAATGGAAAATCTCCAAATGAGCTTAACTCACTCCAATGCGCACGTTAACATAGAAAAACAGAAAACAAGTCCAAACAATTAAATAATTGCAAAATTTCACACTGAGTGTCCAGAAGTAACATTGTAAAGATGTTATGTTCCCTTTTTTAAGTTTATATCATGTGGCAGGAGAAAAAAATGGAAAATCTCCAAATGAGCTTAACTCACTCTAATGTACACATAAACATAGAAAAACAGAGAACAAGTCCAAACAATGAAATAATTGCAAAATTTTACACTGAGTGTCCAGAAGTAACATTGTAAAGATGTTTTGTTCACTTTTTAAGGTTTATATCATGTGGCAGGAGAAAAAAATGGAAAATCTCCAAATGAGCTTAACTCACTCTAATGTACACATAAACATAGAAAAACAGTAAACAAGTCCAAACAATGAAATAATTGCAACATTTTACACTGAGTGTCCAGAAGTAACATTGTAAATATGTTATGTTCACTTTTTAAGGTTTATATCATGTGGCAGGAGAAAAAAATGGAAAATCTCCAAATGAGCTTAACTCACTCTAATGTACACATAAACATAGAAAAACAGAAAACAAGTCCAAACAACGAAAAAAATTGCAAAATTTTACACTGAGTGTCCAGAAGTAACATAAAGATGTTATTGTTCACTTTTTAAGGTTTATATCATGTGGCAGGAGAAAAAAATGGAAAATCTCCAAATGAGCTTAACTCAGTCTAATGTACACATAAACATAGAACAAAAGTAAACAAGTCCAAACAATGAAATAATTGCAAAATGTTACACTGAGTGTCAAGAAGTAACATTGTAAAGATGTTTTGTTCACTTTTTAAGGTTTATATCATGTGGCAGGAGAAAAAAATGGAAAATCTCCAAATGAGCTTAACTCACTCCAATGCGCACGTTAACATAGAAAAACAGAAAACAAGTCCAAACAATGAAATAATTGCAAAATTTTACACTGAGTGTCCAGAAGTAACATAAAGATGTTATTGTTCACTTTTTAAGGTTTATATCATGTGGCAGGAGAAAAAAATGGAAAATCTCCAAATGAGCTTAACTCAGTCTAATGTACACATAAACATAGAACAACAGAAAACAAGTCCAAACAATGAAATAATTGCAAAATTTTACACTGAGTGTCCAGAAGTAACATAAAGATGTTATTGTTCACTTTTTAAGGTTTATATCATGTGGCAGGAGAAAAAAATGGAAAATCTCCAAATGAGCTTAACTCACTCCAATGCGCACGTTAACATAGAAAAACAGAGAACAAGTCCAAACAATGAAATAATTGCAAAATTTTACACTGAGTGTCCATAAGTAACATTGTAAATATGTTATGTTCACTTTTTAAGGTTTATATCATGTGGCAGGAGAAAAAAATGGAAAATCTCCAAATGAGCTTAACTCACTCTAATGTACACATAAACATAGAAAAACAGTAAACAAGTCCAAACAATGAAATAATTGCAACATTTTACACTGAGTGTCCAGAAGTAACATTGTAAATATGTTATGTTCACTTTTTAAGGTTTATATCATGTGGCAGGAGAAAAAAATGGAAAATCTCCAAATGAGCTTAACTCACTCTAATGTACACATAAACATAGAAAAACAGAAAACAAGTCCAAACAACGAAAAAAATTGCAAAATTTTACACTGAGTGTCCAGAAGTAACATTGTAAAGATGTTATGTTCACTTTTTAAGGTTTATATCATGTGGCAGAAAAAAATGGAAAATCTCCAAATGAGCTTAACTCACTCTAATGTACACATAAACATAGAAAAACAGAAAACAAGTCCAAACAATGAAATAATTGCAAAATTTTACACTGAGTGTCCAGAAGTAACATTGTTAAGATGTTATGTTCACTTTTTTAAGTTTATATCATGTGGCAGGAGAAAAAAATGGAAAATTTCCAAATGAGCTTAACTCACTCTAATGTACACATAAACATAGAAAAACAGAAAACAGGTCCAAACAATGAAATAATTGCAAAATTTTACACTGAGTGTCCAGAAGTAACATAAAGATGTTATTGTTCACTTTTTAAGGTTTAAATCATGTGGCAGGAGAAAAATATGGAAAATCTCCAAATGAGCTTATCTCACTGTAATGTACACATAAACATAGAAAAACAGAAAACAAGTCCAAACACTGATATAATTGCAACATTTTACACTGAGTGTCCAGAAGTAACATTGTAAAGATGCTATGTTCACTTTTTTAAGTTTAGATCATGTGGCAGGAGAAAAAAATGGAAAATCTCCAAATGAGCTTAACTCACTCCAATGCGCAAGTAAACATAGAAAAACGGAAAACAAGTCCAAACAATGAAATAATTGCAAAATGTTACACTGAGTGACCAGAAGTAACATTGTTAAGATGTTATGTTCACTTTTTAAGGTTTATATCATGTGGCAGGAGAAAAAAATGGAAAATCTCCAAATGAGCTTAACTCACTCTAATGTACACATAAACATAGAAAAACAGAAAACAAGTCTAAACAATGAAATAATTGCAAAATTTTACACTGAGTGTCCAGAAGTAACATAAAGATGTTGTTGTTCACTTTTTAAGGTTTATATCATGTGGCAGGAGAAAAAAAGGGGAAAATCTCCAAATGAGCTTAACTCACTCTAATGTACACATGAACATAGAAAAACAGAAAACAAGTCCAAACAATGAAAAAATTGTAAAATTTTACACTGAGTGTCCAGAAGTAACATTGTAAAGATGTAATGTTCACTTTTTAAGGTTTATATCATGTGGCAGGAGAAAAAAATGGAAAATCTCCAAATGAGCTTAACTCACTCCAATGCGCACGTTAACATAGAAAAACAGAAAACAAGTCCAAACAATGAAATAATTGCAACATTTTACACTGAGTGTCCAGAAGTAACATTGTAAAGATGTTATGTTTACCTTTAAAGGTTTATATCATGTGGCAGGAGAAAAAAATGGAAAATCTCCAAATGAGCTTAACTCACTCTAATGTACACATAAACATAGAAAAACAGAAAACAAGTCCAAACAACGAAAAAAATTGCAAAATTTTACACTGAGTGTCCAGAAGTAACATAAAGATGTTATTGTTCACTTTTTAAGGTTTATATCATGTGGCAGGAGAAAAAAAGTGGAAAATCTCCAAATGAGCTAAACTCACTCTAATGTAAACATAAACATAGAAAAACAGAAAACAAGTCCAAACAATGAAATAATTGCAAAATTTTACACTGAGTGTCCAGAAGTAACATTGTAAAGATGTTTTGTTCACTTTTTAAGGTTTATATCATGTGGCAGGAGAAAAAAATGGAAAATCTCCAAATGAGCTTAACTCACTCTAATGTACACATAAACATAGAAAAACAGTAAACAAGTCCAAACAATGAAATAATTGCAACATTTTACACTGAGTGTCCAGAAGTAACATTGTAAAAATGTTTTGTTCACTTTTTAAGGTTTATATCATGTGGCAGGAGAATAAAATGGAAAATCTCCAAATGAGCTTAACTCACTCCAATGCGCACGTTAACATAGAAAAACAGAAAACAAGTCCAAACAATGAAATGATTGCAACATTTTACACTGAGTGTCCAGAAGTAACATTGTAAATATGTTATGTTCACTTTTTAAGGTTTATATCATGTGGCAGGAGAAAAAAATGGAAAATCTCCAAATGAGCTTAACTCACTCTAATGTACACATAAACATAGAAAAACAGAAAACAAGTCCAAACAACGAAAAAAATTGCAAAATTTTACACTGAGTGTCCAGAAGTAACATTGTAAAGATGTTATGTTTACTTTTTAAGGTTTATATCATGTGGCAGAAAAAAATGGAAAATCTCCAAATGAGCTTAACTCACTCTAATGTACACATAAACATAGAAAAACAGAAAACAAGTCCAAACAATGAAATAATTGCAAAATTTTACACTGAGTGTCCAGAAGTAACATTGTAAAGATGTTATGTTCACATTTTTAAGTTTATATCATGTGGCAGGAGAAAAAAATGGAAAATCTCCAAATGAGCTTAACTCACTCCAATGCGCACGTTAACATAGAAAAACAGAAAACAAGTCCAAACAATGAAATAATTGCAAAATTTTACACTGAGTGTCCAGAAGTAACATAAAGATGTTATTGTTCACTTTTTAAGGTTTATATCATGTGGCAGGAGAAAAAAATGGAAAATCTCCAAATGAGCTTAACTCACTCCAATGCGCACGTTAACATAGAAAAACAGAAAACAAGTCCAAACAATGAAATAATTGCAAAATTTTACACTGAGTGTCTAGAAGTAACATTGTAAAGATGTTTTGTTCACTTTTTAAGGTTTATATCATGTGGCAGGAGAAAAAAATGGAAAATCTCCAAATGAGCTTAACTCACTCCAATGCGCACTTTAACATAGAAAAATGGAAAAACAAGTCCAAACAATGAAATAATTGCAACATTTTACACTGAGTGTCCAGAAGTAACATAAAGATGTTATTGTTCACTTTTTAAGGTTTATATCATGTGGCAGGAGAAAAAAATGGAAAATCTCCAAATGAGCTTAACTCACTCCAATGCGCACGTTAACATAGAAAAACAGAAAACAAGTCCAAACAATGAAATAATTGCAAAATTTTACACTGAGTGTCCAGAAGTAACATCGTAAAAATGTTATGTTCACTTTTTAAGGTTTATATCATGTGGCAGGAGAAAAAAATGGAAAATCTCCAAATGAGCTTAACTCACTCTAACGTACACATAAACATAGAAAAACAGAAAACAAGTCCAAACAATGAAATAATTGCAAAATTTTACACTGAGTGTCCAGAAGTAACATTGTAAAGATGTTATGTTCACATTTTTAAGTTTATATCATGTGGCAGGAGAAAAATATGGAAAATCTCCAAATGAGCTTAACTCACTCTAATGTACACATAAACATAGAAAAACAGAAAACAAGTCTAAACAATGAAATAATTGCAAAATTTTACACTGTGTCCAGAAGTAACATAAAGATGTTATTGTTCACTTTTTAAGGTTTATATCATGTGGCAGGAGAAAAAAATGAGAAAAAAACTCACTCTAATGCGCACGTTAATATAGAAAAACAGAAAACAAGTCCAAACAATGAAATAATTGCAACATTTTACACTGAGTGTCCAGAAGTAACATTGTTAAGATGTTATGTTCACTTTTTTAAGTTTATATCATGTGGCAGGAGAAAAAAATGGAAAATCCTTCAAATGAGCCTAACTCACTCTAATGTACACATAAACATAGAAAAACAGAAAACAAGTCCAAACAATGAAATAATTGCAAAATTTTACACTGAGTGTCCAGAAGTAACATTGTTAAGATGTTTTGTTCACTTTTTAAGGTTTATATCATGTGGCAGGAGAATAAAATGGAAAATCTCCAAATGAGCTTAACTCACTCTAATGTACACATAAACATAGAAAAACAGAAAACAAGTCCAAACAATGAAATAATTGCAACATTTTACACTGAGTGTCCAGAAGTAACATAAAGATGTTATTGTTCACTTTTTAAGGTTTATATCAAGTGGCAGGAGAAAAAAAATGAAAATCTCCAAATGAGCTTAACTCACTCCAATGCACACGTTAACATAGAAAAACAGAAAACAAGTCCAAACAATGAAATAATTGCAAAATTTTACACTGAGTGTCCAGAAGTAACATAAAGATGTTATTGTTCACTTTTTAAGGTTTATATCAAGTGGCAGGAGAAAAAAAATGAAAATCTCCAAATGAGCTTAACTCACTCCAATGCACACGTTAACATAGAAAAACAGAAAACAAGTCCAAACAATGAAATAATTGCAAAATTTTACACTGAGTGTCCAGAAGTAACATAAAGATGTTATTGTTGACTTTTTAAGGTTTATATCATGTGGCAGGAGAAAAATATGGAAAATCTCCAAATGAGCTTATCTCACTCTAATGTACACATAAACATAGAAAAACAGAAAACAAGTCCAAACACTGATATAATTGCAACATTTTACACTGAGTGTCCAGAAGTAACATTGTAAAGATGTTATGTTCACTTTTTTAAGTTTAGATCATGTGGCAGGAGAAAAAAATGGAAAATCTCCAAATGAGCTTAACTCACTCCAATGCGCAAGTAAACATAGAAAAACGGAAAACAAGTCCAAACAATGAAATAATTGCAAAATGTTACACTGAGTGACCAGAAGTAACATTGTAAAGATGTTATGTTCACTTTTTAAGGTTTATATCATGTGGCAGGAGAAAAAAATGGAAAATCTCCAAATGAGCTTAACTCACTCTAATGTACACATAAACATAGAAAAACAGAAAACAAGTCTAAACAATGAAATAATTGCAAAATTTTACACTGAGTGTCCAGAAGTAACATAAAGATGTTGTTGTTCACTTTTTAAGGTTTATATCATGTGGCAGGAGAAAAAGATGGAAAATCTCCAAATGAGCTTAACTCACTCCAATGCGCACGTTAACATAGAAAAACAGAAAACAAGTCCAAACAATGAAATAATTGCAAAATTTTACACTGAGTGACCAGAAGTAACATTGTAAAGATGTTATGTTCACTTTTTAAGGTTTATATCATGTGGCAGGAGAAAAAAATGGAAAATCTCCAAATGAGCTTAACTCACTCTCATGTACACATAAACATAGAAAAACAGAAAACAAGTCCAAACAATGAAATAATTGCAAAATTTTACACTGAGTGTCCAGAAGTAACATTGTAAAGATGTTTTGTTCACTTTTTAAGGTTTATATCATGTGGCAGGAGAAAAAAATGGAAAATCTCCAAATGAGCTTAACTCACTCCAAATGAGCTTAACTCACGTTAACATAGAAAAACAGAGAACAAGTCCAAACAATGAAATAATTGCAAAATTTTACACTGAGTGTCCAGAAGTAACATTGTAAAGATGTTTTGTTCACTTTTTAAGGTTTATATCATGTGGCAGGAGAAAAAAATGGAAAATCTCCAAATGAGCTTAACTCACTCTAATGTACACATAAACATAGAAAAACAGAAAACAAGTCCAAACAACGAAAAAAATTGCAAAATTTTACACTGAGTGTCCAGAAGTAACATAAAGATGTTATTGTTCACTTTTTAAGGTTTATATCATGTGGCAGGAGAAAAAAAGTGGAAAATCTCCAAATGAGCTAAACTCACTCTAATGTACACATAAACATAGAAAAACAGTAAACAAGTCCAAACAATGAAATAATTGCAACATTTTACACTGAGTGTCCAGAAGTAACATTGTAAATATGTTATGTTCACTTTTTAAGGTTTATATCATGTGGCAGGAGAAAAAAATGGAAAATCTCCAAATGAGCTAAACTCACTCTCATGTACACATAAACATAGAAAAACAGAAAACAAGTCCAAACAATGAAATAATTGCAAAATTTTACACTGAGTGTCCAGAAGTAACATTGTAAAGATGTTATGTTCACTTTAAGGTTTATATCATGTGGCAGGAGAAAAAAATGGAAAATCTCCAAATGAGCTTAACTCACTCCAATGCACACATTAACATAGTAAAACAGAAAACAAGTCCAAACAATGAAATAATTGCAAAATTTTACACTGAGTGTCCAGAAGTAACATAAAGATGTTATTGTTGACTTTTTAAGGTTTATATCATGTGGCAGGAGAAAAAAATGGAAAATCTCCAAATGAGCTTAACTAACTCTAATGTACACATAAACATAGAAAAACAGAAAACAAGTCCAAACAATGAAATAATTGCAACATTTTACACTGAGTGTCCAGAAGTAACATTGTAAAGATGTTATGTTCACTTTTTTAAGTTTATATCATGTGGCAGGAGAAAAAAATGGAAAATCTCCAAATGAGCTTAACTCACTCCAATGCGCAAGTAAACATAGAAAAACGGAAAACAAGTCCAAACAATGAAATAATTGCAAAATTTTACACTGAGTGTCCAGAAGTAACATTGTAAAGAGGTTATGTTCACTTTTTAAGGTTTATATCATGTGGCAGGAGAAAAAAATGGAAAATCTCCAAATGAGCTTAACTCACTCCAATGCGCACTTTAACATAGAAAAACAGAAAACAAGTCCAAACAATGAAATAATTGCAAAATTTTACACTGAGTGTCCAGAAGAAACATTGTAAAGATGTTATGTTCATTTTTTAAGGTTTATATCATGTGGCAGGAGAAAAAAAGGAAAATCTCCAAATGAGCTTATCTCACTCTAATGTACACATAAACATAGAAACACAGAAAACAAGTCCAAACAATGAAATAATTGCAACATTTTACACTGAGTGTCCAGAAGTAACATTGTGACGATGTTATGTTCACTTGTTAAGGTTTATATCATGTGGCATGAAAATAGAATGGAACATCTCCAAATGAGCTTAACTCACTCCAATGCGCACGTTAACATAGAAAAACAGAAAACAAGTCCAAACAATAAAATAATTGCAACATTTTACACTGAGTGTCCAGAAGTAACATTGTCAAGATGTTATGTTCACTTTTTAAGGTTTATATCATGTGGCAGGAGAAAAAAATGGAAAATCTCCAAATGAGCTTAACTCACTCTAATGTACACATAAGCAAAGAAAAACAGAAAACAAGTCTAAACAATGAAATAATTGCAAAATTTTACACTGAGTGTCCAGAAGTAACATAAAGATGTTATTGTTGACTTTTTAAGGTTTATATCATGTGGCAGGAGAAAAAGATGGAAAATCTCCAAATGAGCTTAACTCACTCCAATGCGCACGTTAACATAGAAAAACAGAAAACAAGTCCAAACAATGAAATAATTGCAAAATTTTACACTGAGTGACCAGAAGTAACATTGTAAAGATGTTATGTTCACTTTTTAAGGTTTATATCATGTGGCAGGAGAAAAAAATGGAAAATCTCCAAATGAGCTTAACTCACTCTAATGTACACATAAACATAGAAAAACAGAAAACAAGTCTAAACAATGAAATAATTGCAAAATTTTACACTGAGTGTCCAGAAGTAACATAAAGATGTTGTTGTTCACTTTTTAAGGTTTATATCATGTGGCAGGAGAAAAAGATGGAAAATCTCCAAATGAGCTTAACTCACTCCAATGCGCACGTTAACATAGAAAAACAGAAAACAAGTCCAAACAATGAAATAATTGCAAAATTTTACACTGAGTGACCAGAAGTAACATTGTAAAGATGTTATGTTCACTTTTTAAGGTTTATATCATGTGGCAGGAGAAAAAAATGGAAAATCTCCAAATGAGCTTAACTCACTCTCATGTACACATAAACATAGAAAAACAGAAAACAAGTCCAAACAATGAAATAATTGCAAAATTTTACACTGAGTGTCCAGAAGTAACATTGTAAAGATGTTTTGTTCACTTTTTAAGGTTTATATCATGTGGCAGGAGAAAAAAATGGAAAATCTCCAAATGAGCTTAACTCACTCCAAATGAGCTTAACTCACGTTAACATAGAAAAACAGAGAACAAGTCCAAACAATGAAATAATTGCAAAATTTTACACTGAGTGTCCAGAAGTAACATTGTAAAGATGTTTTGTTCACTTTTTAAGGTTTATATCATGTGGCAGGAGAAAAAAATGGAAAATCTCCAAATGAGCTTAACTCACTCTAATGTACACATGAACATAGAAAAACAGAAAACAAGTCCAAACAATGAAAAAATTGTAAAATTTTACACTGAGTGTCCAGAAGTAACATTGTAAAGATGTAATGTTCACTTTTTAAGGTTTATATCATGTGGCAGGAGAAAAAAAGTGGAAAATCTCCAAATGAGCTAAACTCACTCTAATGTACACATAAACATAGCAAAACAGAAAACAAGTCCAAACAATGAAATAATTGCAAAATTTTACACTGAGTGTCCAGAAGTAACATTGTAAAGATGTTTTGTTCACTTTTTAAGGTTTATATCATGTGGCAGGAGAAAAAAATGGAAAATCTCCAAATGAGCTTAACTCACTCTAATGTACACATAAACATAGAAAAACAGTAAACAAGTCCAAACAATGAAATAATTGCAACATTTTACACTGAGTGTCCAGAAGTAACATTGTAAATATGTTATGTTCACTTTTTAAGGTTTATATCATGTGGCAGGAGAAAAAAATGGAAAATCTCCAAATGAGCTTAACTCACTCTAATAAACACATGAACATAAAAAAACAGAAAACAAGTCCAAACAACGTAAAAAATTGCAAAATTTTACACTGAGTGTCCAGAAGTAACATTGTAAAGATGTTATTGTTCACTTTTTAAGGTTTATATCATGTGGCAGGAGAAAAAAATGGAAAATCTCCAAATGAGCTTAACTAACTCTAATGTACACATAAACATAGAAAAACAGAAAACAAGTCCAAACAATGAAATAATTGCAACATTTTACACTGAGTGTCCAGAAGTAACATTGTAAAGATGTTATGTTCACTTTTTTAAGTTTATATCATGTGGCAGGAGAAAAAAATGGAAAATCTCCAAATGAGCTTAACTCACTCCAATGCTCAAGTAAACATAGAAAAACGGAAAACAAGTCCAAACAATGAAATAATTGCAAAATTTTACACTGAGTGTCCAGAAGTAACATTGTAAAGAGGTTATGTTCACTTTTTAAGGTTTATATCATGTGGCAGGAGAAAAAAATGGAAAATCTCCAAATGAGCTTAACTCACTCCAATGCGCACTTTAACATAGAAAAACAGAAAACAAGTCCAAACAATGAAATAATTGCAAAATTTTACACTGAGTGTCCAGAAGTAACATTGTAAAGATGTTATGTTCACTTTTTAAGGTTTATATCATGTGGCAGGAGAAAAAAAGGAAAATCTCCAAATGAGCTTATCTCACTCTAATGTACACATAAACATAGAAACACAGAAAACAAGTCCAAACAATGAAATAATTGCAACATTTTACACTGAGTGTCCAGAAGTAACATTGTGACGATGTTATGTTCACTTGTTAAGGTTTATATCATGTGGCATGAAAATAGAATGGAACATCTCCAAATGAGCTTAACTCACTCCAATGCGCACGTTAACATAGAAAAACAGAAAACAAGTCCAAACAATAAAATAATTGCAACATTTTACACTGAGTGTCCAGAAGTAACATTGTCAAGATGTTATGTTCACTTTTTAAGGTTTATATCATGTGGCAGGAGAAAAAAATGGAAAATCTCCAAATGAGCTTAACTCACTCTAATGTACACATAAGCAAAGAAAAACAGAAAACAAGTCTAAACAATGAAATAATTGCAACATTTTACACTGAGTGTCCAGAAGTAACATAAAGATGTTATTGTTGACTTTTTAAGGTTTATATCATGTGGCAGGAGAAAAAAATGGAAAATCTCCAAATGAGCTTAACTCACTCTAATGTACACATAAGCATAGAAAAACAGAAAACAAGTCCAAACAATGAAATAATTGCAACATTTTACACTGAGTGTCCAGAAGTAACATTGTTAAGATGTTATGTTCACTTTTTTAAGTTTATATCATGTGGCAGGAGAAAAAAATGGAAAATCTCCAAATGAGCTTAAAGGTACAATATGTAGTATTTATGGGTTTATATAACCCAAAATCCACTTTTTTATACATATTATGTGCTCCTGCATTGTCTAGTCGCTGTATAATAGTTTTTGTTTCATTTTCGTAGTGTTTCAAAAAGTAATGTAAAATTAAAGCTGCGAGCAGCGATGGGTGGGTCCTCGTTTCCGCCGGCGCCACCGCCAGGCCAAAAGCCACCAGCAGGCCGGGTAAGTCCTGGACTCTGCACTGTGTTTTTCGAGTCAATCGGTCAATATATTGGCGAGTTACAGGGCACTTCCGGTTTCGGGTGACCTACTTCCTGTGTGCTTGTCATAGTTTGCAGACATGTTCGGTGTGGGGCCTTGGTCTTACATATCAAGTTTGGAGCTGATCGGTCAATGTACGGCGAAGTTACAGGGCACTTCCGGTTTCGGGTGACCTACTTCCTGCGTGCTTGTCATAGTTTGTAGACATGTTCAGTGCGGGGCCTTGGTCTAACCTATCAAGTTTCGAGGCAATCGGTCAATATATGGGCGAGTTACAGGGCACTTCCGGTTTCGGGTGACCTACGTCCTGTGTGCAGGTAATGTCTTGCAGACATGTTAAGGGCGAGCCCTTGGCTTCACATATCAAGTTTCGAAGTGATCGGTCAATGTATGGGCGAGTTAAATGGCACTTCCGGTTTTGGACAATCTACTTAGTAATATTTTATGCATCCCAAGCGTATTTATGCTTTATACAAGATTATGTATGTATTAATAATGCTTAAAACGTAAAACGAATCGAGAATTCAACTGGCACAATTTAGAAAAAAAAATAAAATCCCTCATTTTAAAATAAAAAAAAGAAATATTAACAAAAAATAACAATAATGTGTTTATTCTGAAAAGTGAACCGGATGTTTCTTACTACTTCCTCCCCCGCTCATGCGGTGTCTTGAGAGTCACGGTCAGTGCTATGTGGAGAAGGGTCTAACTCCGGGCCGGAGTAACCACGCCATCCCTCCCCTTACCATTACGGGCACTCCCCTTACACGCGGGCACACCTCCTCAACACTGATTGGGTGAGAGATCACGTCTGACGTGATGACGTTGTCGTATTTGAAGAAGGACGAGAAGCGAGAAGTTAGAGAAAGAGAAGAAAGAGAGGAAAGCTGCAGAACTACGCAAGTTCTAAAAATGACGGAAGAAAAGGTAAGAATGGTTTAATACACAGTTTGATATTGAACACTGTATTTATTGTCGTTATTTATACATTATAGATTAAGTCAATTAAGTTTAGTTTGCTAACCAGTCGTGACTCGTGTCTACATGTTGTAACCGTAGCGACTGTATCAGTAAGCAAGAGAAGCGATTTTTTTTTCTAGTTTGTTTTAATGATTTCTTAAATGCCTTTACTCATACAGGTTATAGCATTGACAAAGTGAGTCACATTTTCCACTAAGAAACCTTTACAATAAACTACATGCTCTTTATTTAGTTTTATCTAGTCATTATTTTAAATCTTTAAATGACTGGAGTTGCACACAGCTTTGCTAATTTGAAAACGTGACCTCAGTTCTACAATTGTAAAGATGAAACATTTGATAATTAATAATATATTTCACGTTTAGAGATAAAAAGTTCTGTTGAATCACAGTCAACAGTTAAATTTATTTCATTTCAGTTAGCCTACATATATTTTAGGACAGGTAAAGTCTTATAGGCAAATGTAATCCAGTTCATTTCTACTGGATTGTCGATGAAACATGTTCCCTATTAAAAATACAAAAGAAATGTAATTAAATATTAAATATTAAAATTCTCTTTCAGAGCAACATGACCTTTCCTGTTGGAGCAGGCCCTGAGCTGAGGCAATGTGACTCAGACACTTTTCAGTGTCCGATTTGCCATTTGAAGATTTGCAACATTTGCATATGACACATGCTGGCACAATTCTGATTGTGATGATGATCATCTACAGGTGCCATCGGATGCAGATGACCATATATACAGCAAGATGCCGTACATCTTTCCTGCAAAAGACTTGGTTAGTCTAAGCATTTCTTTCATACATCAGTAAACACACAGATGTGTTCTGTCTCATTCAAACTTATCTGTGTATCCATTTAGGGCAGTGATGTTACTGTGGTCAGCTCCGATGATGCATCCACAAAGAGTCTTGTGGTACGTAAGGAAGTGCAAATAATCAGGGAAAGAAATTGTCTTATTCAAAGTACTTGAATATATACAGTGTTGCATATTTATGCATTGTAAAATTTCATTTTAGGAAAGGGCCCAACAGGCAAGAAAGAAACGGCGTGAGTCCAGTTGCCTGTTAATTAAAGCAATTACTGAGGATCAAGGCATGCTGCAACACCTTCAAGTGAGTTTGTCAAAAAGCATTTTGTGTGGGATTTATTTATTTATTTATTGTATTTATATATGAATACCCAAACTAAAAACCTATAACATATTTATAGAAAATCATCAGCGGCAGCACAGTGTCTCCCTGGGCCAAGAAGGAGGACAGGGTCATCATTCTTTTTGAAGACGACGACCAAGTGGACAAGGTGATGAGCTTCTTGTCTGGAGTACTTGAAAGTACAAAGACAGACAAGAAGTACGCTGATCCAGTGGCTTTCGTCATGGATGTACTTTTGCCAGAGGTGAGATATCAGACACTGATTCAAAGACTACATATTTTATATAACTGCATATGTCTCCTTTTAACACATGGTCACTGTCCAACACAATCTTAATATTCGCCCTGGCAGTTGTACACTCCATTTCCCTGGACAAAGCCACTGAGATGTACAAATGTGGAAATAAGTTTGACTCGAGGTAAGTCAGATAGTTTATAAAACTGTTAAACCAACTTTCACAGCAGTGTATATTCCCAAATGTATGTGAGAGTCATTAATAACTTCATCATTTTGTTGTATCATTTTGTCTTATCAGTGAGATAACGCTGCTCAGCGAACAGCTTCAGAGCCACCTGTCGGATGAAGCAAGGCTCAAACTCCAAAGCCTCTTGGCCAGATTCCAGAGCGCTTTAGAGAGTGAGGACTTTCTTCAGCGACTGTGATTCGAGTCAAACTGTTTTCCATCCATCTGTCCATTACCTACCACTTTGTCCTCCACTGAAGGGTCACGGGGGGGTGCTGTGCCTATCTCAGCTGACATAGGGTGATAGGCGAGGTCACACCCTGAACAGTTCACCAGTCCATCACAGGGACACATATAGAGACAAACAACCGTTCACTCACACTCACACACCTACGGCCAAATCACTTAATCCCCAAATCTGCATGTTTTTGGGCTGTGGGAGGAAGCCGGAGAACCTGGAGAAAATCCACGCACACACGGGAAGAACATTGTTGGAACAAGGGGAAGCCCTTGTTCCAGCAGGGGCTCTTTGTCAAAAGTGTAAAAAGTTTATTTGGTGTTACACAAATAAAAATAATATATCATTAATTTCTTGTACTATTACATGGATTTGAAAGTTATACAACTTTCTGTGCAGAATCAAGTGTTTCAGAGCTTTTGTATGACTTCATTCGTCAAAATATCCACTGATGTCCAACTGTGTTTGATTCAGATACCAGAGTTTCACATATCTACCTGGAAATAGGAAACAACTCCTTAATGACATAATCAGCAATAGTTTAGTTTATTGTTGATTTTATTGAAAGCTTTGTTGAGTGATTTCGTAGTTGTACCTCATGTGAGTGTAAAAACAGAACAAGTAGACTTCTATAGTTCTAATACTTTTTCTGTCAAACAGACTAATAAGACATTCAAAAAGTGTAGGCTATTAAACACAACTTTTTATAACCTACAGTTTGCTGTGATCATGGAAGTTTGCAAAAATAAATTAAACTCAACTCAACTCAACTCAACTTTATTTATAGAGCGCTTTAGGCAGCTAAAGCTGGTACAAAGTGCTTAACAGTACAATAAATAAAACATGGCACATAAAACATAGGAGACAAAATAAAAACAATAAAACTATAAAACAGTAACAATGTTTAAATAATAAAAAAACAATAAAACTATAAAACAATAAAAATGTTTAAACAATAAAACACTAAAACAAGAGCAGAGTCTCATGCTGAGTTGAACGCAGAAGAATAAAAATGTGTTTTAAGATGAGTTTTAAAAATGGACAGTGAGGGGGCCTGTCTAATATGAAGCGGGAGGGCGTTCCAAAGTTTGGGACCGGCAATGGAGAAAGCTCTTTCCCCTCTGAGCTTCCGTTTAGACCTCGGTACCTCCAGGAGCAGCTGGTCAGCTGACCTGAGGCACCAAGCAGGAGTGTAAGGATGGAGAATCTCAGAGAGGTAAGGCGGGGCAAGACCATTTAAAGATTTAAAAACAAATAAAAGAATCTTAAAATGGACTCTAAAATGCACAGGCAGCCAGTGAAGGGAGGCCAAAATGGGAGTAATGTGCTCCCTCTTACGTGCTCCAGTTAAGAGGCGAGCAGCAGCGTTCTGGACCAACTGGAGACGTGAGAGGGAGGACTGGCTGACTCCAAGATAAAGAGCGTTACAGTAATCCAGCCGAGATGTAACAAAGGCATGGATTACTGTTTCAAAGTGCTTTTTTGAGAGAAAAGGCCTCACCTTTGCCAGCTGCCTAAGGTGAAAAAAGCTGGACTTTACTGTTGCCCCAATTTGCCGGTCCAATTTAAAATCACTGTCCATAATAAAACCTAAGTTTGTCACTAAAGGCTTCACATACGATGCCAAAGGGCCCAAATCAGCAGGGGGGGGGTTCACTAGAGCCGCTAGGACCAAACATTATGACTTCCGTCTTCTTTTCATTAAATTTTAAAAAGTTCAGTGACATCCATGCTTTTATGTCATCAAGACATAATAGAAGTGGTTGCAGACAGGCATTTTTCTTACTCAGTGGGACATAAATCTGACTGTCGTCTGCATAAAAATGAAATGAGATGCCATGTTTTCTCAAGATGGAGCCCAGGGGAAGCAGATACAGGGAGAAGAGCAGGGGCCCTAAAATTGAGCCCTGTGGAACCCCATATGACAGCGGAGCAGAGCGGGACTCAGAGCCACCGAGGCGTACACACATAGATCTTCCCTCAAGATACGATCTAAACCAATTAAGGGCGCTACCACTAATGCCCACTAGGTGCTGCAAGCGTGCCACTAAAATATTGTGGTCCACAGTGTCAAACGCTGCAGTTAGGTCCAGCAGGACAAGGATCACAGAGTCTCCAGAATCAACCGTCAGGAGGATGTCATTGAACACTCTTAATAAAGCTGACTCTGTACTATGCCTTGATTTAAAGCCAGACTGAAAAATCTCCAGAATATCATGCTCGTCCAGGAACGACTGCAACTGGGCGTGGACAACTTTTTCCAGGATCTTTGAAATAAAAGGCAGCTTGGAGATAGGTCTATAATTGGCTAGCATAACACGATCAAGGCCAGGTTTCTTAAGCAGGGGTTGTACAACAGCATGTTTAAAACATTGGGGGACAACACCAGAAGACAGACTGCTGTTAATAATGGCCAGGACTGACTGCCCTATACAAGGAAATACCTCTTTAAAAAAGTGAGGCGGGACAGTGTCACAGGGAGAGCCTGATGGCTTCATCTGGGCAACCACTTTTTCTAAGGCAATCAGAGACACGGGCTCAAACGAATCAAGCACAGCTGAGAAAAGCACACTGTCAGAGGGGTCAGACACAGGTGTGGTGATTAGAGCCCTTGTGGTAGCAACCTTATCAATGAAGAACTGCAGGAAGCTATTGCACATTTCAGGGGATTCCTCTGTGCACACAGGCTGAGGTGAGCCAAGAACAGACTCTATGGTTTTAAATAACACACGTGGGTTGTGAGAGTTTGATTCAATAATATTTGACAGGTGCTCTCTTCTGGACTCTTTGACAGTGCTCTGGTAGCAGCGCCAGCTGTCTTTTAGGATTTGGCGAGAAACCTGCAGCTTGTCCTTTTTCCACCTGCGTTCAGCTTTGCGGCAATCCTGTCTGGCTGCGCGAGTTCTCGCATTGAACCAGGGCTCAGGTTTAGCTTTGGGCTGCACGGTTTTAAATGGAGCCACAGAGTCCAATATGGTTCGGCAGGAGGAGTGAAACGAAGAACTGAGCACCTCCGTGTTTGGTAATAATTCAGAGGGGACACAGAGCTGGTTAAAGGCAGCAGAAAACTGGCCGGCAGTGACAGAGTTAAATATCCTACGACAGCGAGCAGGGGCGGCAGATTTAACTGTAGCACAGGAGACAGCAGCTTCGAACAGTACCGGCAAATGATCGGAAAACACATCGTCACATATTTCCACGTTTGACACAGACAGACCGTGACAGAGGACGAGGTCTAGTGTGTGTCCACGTTCATGAGTGGGACCAGACACACACTGCTCTAAGTTAAAAGAGTCAATAAGGCTTAAAAAGTCCTTCACCAACTGTTTGTCAGGACAGCACACGTGAATGTTAAAATCCCCTACAAGGAGAACGTGATCGTACTTGGGCATAATTTCAGCCAGAAAATCAGAGAAGTCATTAAGGAAGTCTTTGTTGTATTTAGGCGGTCGGTAGATGACGGCACACAGCACCGGGTCGGAGCGACCCACCTCAAATATATTCGCTTCAAAGCTGGAAAAGGAGGACGAGACAGCGCACTGCCTACAATTAAAGTCGTTTTTATAAACAGTCGCTGTTCCTCCCCCACGACCCGATGACCGCGGGGAGTTGAAAAAAGAACAACCAGCCGGTAGAAGTTCGATCAGAGGGCTGCACTCACCGGCACCGATCCACGTCTCTGTCACAAAGAGGAAATCCAGGCCACGGGAGTTGAAGAAATCCCTCAGGATGAATGTTTTGTTCACCAGTGATCTGGCGTTCACCAGGCCAAACCTGGCAGGGGCCGGGGGCTTCGGTTCGGCTGATCGCAGAGACGGTGGCAGCGACTTCAGGAGGCGGAGGTTCACGCAAAATTACTCACAAACGTTACATTTTACAGAAGCTATTGCCGTCACAGTGGAAATGTTTTTTGGGGATCAGTATCACGTTATAATGTGATACTGTAATATATAAACGTGATCATTATATTTTATAAACGTGATCATTATATTTTATAAACGTTATAATTATATTTTATGAACGTGATACTTTATTTTGTAAACGTGATTATTATATCAGAAACGTGATAATTATGTGTATGTGTATAATCTGCATTTATATATTTTAGCAGTTTGGCTATATTATTTAATAGTTTACAAAGTGGCTTTAATTATTCATAAATTGCATACAAAGTACACTTATGTGTTCATAAATGTCAGCGAGTATTTTATTCGTCTCTATTATTGTCGCACACCGTGGTAAAAAGTCTCTCTCAATGAGTTTGCATGGGATACGCGTGTATAAATAAAGTTTCGTCAAAAGCAAACGTCATCACGTCAGAGGAGAGGTGCCTGCGTGTAAGGGGAGTGTTGAGGAGGCGTGCCCGCGTGTAAGGGGAGTGCCCGTAATGGTAAGGGGAGGGATGGCGTGGTTACTCCGGCCGGAGTTAGACCTACTTGGCTATGTGTGGCACCTGTCCATTGCTCAGGACCAGTGGTTATTCCAGGTGAGCTCTGATTGGTCTGTGATTGCCGCATGTTGGGGGGCGGTTCCCCCTAATTCTTCAGACTGGCAGCTAAGTGTATCTCTGTGCTCTGTGTATTTGTCTGCGCCACCTGTCCATTGGTCAGCACCAGTGGTTATTCCAGGTGAGCTCTGATTGGTCTGTGATTGCCGCATGTCGGGGGGCGGTTCCCCTAATCGTCAGACTGGCAGCTAATCTGGTGAGTGAAATACGTGTCTCTGTGCTCTGTGTATTTGTCTGCTCGTTAACATGTTTAAACAACTGCAGCTCAACTTTTTCATTATTAAACCATGTTCTTTTAATGTTAATTTGAATGTGCTCATGTCAGAAAGTTGTTTCGTCGATAGTAAACTTGTGTTTGTAAGCTGTTTTTGTTGCTCCTTAGCCCGTTAGCCTTAGCGCTTAGCTTGTTAGCGTTAGCACGTGTGTCCATGGCTTCGTGGTGCACTTGGTTTTTCAGGGAAGCTTTTTAGAGGAAAATATTTTACTGTGCACGGATGTGTAGATTGGTATATTTTTCATTCCTTTTGACGCAGTGTGGAAGCATTTTTCATGTGTTTGCGTTGCTTGGAGCTGTGTGTCTGTGCAGTGCGTGTGTGTCTATTTTTAGACTGTGTGTGAAGCGCGTGTCATCAGTACGTGTCACTTTTAAACAATTATGGTTATTATATATTATATTAAACAGTGTGTTAACGTGGCCGTTTTGTCTGAGAAGGCTTGAATAATGTGGGGAGATTGTGTCTTTTCACTGTAAGGCGTGTTTTTTGGGATTACAATCCAAGTTTATCTTAAATTTGTTGTTCATAGAAGGAGATCTGGTTCTTTTTTGTAAGGATTAATTTAAAGCCACGATGTTGCTCGGGCTGTGTGTGTGTGTCTGACGTTGTTAATGTCCTTGGTATGAAGCGGAACTGTTTAGAGAAAGTTATTTTACTGTATAGAAAATGTGTAAATTGGTATATTTTTCATTCCTGTCTGTGACTGATATATTATATTATACATAATGTTAACGTGGCCGTTTTTTCTGAAAAGCTTCCAATAATGTGTTTTTACGCGATTATGCCTGGGCTATATTTAGACTGAGACTGTGTGTCTGTCTGTGCTGCTTTGTGTATTTATCTGCTCTTTAATGTTTGAACAACTGCAGCTCAACCTTTTCATTATCAAACCATGTTATTTTACTGTTAATTTGAATGTGCTCATGTCAGAAAGTTGTTTCGTCGATATTAAACGTGTTTTTGTACGCTGTTCGTGTTGCTCCTTAGCCTTAGCTCGTTAGCTTTGTGTCCATGGCCTCGTGGTGCACTTGGTTTTTTAGGGAAGCTTTTTAGAGGAAAATATTTTACTGTGCACGGCTGTGTAGATTGGTATATTTTTCATTCCTTTTGACGCAGTGTGGAAGCGTTTTTCATGTGTTTGCGTTGCTTGGAGCTGTGTGTGTGTGTCTTGTGTGGTTAATTGTTAAAGAAAGTTGTTTAACTGTATAGAAATGTGTAGAGTGGTATATGCCTGTGTGTGTGTGTGTGTGTGTGTGTGTGTGAGGCTTAAATGTGTTGTTTATTGAAGAAGATCTGCTGGTCTGGTACTTTTTGCTTAATGGGAAATATGTCTTGACTGTTGTATATTGACCAAACAAAAGTGTGTGTTTTTTTTGTATTTTTAGTGAGGATTAATTTAAAGGCACAAGCGAGTTTTTATCTGAAGCCTGCGCTATGTTTAGACTGTGAGACTGTGTGTATACACTTTCGCGCTCTCTATTTCTCTGCTTGTTAAAACTTTTAAACAATTATGGATATTATATATTATATTATACGTTATGTTAACGTGGCCGTTTTTTCTGAAAAGCTTCCAATGTGTTTTTACGCTTCTGATGCCTGGGCTATATTTAGACTGAGACTGTGTGTCTCTCTCTGCTCTGTGTATTTATCTGCTCATTAACATGTTTGAACAACTGCAGCTCAACTTTTTACTTATTAAACCATGCTATTTTACTGTTAATTTGAATGTGCTCTTGTCAGAAAGTTGTTCTGTCGATATTAAATGTGTGTTTGTACGAGGTTCGTGTTGCTCCTTAGTCTTAGCTTTAGCATGTGTGTCCATGGCCTCGTGGTGCACTTGGTTAATTCAGAGAAGCTTTTTAGAGGAAAATATTTTACTGTGCACGGATGTGTAGATTGGTATATTTTTCATTCCTTTTGACGCAGTGTGGAAGCATTTGTCATGTGTTTGCGTTACTTGGAGCTGTGTGTGTGTCTTGTGTGGTTAATTGTTAAAGAAAGTTGTTTAACTGTATAGAAATGTTTAGAGTGGTATATGCCTGTGTGTGTGTGAGGCTTACATGTGGTGTTTATTGAAGGAGATCTGCTGGTCTGGTACTTTTTGCTTAATGCGAAATATGTCTTGACTGTTGTATATTGACCAAACAAAAGTGTGTGTTTTTTTTGTTCTTTTTGTGAGGATTAATTTAAAGGCACAAGCGAGTTTTTATCTGAAGCCTGCGCTATGTTTAGACTGTGTGTATACACTTTTGCGCTCTATTTCTCTGCTTGTTAAAACTTTTAAACAATTATGGCTATTATATATTATATTATACGTTGCTGTTTTTTCTGAAAAGCTTCCAATGTATTTTTACGCTGCTGAGGCCCGGGCTATATTTAGACTGAGACTGTATCTCTCTGTGCAATGTGTATGTGTCTGCTCATTAACATTTGTTAATTTTAAGTTAAGTTTGTACAACTGCAGCTCAACCTTTTCATTATCAAACCATGTTGTTTTACTGTTAATTTGAATGTGCTCATGTCAGAAAGTTGTTTCGTCGATAGTAAACGTGTTTGTACGCTGTTCTGTTGCTCCTTAGCCTTAGCTCCTTAGCCCGTTAGCATGTGTCTCCATGGCCTCGTGGTGCACTTGGTTATTTCAGAGAAGCGTTTTAGAGGAAAATATTTTACTGTGCACGAATGTGCAGATATGTATATTTTTCATTCCTGTGACAGTGGGGAAGCATTTTTCCTGTGTTTGCGTTGCTTGGAGCTGTGTGTGTGTGTGAGAATTATTTCATCTGTAAATGATGGCTTTGAGAAACATGTCTGTGCTGTTGTACATTGACCAAACAAGGTTTTTTTTGTAAGGATTAATTTAAAGCTATGTGTGAGTTTTTATGGTTTCTGTCCTCCATGCTGAGGCCCGGGCTATTTTTAGACAGTGTGTGTGAAGCGCGTCATCGGTACGCTGCTCGTTTCTTCGTCACTTTTAAACAATTATGGTTATTATATATTATATTATACGGTATGTTAACGTGGCCGTTTTATCTGAGAAGGCTCGAATAATGTGGGATGACTGTCTTTTCACTGTAAGGCGTGTTTTTTTGGGATTATAATCCAAGTTTATCTTAAATGTGTTGTTCATAGGAGGTCTGGTTCTTTTTTTTATGATTAATTTAAAGCCATGATGTAAAAGCCGTGTTTGCGCGTGTCTGACGTTGTAAATGTCCTTGGTATGAATCGGAACTTTTTAGAGAAAGTTATTTTACTGTACAGAAAATGTGTAAATTGGTATATTTTTCATTCCTGTCTGTGACTGATTTTGCAGGCTTCCGATGTGTGTGTGCGTGTGTCTTATGTGGTCAATTAAAGGAAGTTATTTTACTGTACAGAAATGTGTAAAGTGGTATATTTCTGTGTGTGAGTGAGAGAGAGAGAGGTGAATAACCCACCTGCTTATTTTACTGTATAGAAAATTTGCAAATTATATATTTGTCATTCCTGTGATATGCCTGTCTGTGACTGATTTCGCAGGCTTCCCGTGTGTGTGTGTTATGTGGTTAATTTTTAAAGAGAGCTATTTTACCATACATCATGTTTAAAGTAGTATATTTCTGTCTGTCTCTCTGTGTGTGTGTGTGTGTGTGTGTGTGTGTGAAACCACACACACGGTCTAAGGTACAGCTCATGAAGCACCTGCTCACTACTTAAAAATTATTTAAAAAAAAACAGAAAGTTTCAAAAGTGGAAATTGAGGAGGTGTTTTTTTTGGGGAATGTCCTGTTGAACCACTGTTAGAAGCTGTAAAATATTATATCTTAATTTTGTTTGTTTTTAGATGACATCTTGATTGTATAATTGGTGGAGAACTTTTTACGATGTGAAATTGAGTAAGTGGCTAGAAACCTATAACAAGAATTCAGGCCGTGTCATTTCCTGTGACAGTGTGATGTGTCATCTTTCTGCTCTCTGTAAATGTTTGCTGTATCCACTACATAATCTTTCCTGTTTTTCCCTCTCTCTTTTTTTCATATGTTTGAAGACTTTCGGATTGCACCAGTTTTCCTTTGGGATCTTTTGGTTGGCGAGAGACTGCATCAGAGATGTGGTGACTATTCAAAAAAAAACAAAACTTGTCACCTGATGGTGGTTTGGGATGGTTCTTAACTCGATTCCAGAGTGAATAAAAAAGAAAGGTTGCGAAGGTTATGATGTCTTTGGGTGAGGTTCCCGTTTATTTCAACAAAAAGGATAAGGCAAGTTGACAAACAAAAAGCTTCTATTGATTCTCTGGCTGTCGTGTAAAAACTGTGTCTCTCCCACCACCACTCAACTCAAACTAATCAGCTCTCCTGATCTCTAACAGCTGGGGCAGATTCTGGGGTAAAAGAAAGGAACAGAAACAATACTGCACCCTTGTGGAAAAGTAAATACCTACACAACATAAAAAATGGCTCCAACAAGAGACTTCGAGGATCATATTCATCACCTCACAGTGTTTGTAGAGCTTTTCTATACTAGCATTTTTACTATCAGTTAAGCAGTTAGGTTAGTCCGTTTGTATTAGATTAGATTTGTTTAGTTTAGTTTAGTCTAGTCTAGTCTATTGTTTCCTTGGCTGCTTTTTTTTCTTTTTTTTCCAGGATGCCGCGGAAGGGGAAGCGCTCCCAGGCCCAGAAGCTGCGCTGGACCAAACTGGACCCGGACGGACTCCAGGAAGGGACGCCGCCAGCCAGGCCCGCGGCTTCTTTGGATGATGCACCTTCCCGTGCCTGTATGTAACCTATTTCTGTGGAGGGTTTATGTGTTTGTTTGTGTGTTTTGCATTATTGTCTTTCTATAAATAATGTTTACTAGTTGAACAGCCCTTTTTTTTTCTCTTTTCTTCCCCGTTTCTAAATAGGTCACGGGACTGGTCATCGTAGGCGAGTGCAACCATGGGAAGTTTCAGAGTTCACTGGGCTGCAACACAAAATGGTTGTACCAGCCGAGTCACCAAACAAAAAGGTATGTCTTTCTGTATGGTTTATGCTCAGAGCTCTTTATTTTATGAATTATTTGTGACACTTGTTCTAAAAACATTTCTTCTCATGTTGCAGTTTGTGTTGGTCATTGGTGACTCCCATCTACGAGGCTTCGTAGATGGATTCTCTAAAAAGGTTGAAGGAAAGTACTCCTTTGGCTACATGTCAACACCGGGGGCCACTGCAGCGCAGTTGAGGACTGAGGTCAGGAAGTCTAAGCTTGATCGGATCCCTGACTTGGTCTGTCTTTTGGCTCCTGGCAACAACTTGACAGCCAAAAACACCACCATCACCCGATCAGGGGAAGACTTCAACAAGCTTCTGATTTCTATCCGTAGTCGCTGGCCTCAGGTGAATTTCTTGTGTTTTAAAATGTAAAAAAATTTTGAAGCGATATTTCTTTCATTTCAATGGCTATGATGTCTTGTACTGATTGACTTCTTATTTTCACAGCTGTCTGTCTTGGAGTTTGTTCCGAGACGGAACGTTGAGGTTGGCATGCAAGTACTCCTGAGTCAGGAGTATCATCGTGTGGCAGCAAAAATGGGTATGTACAAATGGATAGAATTTGAAGAGCAGATACCTGTCGAATGTCGTTGTTGGCAAACCTGATAAAATGAATCAGTCCTTCCTCAAATGCTGAAAGTTGCAGTAATTAATTGTTTGATCGATGAATGTTTGTTTGTTTGTTTGAAGGTGTCCCGTACCTGTCCGCCTTTGAGCACTTCGAGTTTTTTAAGACTTGGCTGTGGTGCAGAGACGATGTAAGTAGAATGTTGAGGCAAAGGGCACATGTAATGTTTAATATCAAGTTTGACCAGTTCTTGCACATAAATGAACTTTAAATGCACATTCTTGCAGGTGCACCTCAGTGAGAAGCAAGGGATGGACGTCCTGGCGCAGCTGTTGTGGGGTGTTGCAGTGAATCATTTTGATCCGCCAAATGCAGCTCCACTGCAACAGGTTTCGTCTCCACCACCATCCTCTCCGAGACGCTTTTCTCCAAAGCTGGTGGTGACCGGAGAAGCAACTGTCCCGCGCACAACCAACCCCTTTGCGTGGATAGTTGTTAAACCACACAGGACGGTAATGGTTTCACACACTGTAACTCGATGAACCTGAAGCTATGTAGAGTTTTGCCATTTTGACAAGGAAAGCAAGCACACTTTTACATGTGTCTTTTACAGGGACGGCCAGCCGTGTCACAGGCTCGTCCCATTCCACTGAATCCTGTGGTCTTCTCCAGCGATGTCTTGGATGTGTTGGATCAGTTTGTTCCATCACAGCTCGACATCGCTGTCAGCCCGCCTACTCCAAAGGAGACTTTGTGTGTCTTAACAGTTATTTAGGAAGTCATAGTTGTATTCATTGTTGTACAGACTTTCTAAAATTTCCAATATTGTGAGAGTCCAAATGCATCACTGTTGTAAGTTGAAGGTAAACTTAAAGGTTTTGTCTCTGTCTCTGTTGTTGTGTCTGCAGAAAACCCCAAGCAAGAGGACGCGAAGCAAGGTGTTTACATTAGATTACATTTCTTTACTTTTTTTTCTTGCCTGTTTAAATTAGCTTACAGTTATCTGTTTGTTTAATATCAACTGAGTATATTGTGTCACTAAATGCCTTTTGATTTGTTGCGTTTGTAGGTGACCCGGACAGCTGCACCGACCAGAGTGACCAGAGCAACGGCAGCGTCGTGCTCACACTCACTTGTTGAGCAAGTATGTTCCTTCTGACAGTTTAGTCATTTAAAACACTTGCAGCATACGCGACACATTTTCCTTTGAACAAAACATAACGTATTAAAACAAAACACTAGGTGGTGAGCTTCATTTTACTGATATCTAACATAATGTGTTAACAGCAGCCTGGAAAACCGTCACACACCAGGAGCACCAGGACTTTTGGACCCAGCCCCACACAGTCTCCACCTGCAAAGGTACGTTTTCCCACCTCCTGCTTATCAAGATCACTGTGTCACTTCAAGATTATTTAAACTTGCTGCTGTGTACTATCAGATGGTGAAAATTCACACGAGGTCGGCAAAATCCACCATGACGCAGGACGATGCACCGATGGTACGTTTCCAGCATGCTCGCGCACACACACACACACACACACACGTGTGCATTCACAAATCCCCTATTCTTTTACGGAGAAATGAAAGTGCCAAAATTACAACAAGAAAAGCATTATTAAATAATTGCTTGAATGTGTCAATCATTCATCATTCAAATTGGAATGAAAAACAAAATTGTGTATATATGTGTACATGCATTGTACTGTGTATATCACATACTGGGTAATCTATTGTTTGTGGCCTTGTTTTGTTGTCTGCTTTTGTCAGAAAATGTAACAAAAATATATATATATGTGTGAAAAACACCATGAAACATGCATTGCACCATGAAATGACGATTAGAATTATAATGTTATGATCTGTGAAGCAGTGTAGCCCACAAAATGGTATCTGTGCTCTAGTTCCGGCAAGCACATACACGTGTGGTTTCTGTTTTTGGCCACAAGGTGGAGTATCTGCTATGGTCATGTATATTATAGTAATTAATGAAATGCATACATGTGTTGTTCATTATTTTAAAAAACACCATTAAGTGATTTCTTCTGTCATTAATTCATAAAAGTTACAATTAAATGCATAAATGTGCCATTATCACAGCACAGTTGTAACACTGTAGCAGAAATGGATACAAGTCTGTGGTGGCCAGTGCTATTGTGTTTGCTGTTGTGTGCTGGGGCAGCAGACTGAGAGTAGCAGGTGCCAACAGACTCGACTGCTCAGAAAGGCCAGTGACGTTGTGGGGGTGAACCTGGACAGCAGTGTCAGACAGGAGGATGCTGTCGATGGTGCGGGCGATACTGCAGTATGGCTCTGGCTCTCACTCTCTCCACAACGCTCTGGTCAAACAGAGGAGCACCTTCAGCCAGAGACCTAATTGCTCGCAAATGCGCCACTGAGCGCCACAGGAAGTCATTCCTGCCTGTGTCCATTAACCTGTACAACTCCTCCCTCTGATCAGTCTGATCAGACTCTTTATACAAAATAAACGATAACTCGTTCTCATTTCACTTCTTTTTAACACCAACGTTAACTGTATATTGTGTATGTTTCCTGATTGTCCACTTTATTGTATTATTGAATTATTTAATTTGATTTTATTGTATTGCCCATTTGACTGTTTTATTTCTATCTGTATATTTAGCTCTCGTTTCCTCATGCTGTATTTCTTACCTACTTTGCGTGGAGTGTCTGGAACAAAAAATCATATCATATATTAATAAAGAATTCAGATCAATTGGAATGTAATGCATAAATGTGCCATTAAGTAAATACACCACTAAGGTATTACTTAAGTATGTTTTCCAGTTTTTTATTTATTTTTGTATATGTAGTCCACTTTGTTGCAGTGTTATTTTTAATTGGAAAATTTTGTGTGTGTGCCTACGTGGGTGTGAACAATGTGCAGTGTTTGTTGGTATGACCTCAAACTTTGTATTCCATATTCAACATGTACGTTTTAAAGGTGTCGAAGGGAATCAAGTGTGGAAAAACATACACCTCATACAGCTTCTTGATTTGTTTATTTTTTGTTTTTCCAAGGTGGACCTGGAGGAGGAGTGGCCATTACCAACCAGGGCTGTGGTGGTAAGGAAATTATGTTTTAAAACGTAATTTCATAGTGTATTTTTTTTTTTTGTAAATATCAGGTTAGAACTTGATATATTTAGCTGATAAATATATTTATTATATCAGTCATTTTCTGTCCATGATTAAGTTATTTGCTAAGTACATATTTCTCTATTTATTTAGATGGCAATAATTAAGAACGAAGACTGCAGAATTTTTTTAAAACTTTTTTTGTTTTTCTGTCATTAGAAGGTGGTGGAGCGACGCAGGAGAGCGACTGCCTCCCTCAGGCAGAAGGTTTGTCATTTTATTGTCGACGTCCAACATTAGAGTTATTCAAAATTACTTGTCATGAGTAGAAGAGCATTTTATTAGTACTAAAGTAAAGACATGGGTCTTTTTAAATATATATATATATATATATTATTAAAAACACTGCTTTTCAATTGTTTTTTCCTAGGTGGAGGCAGCACCGCGTGTGGACGAGGTGTCTGTGGAGCCATTTCCTGCCATGGATGGGGTGGAGGAGGAGAGTCATCACGCACCTAGATCCAGCAAAGGTGATGTTACTCTTTCTTACCCTTCCGTAGCGGTCGAGGATGTAGACGTACTTGAGGCCAGTACGTCTCTCGGGGTTCAGGTTGAGGCTCAGGTTGACCATGATGGTGCAACTGAGCCAGAGGATCTCGGTCCTCCCAGGGTGGATGGTCGTACGGTGCGAGGATCATTTCATCAGGGGGACGGTTCGCTATTTAAATATGCTGGAGTCCAGTGTATGGCTGTTGCTTTACTAAGCCTCGCCAAACACACAGACGACAGTGTGTTTTCCTGGCAAACCCAAGATGTGGACACTGTTATCCTTTTAGGTGACAAGTTGTACACATCATTGCGAGAAGGCAACGTGATCACTGAGGGGTTTGAGATTTTGTGTGTTTCAGAGCTGCCCAATCAGTCGGTGATTGATGGCCAGCTCTGTTACTTTGAGTATCCTGAAGTGGTCAGTGGAGCTTCAGGTGCTTGGGACGTGTCCCTGATCGAGGGTGGTTATTGTCACACTCTCGAAAAGGGACTGGAAAAGGTGTTTGCTACGTATCACACGTCTTCTGACGGTGTGTGGCGGTACGTATGCAATTATTTGTCAGAATGGCCACTTTGCGTTTGTCGATTCCCATTCGCGTGATGCTGGTGGAATGCCTGATATTTCTGGTTATGGACAAGGCGTTGTGTCATATTTCAGCAGTGTCAAAGGTGTTCAGGATCACATCTGTGCTTTGGCTGCAGCCCTAGGGGGAAGCAGCAGTGCATTTGAGATCGCCAGTGTTACGGTCAGTCACACAGCCCCAGTCAGAAGCAGTGATAGGTGTGTCACTGTGGATGATTCAGATGTTGAATGTGTTGGTGATGTGAATCCAAGGCAGCTGGAGTTCAACCCAATTGGCAAAGACCTTGCTCAGGCTGTATGTAGACAGCTGAATGTGGGGTATGTGAAACCCTTTGCACCAGTGCCTACATCGGTTGGTACATTGGGAAGGCCGTGCGGGACTGAGAGCATTGTGGCTGATGGGAACTGTTTCTTCAGAGCAG
Organism: Microchirus variegatus; assembly: GCF_963457635.1. NCBI lineage: Eukaryota > Metazoa > Chordata > Actinopteri > Pleuronectiformes > Soleidae > Microchirus > Microchirus variegatus. The sequence goes on along the minus strand of NC_139802.1, from coordinate 25,770,985 downwards.
TGTCCCAAGCTGTGAGTGGTTCACAGAAAAGCCACAAGAAGATCCGAAATGCTGCTGTGAAGCAGCTGCAATCGGATTCTGGAGAATATGAGACAATCTTAAGAGATGAGTATTCTTCAGTCTCTCAGTACATTCAAGCCAGTAGGATGCAGTATGTTGGAAGCTGGGCTACTGAGGTTGAGATTCAAGCCATGGCAGATCGTTTAGGTGCGAATATTTTGTCGACACAAATATAGTGTAGATGAAAAGCACAGGCAGAATGTAAAATCCCTGAGCAACCTCAAATACTCTAAAGATGTTAAGCACAGGCAGAATCTAAAAGCCATTAGTAAACAAAAGTATCATGGAGATCCTGAGCATAAGAGAAATGTTGCTGCACGTACCAAGTGTAGGATGCAACAAATTAAAGACAAATCGGAGCATTTTGATGTCGTACAGCAGAATTTTTCGGAAAAACTCGAAAACGGTCCAGAGTTTGCGTGTTGTTCCTGCCGTAGATCATTTTTTAAACATCAGGTTCGGGTTTGTTCCATAGATGACTACAGAGAGAGTAAAAAATCTGCTGCGATTGTTGAAAAATGCATAATAGAAGATTTTTTACATCGCTGTAGTGATGAATGTGTGATGCCGTGTCAGTGGGTGGATACAGCTAGAGGGAAGATTTGGATTTGTTACACATGTCATCGTAAGGTTAAGAGGGGTGACATGCCACCTGAATGTGCAATAAATAGGTTAGAGCTTCATCCTGTTCCACCCGAGTTGGCGTGTTTAAATAGTTTAGAGCAGCACTTGATTGCGTTGCACATTCCCTTTATGAAAATGTTGGCGTTGCCAAAGGGCGGGCAAAACGGAGTACACGGTCCTGTTACGTGTGTTCCAGCCAACATTGTTCAGACAACCAATGTGCTGCCCCGTTCCACTATGGAAGGGTCTTTGCTACCTGTAAAGCTCAAACGTAAGCTAACTTACAAAGGGCATTACAGGTATCAGTTTGTTGATACGATGCGCATTAGAGAAGCCTTGCGCTACTTAAAACAGGCTAATGTGCATTATAAAGACATTGAGTTCAATGAGGAGTGGCTCAATGAGTTACAGAGACAACCAGATGAAGAGGCTGTGGAAGTAGATGGTGATGCCAGAGTAGGGTCTGGTGAAGCATCTGCAGATGTTCAAGATCAACTTTCGCATGATGAACAGCAGGACTGTATGTTACAGGACACTTGTTCCATGGTTGTTGATGCCAGAGTAGGGTCTGGTGAAGCATCTGCAGATGTTCAAGATCAACTTTTGCGTGATGGACAGCAGGACTGTGTGCTACAGGACATCCCTGTTGATGTTGGAGAGGAATCCTTGGATCGCTATTTCGATGATGTGCTGAGCCAGGAGGAAAGAGGAGGTGACACAGTGGATGGTGGTGAAGCAGATGCTGAGGATGAGCTCTTACATGATCGCCAGCGGCACTGTATGTTCCAGGACACCTGTCTCCTGCCTGTTGATGTGGGACAGGAAGTCTTGGATCACTACTTAGACGACATACTGAATCTGGCTCCAGGAGAAGGGAACAATCCTGTGAGAACGCTGTCGGATCTCGCAAATGAAGCCAAATGCTACCCAGTGTTGTTTCCCCTCGGACGTAACACCTATCATGAGACTAGGCCATATCGTTTGACAATGTCACGATATCTCAATAACAGGATGCTGATGGCAGGTTTGCGCAGAATGTAGAATACATCTTTTTTGGCCAGTGTATGTCGGAGATCCAGCAGGTTGTATCCAGTGTGTCGATTGCCTTGCGAAAAGGGAAAGGAGGCGGTGCGACACAAAGGGTGAGCAAAAGCTTGTTGAAAGATCCAGAATCTTTGAAGAAGCTTTTGCAGTTTGACGAAGGGTATCGTTTTCTGAAGCCGATCAGAGGTACCCCGGCTTTTTGGCAAGGAGTACAGCGCGACTTGATTGCTTGTGTTCGTCAGCTGGGTATTCCGACGTGGTTCTGCTCGTTTTCTTCTGCTGATCTACGGTGGACTTATCTTCTGAAAACTATTTTGAAGCAAGAAGGGAGAACTCAGACATTGGAAAGTTTGGAGTGGGCAGACAGATGTGACCTGCTCCGACGTAATCCTGTCACTGCAGCCAGGATGTTTGATTTCCGCTGGCACGTTTTTCTGAACGAGGTTCTCAAGTCTCCATCGCATCCAATCGGTAAAATTATCGACTTCTTTTACCGAGTGGAATTTCAGCAGCGAGGTTCGCCTCACGTTCATTGCTTGTTTTGGATCGAAAATGCCCCGAAGATTGACGAAAACACAGACGTAGAGGTAGTTCAATTCATCGACAGGTACGTAACTTGTGAACTGCCTTCACGAGACGAAGGGTTACTGGACATCATGACATCTGTGCAGCAGCATTCCAAGAGGCCTTCCAAAACTTGCAAGAAGAAGAAAACGGTTTGTCGGTTCAACTTTCCCAGACCGGTCTCCTCACGGACATTTGTATGCCGCAACGCCGACGATGAGGCAAACAAAAACGCGTGCCATTGTAAGGATGTTGATGTCGACACAAATGAGGTAAGATGCACCTGTGGGAAACGGGGTGAGGACAAGCCTCAGAGGATGCCTAGGGAGATTGCTTGTGAAATTTTGATGGCTATCAAGACGGCGGTGTCAAATGAGGACCTTACCTTTGATAGCACAGAACATTTGTTAGAATCTTTGGGTATCAGTCAAGCCCTTTTTGAGGCTGCATACAAACGCTGTGCCAAGAAAACGCACATTGTGTTAAAAAGGCAGCCTCAATCAGTTTGGATTAATCAGTATAGTCAGCCACTGCTAAAATGCTGGAATGCAAATTTGGACATCCAGTATGTGGTCGACGCATATGCCTGCATTGTGTACATCATTTCTTACATTTCCAAGGCAGAGCGGGAGATGGGATTGTTGTTGGCCAACGCGCAGAAAGAGGCTGCGAAAGGTAACGTTAGTGCGAAAGAAGCGCTGAAAAAGTTAGGCAGTGTTTATCTTCACAACAGAGATGTGTGTGCTCAGGAAGCAGTTTATAGACTGACAAACATGCATCTCAGGGAAAACTCTAGGAATGTCGTGTTTGTTCCGACAGGGGAAAATGTTGTGAAGATGAGCCTGCCTATAAGTCGGTTGAAGGAAAAGGCAACTGCAAATGAACTTACCACTTCAAACATGTGGATGACTAGTTTGGTTGAGCGCTACAAGGATCGTCCAAACGACAGCACATTTAACGACATGTGCATAGCAACGTTTGCTTCAGAATATCGGATTCTGAGCAAAAATCGAAGAACCCAATTAGATTGACCAACAATTGCGGTTTTATCACTAAAAGGACACGAACACAACCGGCAGTTGTTTGTTACATGCGCGTTTCTGAGACCAAAAATCCTGAATTATTTCACAGGACTATTTTGCAGTTGTTTTTGCCCTATCGTCTCGACGTACAGTTGAAGCCTTCAGCTTTCGATTCCTTTCAGCAGTTTTACGAGGATGGTCACGTCGGGTTGAGTGATGGGTCGTTGCAGTCTGTCAAATCAGTGGTTGACCAAAACAGAGGCAGCTTTGAAAAGATCGACTCGGCAGTATTGACAAATATTCAGGAAAACGTAGACCTCGGCAATGAATTCGAAGATGCCTGGGCGCAATTGTGCCCAGAGCAAGAGATCGAGCGAGCTGAGACCAATGAGGAACGGATGGAGAGCAGACAGGATGTGGAAGAAAACGAAATGGAAAACATACCAGATTTGGCGGTCACTAGTGAGCAGGTTGCACATTTGGAAAAGAAATCCAACATCCTGTGCAGAAGTGACGGATTGGCTTTGATTAGGTCTTTGAATGAAACCCAGCTGTCTGTTTTCTATCAGATTCGTCAATGGTGTTTGGCCAAGATCAACGGGCAAAACCCTGATCCGTTCCATTTGTTTGTCACAGGTGGTGCCGGGACAGGGAAGAGTCACTTGATCAAGGCCATTCAGTACGAGGCAACAAGGTTATTGTCGCAAGTGTGTCGTTAACCAGACAACATTTGTGTCTTGTTAACTGCTCCCACTGGGATCGCAGCATTCAATTTGCATGCGTCTACTATTCACACCACTTTTAGCATCGGAAAGGATGTGAGCTTGCCGTACACCCCTTTGGGTGAAGAGAAGCTCAATGCTTTGCGGGCTAAATATATTGATTTGCAATTAGTGGTAATTGATGAAATATCAATGGTGGACCATAACCTCTTGTCTTATATTCACGGCAGATTGAGACAGATTAAACAGACCGGTGACTATTCCCCATTTGAGAATGTCAGCGTGATTGCCGTGGGAGATTTTTTCCATCTGCCTCCGGTCAGAGGTAAACCCCTGTACATTGACAGTAGTCCCGTAAACTTGTGGTCGAGCTTCACGGTTGTAGAACTTACTGAGATAGTGCGACAGAAGGACGGTGAGTTTGCACAGTTGTTGAACAGAGTTTGAACTCGTTCAAAGGGCGTCCCCATGCTGCAGAGTGACGTTGACGTGTTGAAAAACTGTGAAACCGGTGAAGTCAGCCCAGCTTTACACATTTACCCGACAAATTTGCAAGTAAATGGGCACAACACTCAACAGCTAAAGGAGACCTGTCCCGATTATGTGGAGATAGCTGCTCAAGATTATGTCAACAGTAAGAAAACAGGAAAGCTTGAGCTGAAGGGGCGCCATCATATCAAAACGTCTCACACGTGTTTGGCTGAGACGTTGTTGCTCGGCAAGAATGCGCGGGTAATGTTGATTAAAAACATTGACGTGATGGATGGTCTTGTTAATGGAGTTTGTGGCACTGTAACAGAGATAGTTACATCAGAGACTAGTCGCTTTCCTCTTAAAATCTATGTGAAGTTTGATGAAGCGCATGTAGGTGTACAGAGGAGGAAGCAGTCACCAAATGTTCCCGTAGATTTGATTGGTTCCACAGCCATCGAACCAGAAGAGGAAAGGGCTACGAAACAGGGCGGAATGCGACGGCAGTTTGCCCTTAAGCTGGCATGGGCTGTTACAGTGCACAAAGTTCAGGGGCTTACTGTTGATGACGCTGTGGTTTGTCTTAAGAAGGTCTTTTCAGCTTGGCAAGCCTACGTCGCATTAAGTCGTGTTCGAACTTTGTCAGGATTGTTAATTGAAGATTTTAAAGAGAAGGCGATATATTGCAGGGACGACATTAAGGGTGCAATTGACAATATGCCCGAGTTCGTCATAGAAAGTTTGACTGAACCTTTATTCGTAGAAAACGTATTCGTCACACACAGATTCACTGTGTTCTTGATGAATGTCCAAAACTTAACCCTTCACCTTGCAGATTTGGCAAAATGTACACAGCATTTGCAGCTTAACTGTATTGCTGTTACAGAGACATGGCTACCAGCTGGTCCACCAGCCCAAAACGTCAACATAGATGGCTATACATTCCATAGTTGTCCTCGCAGTTTATCCTACTCGAGCAACAATCAGGCCTTAATTGCTTTGCAAGGACAACAACATGGCGGAGTTGGCATGTACATTTCAAACAGTGTGGCATACGAAAGACTCCGAATGCCTGATGTAAATTTAGAATTGTTTAATCTTTAAATTTACTAGTTATCAGATATTAGTAGCCGTGATTTACAGACCACCTTCATATCCCATGTCTTTGTTTAAAGAACATTTTGGCAAATTAATCGATTGGCTGGATACACAGTGCCAAACTGTCGCAATCATGGGGGATTTCAACGATGACATTTTGAAATCATCATCAATCTGCAAGTTTGTAACTGACCGAGGTTATGTTCAGGGCGTCTCAGGACCAACCACAGAGAGAGGCACTTTAATTGATCATGTCTATTTAAAGTCCTCACAGTATCTTGTTGGGTCTGTTTGTCCCACTTACTTTAGTGATCATGAGGGGATTTTGTGTGTGTTGATGTCTGTTGATGGTTTTGATGAGGAAGAGGACTTGTAGATATGTGTTTGTCCTCATGGTTTGTTAGTGTTCTTGTTTGTGTGTAAATAAGGTCATTTGGATTCACATCACTGTGCATTGTTAGTCATTGCAGAGTCTAATAGACTTGTAATGCAGTGGGGCTTTTTTATGTGTGCTGGCTGTGTTTGGTTGAGTTTTTTATAGTGTTGTGGATGTGCTTGGTTGTGTTTTTTTGGTTGTTTGGTTGTTTTTTTTTAGTCTTGTGGCTGTTAGGTTGTGTTTTTTCAGTGTTGAGGATATGTTTGGTTGTGTTTTTGTAGTGTTGTGGCCGTGTTTGGTTGTTTTGTAGTGTTGTGGCTGTGTTTTGTAGTGTTGTGGCTGTTAGGTTGTTTTGTAGTGCTGTGGCTGTTAGGTTGTGTTTTTTCAGTGTTGAGGATGTGTTTGGTTGTGTTTTTGTAGTGTTGTGGTTGTGTTTGGTTGTGTTGTAGTGTTGTGGCTGGGTTTTTTAGTGTTGTGGCTGTTAGGTTGTTTTGTAGTGCTGTGGCTGTTAGGTTGTGTTTTTTCAGTGTTAAGGATGTGTTTGGTTGTGTTTTTGTAGTGTTGTGGTTGTGTTTGGTTGTGTTTTTTTTAGTGTTGAGGTTGTGTTTGGATGTGTTTGGTTGTGTTTTTCTTTTGCTGTTTGTCCCTGTTCCTGTCCTGTTTCTCACAAGTCTTACAGGTACATCTGACCAGTCAGGAGGTGGAACAGGTCCAGGGAAGCTCCATGAGGAGAGTTAAACAGTGTAAGTATTTGTATGTTGTTGTTGTTGTTGTTTTGTGGATAGGTTTCTTTTTCCTGCCTTAACAGCAGAACATTTTTTCTATGACATAATAGCATTTTATGCAATTATGTCATAATATGCTCTTGTTAAGGCAGGTTTTGCTTTTCCTTCCGTGTAGTGTCAAAAAGCAAAAGGCACTGGTGTTGGACTTCTGGTTTACCAGGACGGGGTTCAATTCCCTGCGGTGCCCTGCTGATTGATTTTACATGAAAGCCATAGCAATTTGGTCATAGTTTTGTGTGAGTACTTGTTTTGTGGATAGGCTTCTATTGATTCACCTCAGTGTTTATTCTTAATATCTGCTGAGACCAATTCACATGTAATTTATCAGGGTTTTTTTTAGGTGTTATGGCTGTGTTTGTTTTTGGTCTCTGTTGGTGTTTTGTCCCTGTTCCTGTCTGATTTCTCACAGGTCTTGTACATCTGATCATTCAATGCTGAGGCATTCCAGGGGCCTCGTATAAAAGAGTGTGCAGCTTACATACTGAAAGAGGGCGTGCTCAAAAAATGTTAAAAGTACGTACGCAAAAACATTCTCAGATTTATAAAACTTTGCGTACGCAGAGTCCTGCGCACCTTCTCTTTATACATCCCATCAAACGTGAAACTGAGTGGAGGTGAATGAATAACACACCACGCCCTCGTTCCACCCACACATTAATATACAAATGACTCTAAAACGCCCTCTCTGACACCTTCTTCATGAAGAAGGAATGCACCAGCAAAGGAGGAAACTAAAAGAAAAGGAAGGAACGTGTGTGATGAACGCATCAATGTATCAATTTTAATAGAAAAAAATAATTATTTTGTTTGTTTGTGTGTTTTGGAATTAGAGATAAACAGGAAGTAACTAAATGTCAGGGTCACAGCGGCTGCTCTCATATTAATGTTGATGTTTAAAATAACTGGCTGTGCATTGATAGTTGATCGTGTGGGTGTTGTTTTTCTGATGTAACATGTTTGTTGAGACATGACTTATCCATGTGATCTGAATTTACAGATCATTTCAACATTCTAAAAATGTGTCAGTGTCACACGTCATCATCCTGTTACACACATTACACACAGAATAAGCAGACAGCTCACTGAGTTACTCCATGTAACTTTCATTACTGTCACTGATTGTGTTGTGGAAGCTGGGGAGGAAGGAGATGCCAGTGTGCCGATGTCTCAGGTGTGCCGGTGTCTCCAGCAGCTGAAGAGTGCACACCTGCGTCTTCTGATGAAAGATGCAGAGTGGTGGCGGAAGAACTTTTTTGCAGTTATTTCGTTATCGTATGGATTAAGATGGGTGTTGTGGCAAACATTGTCGCAAGGTGTCTGATGAAGAAATAAAGTTCCAACAAAAGTTGATTGCTGAAGCATTGGTTTATTTCTTTTCAAAGAGAGAGTCAACAGGAGACAACAGCTCGGAAGCAAGTCCAAGATGGCTCTGAGGAGCATGAGAAAGTTTGTATAGTTTATAGTTGGTGTGTGTGGTGCTCTAAGTGTTGTCTGTGCAGCTGGTGACCTTGGTTAACAGGATGTGAATCAGGTTTGTGTGGGTGTAATACAGCCTGCTAGATGTTTGGGTTAAGGGTGTAAATGTGTAAAGGTGGGAAGTTCCAGTGTGTTTAAGTAAAAATGTGTAATGTTGTGAAGAGCATGACAATGGGATAAGGAATTTTATTTTTAATTTGATTAAAAATTGTATTTAGGTGATTTATAGGTTACTTCCGGTTTCAGGTGACCTACTTCCTGTGTGCAGGTTATGTCTTGCAGACATGTTAAGGACAGGTCCCTGGACTCACATATCAAGTTTCAGGTCTCTACGTTAAAGTATGAAGACAATGTGATGTTCTAAAGTGGGCTGCGTTCTTTTTTCGACCGTTTCCCCATTCATGTGTATGTGAAACTCGTTAACAGTTTTAGCTGATTTTTGTCGCTACAGTCACTCGAAACGCTTAGAAAAGTCATAACCGGCTATTCCCGATCAAATCGCACGTTTTGATATAGGATGTGTGGGGGTTTTCTGAAAACTGGGAAGAGTTGAGTGTCAGAGTATTTGGTGGAGAAGTACATTTACATATAGAGAATGATTGAGTGTCCAGAAGTAACATAAAGATGTTATTGTTCACTTTTTAAGGTTTATACCATGTGGCAGGAGAAAAAAATGGAAAATCTCCAAATGAGCTTAACTCACTCCAATGCGCAAGTAAACATAGAAAAACGGAAAACAAGTCCAAACAATGAAATAATTGCAAAATTTTACAATGAGTGTCCAGAAGTAACATTTTAAAGAGGTTGTGTTCACTTTTTAAGGTTTATATCATGTGGCAGGAGAAAAAAATGGAAAATCTCCAAATGAGCTTAACTCACTCTAATGTACACATAAACATAGAAAAACAGAAAACAAGTCCAAACAATGAAAAAAATGTAACATTTTACACTGAGTGTCCAGAAGTAACATTGTAAAGATGTTATGTTCATTTTTTTAAGTTTATATCATGTGGCAGGAGAAAAAAATGGAAAATCTCCAAATGAGCTTAACTCACTCCAATGCGCATGTTAACATAGAAAAACAGAAAACAAGTCCAAACAATGAAATAATTGCAACATTTTACACTGAGTGTCCAGAAGGAACATTGTAAAGATGTTATGTTCACTTTTTTAAGTTTATATCATGTGGCAGGAGAAAAAAATGGAAAATCTCCAAATGAGCTTAACTCACTCTAATGCGCACGTTAACATAAAAAAACAGAAAACAAGTCCAAACAATGAAATAATTGCAAAATTTTACGCTGAGTGTCCAGAAGTAACATAAATATGTTATTGTTGAACAAGTCCAAACAATGAAATAATTGCAAAATTTTACACTGAGTGTCCAGAAGTAACATAAAGATGTTATTGTTCACTTTTTAAGGTTTATATCATGTGGCAGGAGAAAAAAATGGAAAATCTCCAAATGAGCTTAACTCACTCCAATGCGCATGTTAACATAGAAAAACAGAAAACAAGTCCAAACAATGAAATAATTGCAAAATTTTACACTGAGTGTCCAGAAGTAACATTGTAAAGATGTTATGTTCACTTTTTTAAGGTTTATATCATGTGGCAGGAGAAAAAAATGGAAAATCTCCAATTGAGCTTAACTCACTCTAATGTACACATAAACATAGAAAAACAGAAAACAAGTCCAAACAATGAAATAATTGCAAAATTTTACGCTGAGTGTCCAGAAGTAACATAAAGATGTTATTGTTCACTTTTTAAGGTTTATATCATGTGGCAGGAGAAAAAAATGGAAAATCTCCAAATGAGCTTATTTCACTCCAATGTGCACGTTAACATAGAAAAACAGAAAACAAGTCCAAACAATGAAATAATTGCAAAATTTTACACTGAGTGTCCAGAAGTAACATTGTAAAGATGTTATGTTCACTTTAAGGTTTATATCATGTGGCAGGAGAAAAAAATGGAAAATCTCCAAATGAGCTTAACTCACTCCAATGCGCACGTTAACATAAAAAAACAGAAAACAAGTCCAAACAATGAAATAATTGCAAAATTTTACGCTGAGTGTCCAGAAGTAACATAAATATGTTATTGTTGAACAAGTCCAAACAATGAAATAATTGCAAAATTTTACACTGAGTGTCCAGAAGTAACATAAAGATGTTATTGTTCACTTTTTAAGGTTTATATCATGTGGCAGGAGAAAAAAATGGAAAATCTCCAAATGAGCTTATCTCACTCTAATGTACACATAAACATAGAAAAACAGAAAACAAGTCCAAACAATGAAATAATTGCAAAATTTTACACTGAGTGTCCAGAAGTAACATTGTAAAGATGTTATGTTCACTTTTTTAAGGTTTATATCATGTGGCAGGAGAAAAAAATGGAAAATCTCCAAATGAGCTTAACTCACTCCAATGTGCACGTTAACATAGAAAAACAGAAAACAAGTCCAAACAATGAAATAATTGCAAAATTTTACACTGAGTGTCCAGAAGTAACATTGTAAAGATGTTATGTTCACTTTTTAAGGTTTATATCATGTGGCAGGAGAATAAAATGGAAAATCTCCAAATGAGCTTAACTCACTCCAAATGACCTTAACTCACGTTAACAAAGAAAAACAGAAAACAAGCAAAATTTTACACTGAGTGTCCAGAAGTAACATAAAGATGTTATTGTTCACTTTTTAAGGTTAATACCATGTAGCAGGAAAAAAAATGGAAAATCTCCAAATGAGCTTAACTCACTCCAATGCGCACGTTAACATAGAAAAACAGAAAACAAGTCCAAACAATGAAAAATGTGTAAAATTTTACACTGAGTGTCCAGAAGTAACATTGTAAAGATGTTTTGTTCACTTTTTAAGGTTTATATCATGTGGCAGGAGAAAAAAATGGAAAATCTCCAAATGAGCTTAACTCACTCTAATGTACACATAAACATAGAAAAACAGAAAACAAGTCCAAACAATGAAAAAATTGTAAAATTTTACACTGAGTGTCCAGAAGTAACATTGTAAAGATGTTATGTTCACTTTTTAAGGTTTATATCATGTGGCAGGAGAAAAAAATGGAAAATCTCCAAATGAGCTTAACTCACTCCAATGCGCATGTTAACATAGAAAAACAGAAAACAAGTCCAAACAATGAAATAATTGCAACATTTTACACTGAGTGTCCAGAAGGAACATTGTAAAGATGTTATGTTCACTTTTTAAGGTTTATATCATGTGGCAGGAGAAAAAAATGGAAAATCTCCAAATGAGCTTAACTCACTCTAATGCGCACGTTAACATAAAAAAACAGAAAACAAGTCCAAACAATGAAATAATTGCAAAATTTTACGCTGAGTGTCCAGAAGTAACATAAATATGTTATTGTTGAACAAGTCCAAACAATGAAATAATTGCAAAATTTTACACTGAGTGTCCAGAAGTAACATAAAGATGTTATTGTTCACTTTTTAAGGTTTATATCATGTGGCAGGAGAAAAAAATGGAAAATCTCCAAATGAGCTTAACTCACTCCAATGCGCATGTTAACATAGAAAAACAGAAAACAAGTCCAAACAATGAAATAATTGCAAAATTTTACACTGAGTGTCCAGAAGTAACATTGTAAAGATGTTATGTTCACTTTTTTAAGGTTTATATCATGTGGCAGGAGAAAAAAATGGAAAATCTCCAATTGAGCTTAACTCACTCTAATGTACACATAAACATAGAAAAACAGAAAACAAATCCAAACAATGAAATAATTGCAAAATTTTACACTGAGTGTCCAGAAGTTACATTGTAAAGATTTTTTGGTCACTTTTTAAGGTTTATATCATGTGGCAGGAGAAAAAAATGGAAAATCTCCAAATGAGCTTATCTCACTCTAATGTACACATAAACATAGAAAAACAGAAAACAAGTCCAAACAATGAAATAATTGCAAAATTTTACGCTGAGTGTCCAGAAGTAACATAAAGATGTTATTGTTCACTTTTTAAGGTTTATATCATGTGGCAGGAGAAAAAAATGGAAAATCTCCAAATGAGCTTATTTCACTCCAATGTGCACGTTAACATAGAAAAACAGAAAACAAGTCCAAACAATGAAATAATTGCAAAATTTTACACTGAGTGTCCAGAAGTAACATTGTAAAGATGTTATGTTCACTTTAAGGTTTATATCATGTGGCAGGAGAAAAAAATGGAAAATCTCCAAATGAGCTTAACTCACTCCAATGCGCACGTTAACATAAAAAAACAGAAAACAAGTCCAAACAATGAAATAATTGCAAAATTTTACGCTGAGTGTCCAGAAGTAACATAAATATGTTATTGTTGAACAAGTCCAAACAATGAAATAATTGCAAAATTTTACACTGAGTGTCCAGAAGTAACATAAAGATGTTATTGTTCACTTTTTAAGGTTTATATCATGTGGCAGGAGAAAAAAATGGAAAATCTCCAAATGAGCTTATCTCACTCTAATGTACACATAAACATAGAAAAACAGAAAACAAGTCCAAACAATGAAATAATTGCAAAATTTTACACTGAGTGTCCAGAAGTAACATTGTAAAGATGTTATGTTCACTTTTTTAAGGTTTATATCATGTGGCAGGAGAAAAAAATGGAAAATCTCCAAATGAGCTTAACTCACTCCAAATGACCTTAACTCACGTTAACAAAGAAAAACAGAAAACAAGCAAAATTTTACACTGAGTGTCCAGAAGTAACATAAAGATGTTATTGTTCACTTTTTAAGGTTAATACCATGTAGCAGGAAAAAAAATGGAAAATCTCCAAATGAGCTTAACTCACTCCAATGCGCACGTTAACATAGAAAAACAGAAAACAAGTCCAAACAATGAAAAATGTGTAAAATTTTACACTGAGTGTCCAGAAGTAACATTGTAAAGATGTTTTGTTCACTTTTTAAGGTTTATATCATGTGGCAGGAGAAAAAAATGGAAAATCTCCAAATGAGCTTAACTCACTCTAATGTACACATAAACATAGAAAAACAGAAAACAAGTCCAAACAATGAAAAAATTGTAAAATTTTACACTGAGTGTCCAGAAGTAACATTGTAAAGATGTTATGTTCACTTTTTAAGGTTTATATCATGTGGCAGGAGAAAAAAATGGAAAATCTCCAAATGAGCTTATCTCACTCTAATGTACACATAAACATAGAAAAACAGAAAAACAAGTCCAAACAATGAAATAATTGCAAAATTTTACACTGAGTGTCCAGAAGTAACATTGTAAAGATGTTTTGTTCACTTTTTAAGGTTTATATCATGTGGCAGGAGAAAAAAATGGAAAATCTCCAAATGAGCTTAACTCACTGTAATGTACACATAAACATAGAAAAACAGAGAACAAGTCCAAACAATGAAAAAATTGTTAAATTTTACACTGAGTGTCCAGATGTAACATTGTAAAGATGTTCTGTTCACTTTTTAAGGTTTATATCATGTGGCAGGAGAAAAAAATGGAAAATCTCCAAATGAGCTTATCTCACTCGAATGTACACATAAACATAGAAAAACAGAAAAACAAGTCCAAACAATGAAATAATTGCAAAATTTTACACTGAGTGTCCAGAAGTAACATTGTAAAGATGTTTTGTTCACTTTTTAAGGTTTATATCATGTGGCAGGAGAAAAAAATGGAAAATCTCCAAATGAGCTTAACTCACTGTAATGTACACATAAACATAGAAAAACAGAGAACAAGTCCAAACAATGAAAAAATTGTTAAATTTTACACTGAGTGTCCAGATGTAACATTGTAAAGATGTTTTGTTCACTTTTTAAGGTTTATATCATGTGACAGGAGAAAAAAATGGAAAATCTCCAAATGAGCTTAACTCACTCCAATGCGCATGTTAACATAGAAAAACAGAAAACAAGTCCAAACAATGAAATAATTGTTAAATTTTACACTGAGTGTCCAGATGTAACATTGTAAAGATGTTTTGTTCACTTTTTAAGGTTTATATCATGTGACAGGAGAAAAAAATGGAAAATCTCCAAATGAGCTTAACTCACTCCAATGCGCATGTTAACATAGAAAAACAGAAAACAAGTCCAAACAATGAAATAATTGCAAAATTTTACACTGAGTGTCCAGAAGTAACATAAAGATGTTATTGGTGACTTTTTAAGGTTTATATCATGTGGCAGGAGAAAAAAAGTGGAAAATCTCCAAATGAGCTTAACTCACTCTAATGTACACATAAACATAGAAAAACAGAAAACAAGTCCAAACAATGAAAAAAGTGTAAAATTTTGAACTGAGTGTCCAGAAGTAACATTGTAAAGATGTTATGTTCACTTTTTAAGGTTTATATCATGTGGCAGGAGAAAAAAATGGAAAATCTCCAAATGAGCTTAACTCACTCTAATGCGCACGTTAACATAAAAAAACAGAAAACAAGTCCAAACAATGAAATAATTGCAACATTTTACACTGAGTGTCCAGAAGGAACATTGTAAAGATGTTATGTTCACTTTTTTAAGTTTATATCATGTGGCAGGAGAAAAAAATGGAAAATCTCCAAATGAGCTTAACTCACTCTAATGCGCACGTTAACATAAAAAAACAGAAAACAAGTCCAAACAATGAAATAATTGCAAAATTTTACGCTGAGTGTCCAGAAGTAACATAAATATGTTATTGTTGAACAAGTCCAAACAATGAAATAATTGCAAAATTTTACACTGAGTGTCCAGAAGTAACATAAAGATGTTATTGTTCACTTTTTAAGGTTTATATCATGTGGCAGGAGAAAAAAATGGAAAATCTCCAAATGAGCTTAACTCACTCCAATGCGCATGTTAACATAGAAAAACAGAAAACAAGTCCAAACAATGAAATAATTGCAAAATTTTACACTGAGTGTCCAGAAGTTACATTGTAAAGATTTTTTGGTCACTTTTTAAGGTTTATATCATGTGGCAGGAGAAAAAAATGGAAAATCTCCAAATGAGCTTATCTCACTCTAATGTACACATAAACATAGAAAAACAGAAAACAAGTCCAAACAATGAAATAATTGCAAAATTTTACACTGAGTGTCCAGAAGTAACATTGTAAAGATGTTATGTTCACTTTTTTAAGGTTTATATCATGTGGCAGGAGAAAAAAATGGAAAATCTCCAAATGAGCTTAACTCACTCCAATGTGCACGTTAACATAGAAAAACAGAAAACAAGTCCAAACAATGAAATAATTGCAAAATTTTACACTGAGTGTCCAGAAGTAACATTGTAAAGATGTTATGTTCACTTTTTAAGGTTTATATCATGTGGCAGGAGAATAAAATGGAAAATCTCCAAATGAGCTTAACTCACTCCAAATGACCTTAACTCACGTTAACAAAGAAAAACAGAAAACAAGCAAAATTTTACACTGAGTGTCCAGAAGTAACATAAAGATGTTATTGTTCACTTTTTAAGGTTAATACCATGTAGCAGGAAAAAAAATGGAAAATCTCCAAATGAGCTTAACTCACTCCAATGCGCACGTTAACATAGAAAAACAGAAAACAAGTCCAAACAATGAAAAATGTGTAAAATTTTACACTGAGTGTCCAGAAGTAACATTGTAAAGATGTTTTGTTCACTTTTTAAGGTTTATATCATGTGGCAGGAGAAAAAAATGGAAAATCTCCAAATGAGCTTAACTCACTCTAATGTACACATAAACATAGAAAAACAGAAAACAAGTCCAAACAATGAAAAAATTGTAAAATTTTACACTGAGTGTCCAGAAGTAACATTGTAAAGATGTTATGTTCACTTTTTAAGGTTTATATCATGTGGCAGGAGAAAAAAATGGAAAATCTCCAAATGAGCTTATCTCACTCTAATGTACACATAAACATAGAAAAACAGAAAAACAAGTCCAAACAATGAAATAATTGCAAAATTTTACACTGAGTGTCCAGAAGTAACATTGTAAAGATGTTTTGTTCACTTTTTAAGGTTTATATCATGTGGCAGGAGAAAAAAATGGAAAATCTCCAAATGAGCTTAACTCACTGTAATGTACACATAAACATAGAAAAACAGAGAACAAGTCCAAACAATGAAAAAATTGTTAAATTTTACACTGAGTGTCCAGATGTAACATTGTAAAGATGTTCTGTTCACTTTTTAAGGTTTATATCATGTGGCAGGAGAAAAAAATGGAAAATCTCCAAATGAGCTTATCTCACTCGAATGTACACATAAACATAGAAAAACAGAAAAACAAGTCCAAACAATGAAATAATTGCAAAATTTTACACTGAGTGTCCAGAAGTAACATTGTAAAGATGTTTTGTTCACTTTTTAAGGTTTATATCATGTGACAGGAGAAAAAAATGGAAAATCTCCAAATGAGCTTAACTCACTCCAATGCGCATGTTAACATAGAAAAACAGAAAACAAGTCCAAACAATGAAATAATTGTTAAATTTTACACTGAGTGTCCAGATGTAACATTGTAAAGATGTTTTGTTCACTTTTTAAGGTTTATATCATGTGACAGGAGAAAAAAATGGAAAATCTCCAAATGAGCTTAACTCACTCCAATGCGCATGTTAACATAGAAAAACAGAAAACAAGTCCAAACAATGAAATAATTGCAAAATTTTACACTGAGTGTCCAGAAGTAACATAAAGATGTTATTGGTGACTTTTTAAGGTTTATATCATGTGGCAGGAGAAAAAAAGTGGAAAATCTCCAAATGAGCTTAACTCACTCTAATGTACACATAAACATAGAAAAACAGAAAACAAGTCCAAACAATGAAAAAAGTGTAAAATTTTGAACTGAGTGTCCAGAAGTAACATTGTAAAGATGTTATGTTCACTTTTTAAGGTTTATATCATGTGGCAGGAGAAAAAAATGGAAAATCTCCAAATGAGCTTAACTCACTCTAATGTACACATAAACATAGAAAAACAGAAAACAAGTCCAAACAATGAAATAATTGCAAAATTTTACACTGAGTGTCCAGAAGTAACATAAAGATGTTATTGTTCACTTTTTAAGGTTTATACCATGTGGGAGGAGAAAAAAATGGAAAATCTCCAAATGAGCTTAACTCACTCCAATGCGCACGTTAACATAGAAAAACCGAAAACAAGTCCAAACAATGTAATAATTGCAAAATTTTACACTGAGTGTGTCCAGAAGTAACATAAAGATGTTATTGTTGACTTTTTCAGGTTTACATCATGTGGCAGGAGTAAAAATAGAAAAATCTACAAATGAGCTTAACTCACTCTAATGTACACATAAACATAGAAAAACAGAAAACAAGTCCAAACAATGAAATAATTGCAACATTTTACACTGATTGTCCAGAAGTAACATTGTAAAGATGTTATGTTCACTTTTAAAGGTTTATATCATGTGGCAGGAGAAAAAAATGGAAAATCTCCAAATGAGCTTAACTCACTCTAATGTACACATAAACATAGAAAAAACAGAAAACAAGTCCAAACAATGAAATAATTGCAAAATTTTACTCTGAGTGTCCAGAAGTAACATAAAGATGTTATGTTCACTTTTTAGGGTTTATATCATGTGGCAGGAGAAAAAAATGGAAAATCTCCAAATGAGCTTATTTCACTCTAATGTACACATAAACATAGAAAAACAGAAAACAAGTCCAAACAATGAAATAATTGCAAAATTTTACACTGAGTGTCCAGAAGTAACATTGTAAAGATGTTATGTTCACTTTTTAAGGTTTATATCATGTGGCAGGAGTAAAAATGGAAAATCTACAAATGAGCTTAACTCACTCTAATGTACACATAAACATAGAAAAACAGAAAACAAGTCCAAACAATGAAATAATTGCAAAATTTTACACTGAGTGTCCAGAAGTAACATTGTAAAGATGTTTTATTCACTTTTTAAGGTTTATATCATGTGGCAGGAGAAAAAAATGGAAAATCTCCAAATGAGCTTAACTCACTCCAATGTGCACGTTAACATAGAAAAACAGAAAACAAGTCCAAACAATGAAATAATTGCAAAATTTTACACTGAGTGTCCAGAAGTAACATAAAGATGTTATTGTAAACTTTTTAAGGTTTATATCATGTGGTAGGAGAAAAAAATGGAAAATCTCCAAATGAGCTTAACTCACGTTAACAAAGAAAGACAGAAAACAAGCAAAATTTTACACTGAGTGTCCAGAAGTAACATAAAGATGTTATTGTTCACTTTTTAAGGTTTATACCATGTAGCAGGAAAAAAAATGGAAAATCTCCAAATGAGCTTAACTCACTCCAATGCGCACGTTAACATAGAAAAACGGAAAACAAGTCCAAACAATGAAATAATTGCAAAATTTTACACTGAGTGTCCAGAAGTAACATTGTAAAGATGTTATGTTCACTTTTTAAGGTTTATATCATGTGGCAGGAGAAAAAAATGGAAAATCTCCAAATGAGCTTAACTCACTGTAATGTACACATAAACATAGAAAAACAGAAAACAAGTCCAAACAATGAAAAAATTGCAAAATTTTACACTGAGTGTCCAGAAGTAACATAAAGATGTTATTGTTCACTTTTTAAGGTTTATACCATGTAGGAGGAGAAAAAAATGGAAAATCTCCAAATGAGCTTAACTCACTCCAATGCGCACGTTAACATAGAAAAACCGAAAACAAGTCCAAACAATGTAATAATTGCAAAATTTTACACTGAGTGTCCAGAAGTAACATAAAGATGTTATTGTTGACTTTTTCAGGTTTATATCATGTGGCAGGAGTAAAAATAGAAAAATCTACAAATGAGCTTAACTCACTCTAATGTACACATAAACATAGAAAAACAGAAAACAAGTCCAAACAATGACATAATTGAAAAATTTTACTCTGAGTGTCCAGAAGTAACATAAAGATGTTATGTTCATTTTTTAAGGTTTATATCATGTGGCAGGAGGAAAAAATGGAAAATCTCCAAATGAGCTTATTTCACTCTAATGTACACATAAACATAGAAAAACAGAAAACAAGTCCAAACAATGAAATATTTGCAAAATTTTACACTGAGTGTCCAGAAGTAACATAAAGATGTTATGTTCACTTTTTAAGGTTTATATCATGTGGCAGGTGAAAAAAATGGAAAATCTCCAAATGAGCTTAACTCACTCTAATGTACACATAAACATAGAAAAACAGAAAACAAGTCCAAACAATGAAATAATTGCAACATTTTACACTGATTGTCCAGAAGTAACATTGTAAAGATGTTATGTTCACTTTTAAAGGTTTATATCATGTGGCAGGAGAAAAAAATGGAAAATCTCCAAATGAGCTTAACTCACTCCAATGCGCACATAAACATAGAAAAAACAGAAAACAAGTACAAACAATGAAATAATTGCAAAATTTTACTCTGAGTGTCCAGAAGTAACATAAAGATGTTATGTTCACTTTTTAAGGTTTATATCATGTGGCAGGAGAAAAAAAATGGAAAATCTCCAAATGAGCTTATTTCACTCTAATGTACACATAAACATAGAAAAACAGAAAACAAGTCCAAACAATGAAATAATTGCAAAATTTTACACTGAGTGTCCAGAAGTAACATTGTAAAGATGTTATGTTCACTTTTTAAGGTTTATATCATGTGGCAGGAGAAAAAAATGGAAAATCTCCAAATGAGCTTAACTCACTCTAATGTACACATAAACATAGAAAAACAGAAAACAAGTCCAAACAATGAAATAATTGAAAAATTTTACTCTGAGTGTCCAGAAGTAACATAAAGATGTTATGTTCATTTTTTAAGGTTTATATCATGTGGCAGGAGGAAAAAATGGAAAATCTCCAAATGAGCTTATTTCACTCTAATGTACACATAAACATAGAAAAACAGAAAACAAGTCCAAACAATGAAATATTTGCAAAATTTTACACTGAGTGTCCAGAAGTAACATAAAGATGTTATGTTCACTTTTTAAGGTTTATATCATGTGGCAGGTGAAAAAAATGGAAAATCTCCAAATGAGCTTAACTCACTCTAATGTACACATAAACATAGAAAAACAGAAAACAAGTCCAAACAATGAAATAATTGCAACATTTTACACTGATTGTCCAGAAGTAACATTGTAAAGATGTTATGTTCACTTTTAAAGGTTTATATCATGTGGCAGGAGAAAAAAATGGAAAATCTCCAAATGAGCTTAACTCACTCCAATGCGCACATAAACATAGAAAAAACAGAAAACAAGTACAAACAATGAAATAATTGCAAAATTTTACTCTGAGTGTCCAGAAGTAACATAAAGATGTTATGTTCACTTTTTAAGGTTTATATCATGTGGCAGGAGAAAAAAAATGGAAAATCTCCAAATGAGCTTAACTAACTCTAATGTACACATAAACATAGAAAAACAGAAAACAAGTCCAAACAATGAAATAATTGCAAAATTTTACACTGAGTGTCCAGAAGTAACATTGTAAAGATGTTATGTTCACTTTTTAAGGTTTATATCATGTGGCAGGAGAAAAAAATGGAAAATCTCCAAATGAGCTTAACTCACTCTAATGTACACATAAACATAGAAAAACAGAAAACAAGTCCAAACAATGAAATAATTGAAAAATTTTACTCTGAGTGTCCAGAAGTAACATAAAGATGTTATGTTCACTTTTAAAGGTTTATATCATGTGGCAGGAGAAAAAAATGGAAAATCTCCAAATGAGCTTAACTCACTCCAATGCGCACATAAACATAGAAAAAACAGAAAACAAGTCCAAACAATGAAATAATTGCAACATTTTACACTGAGTGTCCAGAAGTAACATAAAGATGTTATGTTCACTTTTTAAGGTTTATATCATGTGGCAGGAGAAAAAAAAATGGAAAATCTCCAAATGAGCTTATTTCACTCTAATGTACACATAAACATAGAAAAACAGAAAACAAGTCCAAACAATGAAATAATTGAAAAATTTTACTCTGAGTGTCCAGAAGTAACATAAAGATGTTATGTTCATTTTTTAAGGTTTATATCATGTGGCAGGAGGAAAAAATGGAAAATCTCCAAATGAGCTTATTTCACTCTAATGTACACATAAACATAGAAAAACAGAAAACAAGTCCAAACAATGAAATATTTGCAAAATTTTACACTGAGTGTCCAGAAGTAACATAAAGATGTTATGTTCACTTTTTAAGGTTTATATCATGTGGCAGGTGAAAAAAATGGAAAATCTCCAAATGAGCTTAACTCACTCTAATGTACACATAAACATAGAAAAACAGAAAACAAGTCCAAACAATGAAATAATTGCAACATTTTACACTGATTGTCCAGAAGTAACATTGTAAAGATGTTATGTTCACTTTTAAAGGTTTATATCATGTGGCAGGAGAAAAAAATGGAAAATCTCCAAATGAGCTTAACTCACTCCAATGCGCACATAAACATAGAAAAAACAGAAAACAAGTACAAACAATGAAATAATTGCAAAATTTTACTCTGAGTGTCCAGAAGTAACATAAAGATGTTATGTTCACTTTTTAAGGTTTATATCATGTGGCAGGAGAAAAAAAACTGGAAAATCTCCAAATGAGCTTATTTCACTCTAATGAACACATAAACATAGAAAAACAGAAAACAAGTCCAAACAATGAAATAATTGCAAAATTTTACACTGAGTGTCCAGAAGTAACATTGTAAAGATGTTATGTTCACTTTTTAAGGTTTATATCATGTGGCAGGAGAAAAAAATGGAAAATCTCCGAATGAGCTTAACTCACTCTAATGTACACATAAACATAGAAAAACAGAAAACAAGTCCAAACAATGAAATAATTGAAAAATTTTACTCTGAGTGTCCAGAAGTAACATAAAGATGTTATGTTCACTTTTAAAGGTTTATATCATGTGGCAGGAGAAAAAAATGGAAAATCTCCAAATGAGCTTAACTCACTCCAATGCGCACATAAACATAGAAAAAACAGAAAACAAGTCCAAACAATGAAATAATTGCAACATTTTACACTGAGTGTCCAGAAGTAACATAAAGATGTTATGTTCACTTTTTAAGGTTTATATCATGTGGCAGGAGTAAAAATGGAAAATCTACAAATGAGCTTAACTCACTCTAATGTACACATAAACATAGAAAAAACAGAAAACAAGTCCAAACAATGAAATAATTGCAAAATTTTACTCTGAGTGTCCAGAAGTAACATAAAGATGTTATGTTCACTTTTTAAGGTTTATATCATGTGGCAGGAGAAAAAAAAATGGAAAATCTCCAAATGAGCTTATTTCACTCTGATGTACACATAAACATAGAAAAACAGAAAACAAGTCCAAACAATGAAATAATTGCAAAATGTTACACTGAGTGTCCAGAAGTAACATAAAGATGTTATGTTCATTTTTTAAGGTTTATATCATGTGGCAGGAGGAAAAAATGGAAAATCTCCAAATGAGCTTATTTCACTCTAATGTACACATAAACATAGAAAAACAGAAAACAAGTCCAAACAATGAAATATTTGCAAAATTTTACACTGAGTGTCCAGAAGTAACATAAAGATGTTATGTTCACTTTTTAAGGTTTATATCATGTGGCAGGTGAAAAAAATGGAAAATCTCCAAATGAGCTTAACTCACTCTAATGTACACATAAACATAGAAAAACAGAAAACAAGTCCAAACAATGAAATAATTGCAACATTTTACACTGATTGTCCAGAAGTAACATTGTAAAGATGTTATGTTCACTTTTAAAGGTTTATATCATGTGGCAGGAGAAAAAAATGGAAAATCTCCAAATGAGCTTAACTCACTCCAATGCGCACATAAACATAGAAAAAACAGAAAACAAGTACAAACAATGAAATAATTGCAAAATTTTACTCTGAGTGTCCAGAAGTAACATAAAGATGTTATGTTCACTTTTTAAGGTTTATATCATGTGGCAGGAGAAAAAAAATGGAAAATCTCCAAATGAGCTTATTTCACTCTAATGTACACATAAACATAGAAAAACAGAAAACAAGTCCAAACAATGAAATAATTGCAAAATTTTACACTGAGTGTCCAGAAGTAACATTGTAAAGATGTTATGTTCACTTTTTAAGGTTTATATCATGTGGCAGGAGAAAAAAATGGAAAATCTCCAAATGAGCTTAACTCACTCTAATGTACACATAAACATAGAAAAACAGAAAACAAGTCCAAACAATGAAATAATTGAAAAATTTTACTCTGAGTGTCCAGAAGTAACATAAAGATGTTATGTTCACTTTTAAAGGTTTATATCATGTGGCAGGAGAAAAAAATGGAAAATCTCCAAATGAGCTTAACTCACTCCAATGCGCACATAAACATAGAAAAAACAGAAAACAAGTCCAAACAATGAAATAATTGCAACATTTTACACTGAGTGTCCAGAAGTAACATAAAGATGTTATGTTCACTTTTTAAGGTTTATATCATGTGGCAGGAGTAAAAATGGAAAATCTACAAATGAGCTTAACTCACTCTAATGTACACATAAACATAGAAAAAACAGAAAACAAGTCCAAACAATGAAATAATTGCAAAATTTTACTCTGAGTGTCCAGAAGTAACATAAAGATGTTATGTTCACTTTTTAAGGTTTATATCATGTGGCAGGAGAAAAAAAAATGGAAAATCTCCAAATGAGCTTATTTCACTCTGATGTACACATAAACATAGAAAAACAGAAAACAAGTCCAAACAATGAAATAATTGCAAAATGTTACACTGAGTGTCCAGAAGTAACATTGTAAAGATGTTATGTTCACTTTTTAAGGTTTATATCATGTGGCAGGAGTAAAAATGGAAAATCTACAAATGAGCTTAACTCACTCTAATGTACACATAAACATAGAAAAACAGAAAACAAGTCCAAACAATGAAATAATTGCAAAATTTTACTCTGAGTGTCCAGAAGTAACATAAAGATGTTATGTTCACTTTTTAAGGTTTATATCATGTGGCAGGAGAAAAAAATGGAAAATCTCCAAATGAGCTTAACTAACTCTAATGTACACATAAACATAGAAAAACAGAAAACAAGTCCAAACAATGTTATAATTGCAACATTTTACACTGATTGTCCAGAAGTAACATTGTAAAGATGTTATTGTTCACTTTTTAAGTTTATATCATGTGGCAGGAGAAAAAAATGGAAAATCTCCAAATGAGCTTAACTCACTCCAATGCGCACGTTAACATAGAAAAACAGAAAACAAGTCCAAACAATGAAAAAATTGTAAAATTTTACACTGAGTAACATTGTAAAGATGTTATGTTCACTTTTTAAGGTTTATATCATGTGGCAGGAGAAAAAAATGGAAAATCTCCAAATGAGCTTAACTCACTCTGATGTACACATAAACATAGAAAAACAGAAAACAAGTCCAAACAATGAAAAAATTGTAAAATTTTACACTGAGTTTCCTGAAGTAACATAAAGATGTTATTGTTGACTTTTTAAGGTTCATATCATGTGGCAGGAGAAAAAAATGGAAAATCTCCAAATGAGCTTAACTCACTCTAATGTACACATAAACATATAAAAACAGAAAACAAGTCCAAACAATGAAATAATTGCAAAATTTTACACTGAGTGTCCAGAAGTAACATAAATATGTTATGTTCACTTTTTAAGGTTTATATCATGTGGCAGGAGAAAAAAATGGAAAATCTCCAAATGAGCTTAACTCACTCTAATGTACACATAAACATAGAAAAACAGAGAACAAGTCCAAACAATGAAAAAATTGTTAAATTTTACACTGAGTGTCCAGAAGTAACATTGTAAAGATGTTATGTTCACTTTTTAAGGTTTATATCATGTGGCAGGAGAAAAAAATGGAAAATCTCCAAATGAGCTTAACTCACTCTAATGTACACATGAACATAGAAAAACAGAAAACAAGTCCAAACAATGAAATAATTGCAAAATTTTACGCTGAGTGTCCAGAGGGAACATAAAGATGTTATAGTTCACTTTTTAAGGTTTATACCATGTGGCAGGAGAAAAAAATGGAAAATCTCCAAATGAGCTTAACTCACTCTAATGTACACATAAACATAGAAAAACAGAAAACAAGTCCAAACAATGAAAAAATTGTAAAATTTTATACTGAGTGTTCTGATGTAACATTGTAAAGATGTTATGTTCACTTTTTTAAGTTTATATCATCTGGCAGGAGAAAAAAATGGAAAATCTCTAAATGAGCTTAACTCAATCCAATGCGCACATTAACATAGAAAAACACAAAACAAGTCCAAACAATGTAATAATTGCAAAATTTTACACTGAGTGTCCAGAAGTAACATAAAGATGTTATTGTTGACTTTTTAAGGTTTATATCATGTGGCAGGAGAAAAAAATGGAAAATCTCCAAATGAGCTTAACTCACTCTAATGTACACATAAACATAGAAAAACAGTAAACTAGTCCAAACAATGAAAAAATTGTTAAATTTTACACTGAGTGTCCAGAAGTAACATTGTAAAGATGTTATGTTGACTTTTTAAGGTTTATATCATGTGGCAGGAGAAAAAAATGGAAAATCTCCAAATGAGCTTAACTCACTCTAATGTACACATAAACATAGAAAAACAGTAAACTAGTCCAAACAATGAAAACATTTTAAAATTTTACACTGAGTGTCCAGAAATAACATTGTAAAGATGTTATGTTCATTTTTTTAAGTTTATATCATGTGGCAGGAGAAAAAAATTGAAAATCTCCAAATGAGCTTAACTCACTCTAATGTACACATAAACATAGAAAAACAGAAAACAAGTCCAAACAATGAAATAATTGCAGAATTTTACACTGAGTGTCCAGAAGTAACATTGTAAAGATGTTGTTCCCTTTTTAAGGTTTATATCATGTGGCAGGAGAAAAAAATGGAAAATCTCCAAATGAGCTTAACTCACTCTAATGTACACATAAACATAGAAAAACAGAAAACAAGTCCAAACAATGAAATAATTGCAAAATTTTACACTGAGTGTCCAGAAGTAACATTGTAAAGATGTTATGTTCACTTTTTTAAGTTTATATCATGTGGCAGGAGAAAAAAATGGAAAATCTCCAAATGAGCTTAACTCACTCCAATGCGCAAGTAAACATAGTAAAACGGAAAACAAGTCCAAACAATGAAAAAATTGTAAAATTTTACACTGAGTAACATTGTAAAGATGTTATGTTCACTTTTTAAGGTTTATATCATGTGGCAGGAGAAAAAAATGGAAAATCTCCAAATGAGCTTAACTCACTCTAATGTACACATAAACATATAAAAACAGAAAACAAGTCCAAACAATGAAATAATTGCAAAATTTTACACTGAGTGTCCAGAAGTAACATTGTAAAGATGTTATGTTCACTTTTTAAGGTTTATATCATGTGGCAGGAGAATAAAATGGAAAATCTCCAAATGAGCTTAACTCACTCTAATGTACACATAAACATAGAAAAATAGAAAACAAGTCCAAACAATGAAATAATTGCTAAATTTTACACTGAGTGTCCAGAAGTAACATAAAGATGCTATTTGTCACTTTTTAAGGTTTATATCATGTGGCAGGAGAAAAAATGGAAAATCTCCAAATGAGCTTAACTCACTCTAATGTACACATAAACATAGAAAAATAGAAAACAAGTCCAAACAATGAAAAAATTTTAAAATTTTACACTGAGTGTCCAGAAGTAACATTGTAAAGATGTTATTGTTCACTTTTTAAGGTTTATATCATGTGGCAGGAGAAAAGAATGGAAAATCTCCAAATGAGCTTAACTCACTCCAATACGCACGTTAACATAGAAAAACAGAAAACAAGTCCAAACAATGAAATAATTGCAAAATTTTACACTGAGTGTCCAGAAGTAACATAAAGATGTTATTGTTCACTTTTTAAGATTTATATCATGTGGCAGGAGAAAAAAATTGAAAATCTCCAATGACTCAAAAAGTGACTCACTCTAATGTACACATAAACATAGAAAAACAGAAAACAAGTCCAAACAATGAAATAATTGCAAAATTTTACACTGAGTGTCCAGAAGTAACATTGTAAAGATGTTATGTTCACTTTTTAAGGTTTATATCATGTGGCAGGAGAAAAAAATGGAAAATCTCCAAATGAGCTTAACTCACTCTAATGTACACATGAACATAGAAAAACAGAAAACAAGTCCAAACAATGAAATAATTGCAAAATTTTACGCTGAGTGTCCAGAGGGAACATAAAGATGTTATAGTTCACTTTTTAAGGTTTATACCATGTGGCAGGAGAAAAAAATGGAAAATCTCCAAATGAGCTTAACTCACTCTAATGTACACATAAACATAGAAAAACAGAAAACAAGTCCAAACAATGAAAAAATTGTAAAATTTTATACTGAGTGTTCTGATGTAACATTGTAAAGATGTTATGTTCACTTTTTTAAGTTTATATCATCTGGCAGGAGAAAAAAATGGAAAATCTCTAAATGAGCTTAACTCAATCCAATGCGCACATTAACATAGAAAAACACAAAACAAGTCCAAACAATGTAATAATTGCAAAATTTTACACTGAGTGTCCAGAAGTAACATAAAGATGTTATTGTTGACTTTTTAAGGTTTATATCATGTGGCAGGAGAAAAAAATGGAAAATCTCCAAATGAGCTTAACTCACTCTAATGTACACATAAACATAGAAAAACAGTAAACTAGTCCAAACAATGAAAAAATTGTTAAATTTTACACTGAGTGTCCAGAAGTAACATTGTAAAGATGTTATGTTGACTTTTTAAGGTTTATATCATGTGGCAGGAGAAAAAAATGGAAAATCTCCAAATGAGCTTAACTCACTCTAATGTACACATAAACATAGAAAAACAGTAAACTAGTCCAAACAATGAAAACATTTTAAAATTTTACACTGAGTGTCCAGAAATAACATTGTAAAGATGTTATGTTCATTTTTTTAAGTTTATATCATGTGGCAGGAGAAAAAAATTGAAAATCTCCAAATGAGCTTAACTCACTCTAATGTACACATAAACATAGAAAAACAGAAAACAAGTCCAAACAATGAAATAATTGCAGAATTTTACACTGAGTGTCCAGAAGTAACATTGTAAAGATGTTGTTCCCTTTTTAAGGTTTATATCATGTGGCAGGAGAAAAAAATGGAAAATCTCCAAATGAGCTTAACTCACTCTAATGTACACATAAACATAGAAAAACAGAAAACAAGTCCAAACAATGAAATAATTGCAAAATTTTACACTGAGTGTCCAGAAGTAACATTGTAAAGATGTTATGTTCACTTTTTAAGGTTTATATCATGTGGCAGGAGAATAAAATGGAAAATCTCCAAATGAGCTTAACTCACTCTAATGTACACATAAACATAGAAAAATAGAAAACAAGTCCAAACAATGAAATAATTGCTAAATTTTACACTGAGTGTCCAGAAGTAACATAAAGATGCTATTTGTCACTTTTTAAGGTTTATATCATGTGGCAGGAGAAAAAATGGAAAATCTCCAAATGAGCTTAACTCACTCTAATGTACACATAAACATAGAAAAATAGAAAACAAGTCCAAACAATGAAAAAAATTTAAAATTTTACACTGAGTGTCCAGAAGTAACATTGTAAAGATGTTATTGTTCACTTTTTAAGGTTTATATCATGTGGCAGGAGAAAAGAATGGAAAATCTCCAAATGAGCTTAACTCACTCCAATACGCACGTTAACATAGAAAAACAGAAAACAAGTCCAAACAATGAAATAATTGCAAAATTTTACACTGAGTGTCCAGAAGTAACATAAAGATGTTATTGTTCACTTTTTAAGATTTATATCATGTGGCAGGAGAAAAAAATTGAAAATCTCCAATGAGCTTAACTCACTCTAATGTACACATAAACATAGAAAAACAGAAAACAAGTCCAAACAATGAAATAATTGCAAAATTTTACACTGAGTGTCCAGAAGTAACATTGTAAAGATGTTATGTTCACTTTTTAAGGTTTATATCATGTGGCAGGAGAAAAAAATGGAAAATCTCCAAATGAGCTTAACTCACTCTAATGTACACATGAACATAGAAAAACAGAAAACAAGTCCAAACAATGAAATAATTGCAAAATTTTACGCTGAGTGTCCAGAGGGAACATAAAGATGTTATAGTTCACTTTTTAAGGTTTATACCATGTGGCAGGAGAAAAAAATGGAAAATCTCCAAATGAGCTTAACTCACTCTAATGTACACATAAACATAGAAAAACAGAAAACAAGTCCAAACAATGAAAAAATTGTAAAATTTTATACTGAGTGTTCTGATGTAACATTGTAAAGATGTTATGTTCACTTTTTTAAGTTTATATCATCTGGCAGGAGAAAAAAATGGAAAATCTCTAAATGAGCTTAACTCAATCCAATGCGCACATTAACATAGAAAAACACAAAACAAGTCCAAACAATGTAATAATTGCAAAATTTTACACTGAGTGTCCAGAAGTAACATAAAGATGTTATTGTTGACTTTTTAAGGTTTATATCATGTGGCAGGAGAAAAAAATGGAAAATCTCCAAATGAGCTTAACTCACTCTAATGTACACATAAACATAGAAAAACAGTAAACTAGTCCAAACAATGAAAAAATTGTTAAATTTTACACTGAGTGTCCAGAAGTAACATTGTAAAGATGTTATGTTGACTTTTTAAGGTTTATATCATGTGGCAGGAGAAAAAAATGGAAAATCTCCAAATGAGCTTAACTCACTCTAATGTACACATAAACATAGAAAAACAGTAAACTAGTCCAAACAATGAAAACATTTTAAAATTTTACACTGAGTGTCCAGAAATAACATTGTAAAGATGTTATGTTCATTTTTTTAAGTTTATATCATGTGGCAGGAGAAAAAAATTGAAAATCTCCAAATGAGCTTAACTCACTCTAATGTACACATAAACATAGAAAAACAGAAAACAAGTCCAAACAATGAAATAATTGCAGAATTTTACACTGAGTGTCCAGAAGTAACATTGTAAAGATGTTGTTCCCTTTTTAAGGTTTATATCATGTGGCAGGAGAAAAAAATGGAAAATCTCCAAATGAGCTTAACTCACTCTAATGTACACATAAACATAGAAAAACAGAAAACAAGTCCAAACAATGAAATAATTGCAAAATTTTACACTGAGTGTCCAGAAGTAACATTGTAAAGATGTTATGTTCACTTTTTTAAGTTTATATCATGTGGCAGGAGAAAAAAATGGAAAATCTCCAAATGAGCTTAACTCACTCCAATGCGCAAGTAAACATAGTAAAACGGAAAACAAGTCCAAACAATGAAAAAATTGTAAAATTTTACACTGAGTAACATTGTAAAGATGTTATGTTCACTTTTTAAGGTTTATATCATGTGGCAGGAGAAAAAAATGGAAAATCTCCAAATGAGCTTAACTCACTCTAATGTACACATAAACATATAAAAACAGAAAACAAGTCCAAACAATGAAATAATTGCAAAATTTTACACTGAGTGTCCAGAAGTAACATTGTAAAGATGTTATGTTCACTTTTTAAGGTTTATATCATGTGGCAGGAGAATAAAATGGAAAATCTCCAAATGAGCTTAACTCACTCTAATGTACACATAAACATAGAAAAATAGAAAACAAGTCCAAACAATGAAATAATTGCTAAATTTTACACTGAGTGTCCAGAAGTAACATAAAGATGCTATTTGTCACTTTTTAAGGTTTATATCATGTGGCAGGAGAAAAAATGGAAAATCTCCAAATGAGCTTAACTCACTCTAATGTACACATAAACATAGAAAAATAGAAAACAAGTCCAAACAATGAAAAAAATTTAAAATTTTACACTGAGTGTCCAGAAGTAACATTGTAAAGATGTTATTGTTCACTTTTTAAGGTTTATATCATGTGGCAGGAGAAAAGAATGGAAAATCTCCAAATGAGCTTAACTCACTCCAATACGCACGTTAACATAGAAAAACAGAAAACAAGTCCAAACAATGAAATAATTGCAAAATTTTACACTGAGTGTCCAGAAGTAACATAAAGATGTTATTGTTCACTTTTTAAGATTTATATCATGTGGCAGGAGAAAAAAATTGAAAATCTCCAATGAGCTTAACTCACTCTAATGTACACATAAACATAGAAAAACAGAAAACAAGTCCAAACAATGAAATAATTGCAAAATTTTACACTGAGTGTCCAGAAGTAACATTGTAAAGATGTTATTGTTCACTTTTTAAGGTTTATATCATGTGGCAGGAGAAAAAAATGGAAAATCCTTCAAATGAGCTTAACTCACTCTAATGTACACATAAACAAAGAAAAACAGAAAACAAGTCCAAACAATGAAAAAATTTTAACATTTTACACTGAGTGTCCAGAAATAACATTGTAAAGATGTTATGTTCACTTTTTAAGGTTTATATCATGTGGCAGGAGAAAAAAATGGAAAATCTCCAAATGAGCTTAACTCACTCCAATGCGCACGTTAACATAGAAAAACAGAAAACAAGTCCAAACAATGAAATAATTGCAAAATTTTACACTGAGTGTCCAGAAGTAACATAAAGATGTTATTGTTCACTTTTTAAGGTTTATATCATGTGGCAGGAGAAAAAAATGGAAAATCTCCAAATGAGCTTAACTCACTCTAATGTACACATAAACATAGAAAAATAGAAAACAAGTCCAAACAATGAAAAAATTTTAAAATTTTACACTGAGTGTCCAGAAGTTACATTGTAAAAGATGTTATGTTCACTGTTTAAGGTTTAAATCATGTGGCAGGAGAAAAAAATGGAAAATCTCCAAATGAGCTTAACTCACTCTAATGTACACATGAACATAGAAAAACAGAAAACAAGTCCAAACAATGAAATAATTGCAAAATTTTACACTGAGTGTCCAGAAGTAACATAAAGATGTTATTGTTCACTTTTTAAGGTTTATATCACGTGGCAGGAGAAAAAAATTGCAAATCTCCAAATGAGCTTAACTCATTTAAGCTCATTTGTACACATCAATCAATCAATCAATCAATCTTTATTTATATAGCCCACAGTTTACAAAACATAGTTTGTCTCACGGGACTTCACAGGGTTGGTAACATCCTCTGTCCTTAGACCTTCGACCAGGGTAAGGAAAAACTACCAGGGAAAAAAAAACCCTTGTAAAAGGGAAAAAGGGTAGAAACCTTAGGGAGAACCACAGGTGAGGGATCCACTCCCTGGACGGACAGACGTGCAGTAGATGTTACCCAAAACATACAATACACAATGACAAGAATAAAAAGTGAAAAAAAAAGAAAAAAAGTCTTTAAATGCCAGGATCATCTGGATCACTGGGTTTATCACAGCCTGTAGTGAAGACTGTTGTGGTCAGAGACTTGAGGATGACGGAGTCTTCTTTCCTGTCCTGACCTCATGTCGTTCACTGGTGTCAGCAGAACTGTAAGAGATTAAAATCAGTTAGAGATGTGCTATATGTAGATTTATGTGCTACATCTCATGGGGGTACATCAGGTAAGTGGTGAGGGATGAAAAATCGAGGACGGGGTAGAGAAAGTGCGGCTCGTGCAAAGTCTGTGTGCTCATTCTAAGTGCATGATGGGAAATTCCCCCAGCAGTCTAAGCCTATGGCAGCATAAGATAGACTATTCTAATCAGGACTACCTGATCTAGCTTCGACTATAGGCTATGTTAAAAAGGTAGGTTTTCAGTCTCACCTTAAAGGCAGAGACCGAGTCAGACTGTCTGACTGAAAGCGGAAGTTGGTTCCACAGGAGAGGAGCCTGGTAGCTAAATGTTCTACCACCGATTCTACTTCTAGTTATTTTAGGAATAACCAGTAGACCTGAGTTCAAGGAGCGCAGCGGTCTATTCGGCTGATATAAAGTGATTAAGTCACAAATGTAAGAAGGTGCCTGATTGTTCAGGGCCTTGTATGTAAGTAGAAGTATTTTAAAATCGATTCTACTTTTCACTGGGAGCCAGTGAAGAGAAGCCAGGACAGGAGTTATATGGTCACGTCGTCTGGTTCGAGTCAGTATCCGTGCTGCTGCGTTCTGGACCAGTTGAAGGCTTCTCAGGGACTTACTAGGACATCCAGACAGTAAGGAGTTACAGTAATCCAGCCTAGAGGTTATAAAGGCGTGGATAAGTTTCTCAGAGTCTTGTCTTGATATAATATTTCTAATTGTCTTGATGTTGCGAAGGTGGAAGAAGGCTGTTCTACATATATGCTTAATATGTTCATCCAGCGATAAATCCTGGTCAAACAGGACTCCTAGGTTCCTTACTGTAGTGCAAGGGACTGGAGTGTTACTGCCTAGGTTTAGAGCTCCAAGTGCTGCTCTTATATCTTTTGGCCCAAGGACCATGACCTCAGTTTTTTCTGTGTTAAGCATCAGAAAATTACGAGTCATCCACGTCTGTATGTCTATGAGACAATCCTGGATTTTAATAGATGGGTTTGGGTCGTCCGGTCGTGCAGATACATATAGCTGAGTGTCATCTGCATAACAATGAAAATCTATGTTGTGTTTCCTGATAATGTTGCCTAATGGCAGCATGTACAGGGTAAAAAGAATAGGTCCAAGCACAGAACCCTGAGGAACTCCGTAGTTAACCTTAGTGAGTATGGAGGATTCCTCGTTTACACTAACAAACTGAAATCTGTCCGATAAATAGGACTTGAACCAGACAAGTGCCGATCCTCTAATCCCAACGTCTTGTTCTAGTCTATGTAACAGGATCTCATGATCTATAGTATCAAATGCTGCACTGAGATCCAACAGAACCAGTATAGAAGCCAGTCCTTTTTCAGAGGCCATAAGAATATCATCTTTTACTCTAAGTAGTGCAGTCTCTGTACTGTGGTGGGTTCTAAACCCAGACTGGAACTTTTCAAATACATTATTGCTACACAGGTGATTACACAACTGTGTGGCTGCAGCTTTTTCTAAAATCTTTGAAATAAAAGGAAGGTTTGAGATCGGTCTATAGTTACTCAGAATGCTACTGTCGAGAGAAGGCTTTTTAAGTAATGGCTTAATTACTGCCATCTTAAAGGCCTTTGGGACACAGCCGCTCAGTAAAGACATATTTATTTGATCTAGTAAAATATTTCCAACTTGTGGTAGAGCCTCTCTAAGGAGTCTAGCTGGTATAGGGTCCAACTGACATGTAGTTAGTTTAGAGGAGGAGACCAGTGAGGTCAGCTCCCGGAGGCTTATAGGAATAAAATGATTCAATACATGTAAAGCTGGAGCCGCAGTTAAGTCTAGGCTCGCTGTACTAAACTGGTTGGTAATTCTATCTCTGATCGTTTCTATCTTATCGTTAAAAAATGTTATAAAGTCATTACTACTCAGCGATCGAGGGATCGATGGATTCGTTGTATCATGGCTCTCTGTCAGCCTGGCTACAGTGCTGAAAAGGAACCTGGGGTTGCTCTTATTTTTCTCTATTAACTCTGAGTAATAAGAAGTTCTTGCATGTCTAAGAGCTTTTTTATATATATCAAAACTGTTCTTCCACAAGACATAGTGACTGTCATTTTGTGTGGAACGCCACGTTCTTTCTAACTTCCGTGTACTGAGCTTTAACGCTCGAGTTTGGGCTGTGTACCATGGGGCAGACTTGTCCCGGGTGATAACCTTTCTCTTAAGAGGAGCAACAGTGTTTAGAACTGTTTGCAAGGTTAAATTTGTGTTATCCACTATTCCATTAAGTTCCGTGGGAGAGATGTTTCTATAGTCATCCTCTGTGATAAAACATGGCTGGAGGGCAGACGAGAGCTGTTCAGTGAATTTTTCAACTGAACTGTCGGATAAACAGCGACTGTAATAATGCTGCTGTTTAGGATCAGTAACATTAGTAAGTACAACCTCGAATGAGATCAGACAATGGTCCGATATCAAAGGATTCTCATCAAATACTACCAAGTTACGTATGTCAATACCATACGTCAAGATAAGGTCAAGTGTGTGTCCATAACGATGTGTTGGTTTGTTAACCTGCTGCTTGAAGCCAATTGATTCAAGCAAAGCTTTAAAAGACGAGCCAAGACTATTATTGGCTACGTCCACATGAATATTAAAATCACCTACTATGATGATTTTATCTGAACAGAGAACTAAATCAGATAAAAAATCTGCAAAATCACTTAAAAAGTCGGAGTAGGAGTTCGGTGGTCGGTATACAACGATAAGCTGGAGTCTGTTATTCTGTTTAATACTTGAGTCTAACAGACTTAGAGTAAGGTGCTCAAATGATTCATAAGTACACGTGGGTCGAGAGGTGAGCGAAAGTATACAGTCAGATATTGCTGCGACCCCTCCACCTCTGCCATTTCCTCTAGGGGTATGAACATTGGTGTGGGAAGGAGGCGTTGCTTCGTTTATAGATACATAATCATTCACTTGAAGCCATGTTTCTGTTAAGCAGAGCAAGTCAAAATCCTGTTCGTGTATCAGTTCATTCACAAGCAACGCTTTTGAGCGGAGAGAACGAATATTTAACAAACCACACTTAAAACTGTTCGTTCTCGGCTCGGAGAATGTCCTCGTGTTTATTCTAACGAGGTTACTATGAATGACTCCTCTCCTGTTTCTCCGTGACTGTCTAATGTATGGAGCCCTAAAGGCAGACACTGTGTTAATCCTAAATCTATGTTCATATATAGCTTTATCTTTATATATAGCATAGTCATTATCTATAGGGGGCGACTGAACGAGTGGGAGCACAGAGAAGCGTGTTAAACTGCAACTCTGTTTCCTGGTCCCGACTGCTTGTTGTCACGTTTTGGTTCTAATAAACGTTGTCATATTTCTGGAAAGGAGGGAAGCTCCATCCAGAGTGGGATGAACACCATCCCGTCTAATAAGACCAGGTTTTCCCCAAAAACTTTGCCAGTTCTGTGTGAAGCCCACGTTATTTTTAGGGCACCACCTTGACAGCCAGCTGTTGAATGATAGCATGCGACTATACATGTCATCACTCGTTCTATTTGGCAGAGGTCCAGAGAAACATACGGTGTCCGACATCGTCTTGGCATATGTACACACCGACTCCACATTAATTTTAGTGACCTCCGACTGGCGAAGCCGAATGTCGTTGCTGCCGACGTGAATAACGATTTTATTGAACCTACGATTAGCTTTAGCCAGCAGTTTTAAATGAGATTCGATGTCGCCCGCTCTGGCCCCAGGAATGCAACAGACTGTGGTCGCTGGAGTCGAAAACTTTACGTTCCGTAAAATAGAGTCACCGATAACTAGAGTCGTTTCCTCAGCGGGTGTGTCGCTGAGTGGGGAAAATGTGTTCGAAACGTGGGTCGGCCGGTGGCTAGCCGGGGGCTTCGGTTTAGAGCTACGCTTCCCACCGCGGACAGTCACCCACTCTCCCTGATTTCCCGGCTGCTCGGGAACTACTGAGGGGGCTGTAGCTAACTGTGATGTAGCGGTGGCTGCAGTTGCTGCTGCGGTTGCTACCGGGCTCGCACTCCTAGGCGAAGGATAGCTAATGCTAGCGACTAAAGGACTAGCTTCTACAGTGCGGAGCCGCGCTTCTAGCTGGCTAATCCTCGCCTCCATGTCCAGAAACATACTACATTTAATACACATACCATTACCGCTAAATGAGGCAGAGGAGTAACTAAACATCGAGCACTGAGCACACGACAGAGCAGGGGAGCAAGAGGGAGCAGGAGAGTGGGAGAGAGAGAAAGAGGCCATTGCTAGTAAATGTGCTAAGCTAGGCTGTTAGCACCCGGCTCAGAGGGAGAGTACTGCACTTGTTTACAGACTACTATGGATAAGCTAGAAAGACAACTTAGCTTCGGTTTTTAGGTGACGTGTGGGTAGTATCCCTCGTGGCGAGTGTCAGCTGCTGGAAGTGGCTGCTGCTGCTGGAAGTGGCTGCTGCTGCTGGAAGTGGCTGCTGCTGCTGGAAGTGGCTGCTGCTGCTGGATAAACATAGAAAAACAGAAAACAAGTCCAAACAATGAAATAATTGCAAAATTTTACACTGAGTGTCCCGAAGTAACATTGTAAAGATGTTATTGTTCACTTTTTAAGGTTTATATCATGTGGCAGGAGAAAAAAATGGAAAATCTCCAAATGAACTTAACTCACTCCAATGCGCACGTTAACATAGAAAAACAGAAAACAAGTCAAAACAATGTAATAATTGCAAAATTTTACACTGAGTGTCCAGAAGTAACATTGTAAAGAGGTTATGTTCACTTTTTAAGGTTTATGTCATGTGGCAGGAGAAAAAAATGGAAAATCTCCAAATGAGCTTAACTCACTCCAATGCGCAAGTAAACATAGAAAAACGGAAAACAAGTCCAAACAATGAAACATTTTTAAAATTTTACACTGAGTGTCCAGAAGTAACATTGTAAAGATGTTATTGTTCACTTTTTAAGGTTTATATCATGTGGCAGGAGAAAAAAATGGAAAATCTCCAAATGAGCTTAACTCACTCTAATGTACACATAAACATAGAAAAACAGAAAACAAGTCCAAACAATGAAAAAATTTTAACATTTTACACTGAGTGTCCAGAAGTAACATTGTCAAGATGTTATGTTCACTTTTTAAGGTTTATATCATGTGGCAGGAGAAAAAAATGGAAAATCTCCAAATGAGCTTAACTCACTCCAATGCGCACGTTAACATAGAAAAACAGAAAACATGTCCAAACAATGAAATAATTGCAAAATTTTACACTGAGTGTCCAGAAGTAACATAAAGATGTTATTGTTCACTTTTTAAGGTTTATATCATGTGGCAGGAGAAAAAATGGAAAATCTCCAAATGAGCTTAACTCACTCCAATGCGCAAGTAAACATAGAAAAACAGAAAACAAGTCCAAACAATGAAATAATTGCAAAATTTTACACTGAGTGTCCAGAAGTAACATAAAGATGTTATTGTTCACTTTTTAAGGTTTATATCATGTGGCAGGAGAAAAAAATGGAAAATCTCCAAATGAGCTTAACTCACTCTAATGTACACGTAAACATAGAAAAACAGAAAACAAGTCCAAACAATGAAATAATTGCAACATTTTACACTGAGTGTCCAGAAGTAACATTGTAAAGATGTTATGTTCACTTTTTAAGGTTTATATCATGTGGCAGGAGAAAAAAATGGAAAATCTCCAAATGAGCTTAACTCACTCTAATGTACACATAAACATAGAAAAACAGAAAACAAGTCCAAACAATGAAAAAATTGTAAAATTTTACACTGACTGTCCAGAAGTAACATTGCAAAGATGTTATGTTCACTTTTTAACGTTTATATCATGTGGCAGGAGAAAAAAATGGAAAATCTCCAAATGAGCTTAACTCACTCTAATGTACACATAAACATAGAAAAACAGAAAACAAGTCTAAACAATGAAATAATTGCAAGATTTTACACTGAGTGTCCAGAAGTAACATAAAGATGTTATTGTTGACTTTTTAAGGTTTATATCATGTGGCAGGAGAAAAAAATGGAAAATCTCCAAATGAGCTTAACTCACTCCAATGCACAAGTAAACATAGAAAAACGGAAAACAAGTCCAAACAATGAAATAATTGCAAAATTTTACATTGAGTGTACAGAAGTAACATTGTAAAGAGGTTATGTTCACTTTTTAAGGTTTATATCATGTGGCAGGAGAAAAAAAGTGGAAAATCTCCAAATGAGCTTAACTCACTCCAATGCGCAAGTAAACATAGAAAAACGGAAAACAAGTCCAAACAATGAAATAATTGCAAAATTTTACACTGAGTGTCCAGAAGTAACATTGTAAAGATGTTATGTTCACTTTTTAAGGTTTATATCATGTGGCAGGAGAATAAAATGGAAAATCTCCAAATGAGCTTATCTCACTCTATTGTACACATAAACATAGAAAAACAGAAAACAAGTCCAAACAATGAAATAATTGCAACATTTTACACTGAGTGTCCAGAAGTAACATTGTAAAGATGCTATGTTCACTTTTTAAGGTTTATATCATGTGGCAGGAGAAAAAAAGGGAAAATCTCCAAATGAGCTTAACTCACTAAAATGCGCACTTTACCATAGAAAAACAGAAAACAAGTCCAAACAATGAAAAAATTGTAAAATTTTACACTGAGTGTCCAGAAGTAACATTGTCAAGATGTTATGTTCACTTTCTTAAGTTTATATCATGTGGCAGGAGAAAAAAATGGAAAATCTCCAAATGAGCTTATCTCACTCTATTGTACACATAAACATAGAAAAACAGAAAACAAGTCCAAACAATGAAATAATTGCAACATTTTACACTGAGTGTCCAGAAGTAACATTGTAAAGATGTTATGTTCACTTTTTAAGGTTTATATCATGTGGCAGGAGAAAAAAAGGGAAAATCTCCAAATGAGCTTAACTCACTACAATGCGCACTTTACCATAGAAAAACAGAAAACAAGTCCAAACAATGAAAAAATTGTAAAATTTTACACTGAGTGTCCAGAAGTAACATTGTAAAGATGTTATGTTCACTTTTTAAGGTTTATATCATGTGGCAGGAGAAAAAAAGGGAAAATCTCCAAATGAGCTTATCTCACTCTAATGTACACATAAACATAGAAAAACAGAAAACAAGTCCAAACAATTAAATAATTGCAACATTTACACTGAGTGTCCAGAAGTAACATTGTAAAGATGTTATGTTCACTTTTTAAGGTTTATATCATGTGGCAGGAGAAAAAAAGGAAAATCTCCAAATGAGCTTATCTCACTCTAAAGTACACATAAACATAGAAAAACAGAAAACAAGTCAAAACAATGAAATAATTGCAACATTTTACACTGAGTGTCCAGAAGTAACATTGTAACGATGTTATGTTCACTTTCTTAAGTTTATATCATGTGGCATGAAAATAAAATGGAAAATCTCCAAATGAGCTTAACTCACTCTAATGTACACATAAACATAGAAAAACAGAAAACAAGTCCAAACAATGAAATAATTGCAACATTTTACACTGAGTGTCCAGAAGTAACATTGTAAAGATGTTATGTTCACTTTTTAAGGTTTATATCATGTGGCAGGAGAAAAAAAGGGAAAATCTCCAAATGAGCTTATCTCACTCTAATGTACACATAAACATAGAAAAACAGAAAACAAGTCCAAACAATGAAATAATTGCAAAATGTTACACTGAGTGTCCAGAAGTAACATTGTAAAGATGTTATGTTCACTTTTTAAGGTTTATATCATGTGGCAGGAGAAAAAAATGGAAAATCTCCAAATGAGCTTATCTCACTCTAAAGTACACATAAACATAGAAAAACAGAAAACAAGTCCAAACAATGAAATAATTGCAAAATTTTACACTAAGTGTCCAGAAGTAACATTGTAAAGATGTTATGTCCACTTTTTAAGGTTTACATCATGTGGCAGGAGAAAAAAATGGAAAATCTCCAAATGAGCTTATCTCACTCTAATGTACACATAAACATAGTAAAACAGAAAACAAGTCCAAACAATGAAATAATTGCAACATTTTACACTGAGTGTCCAGAAGTAACATTGTCAAGATGTTATGTTCACTTTTTAAGGTTTATATCATGTGGCAGGAGAAAAAAATGGAAAATCTCCAAATGAGCTTATCTCACTCTAAAGTACACATAAACATAGAAAAACAGAAAACAAGTCCAAACAATGAAATAATTGCAACATTTTACACTGAGTGTCCAGAAGTAACATTGTAAAGATGTTATGTTCACTTTTTAAGGTTTATAACATGTGGCAGGAGAAAAAAATGGAAAATCTCCAAATGAGCTTAACTCACTCTAATGTACACATAAACATAGAAAAACAGAAAACAAGTCCAAACAATGAAATAATTGCAAAATTTTACACTGAGTGTCCAGAAGTAACATTGTAAAGATGTTATGTTCACTTTTTAAGGTTTATATCATGTGGCAGGAGAAAAAAATGGAAAATCTCCAAATGAGCTTATCTCACTCTAATGTACACATAAACATAGAAAAACAGAAAACAAGTCCAAACAATGAAATAATTGCAAAATTTTACACTGAGTGTCCAGAAGTAACATTGTAAAGATGTTATGTTCACTTTTTAAGGTTTATATCATGTGGCAGGAGAAAAAAATGGAAAATCTCCAAATGAGCTTATCTCACTCTAATGTACACATAAACATAGAAAAACAGAAAACAGGTCCAAACAATGAAATAATTGCAAAATTTTACACTGAGTGTCCAGAAGTAACATTGTCAAGATGTTATGTTCACTTTCTTAAGTTTATATCATGTGGCAGGAGAAAAAAATGGAAAATCTCCAAATGAGCTTAACTCACTCTAATGTACACATAAACATAGAAAAACAGAAAACAAGTCCAAACAATTAAATAATTGCAACATTTTACACTGAGTGTCCAGAAGTAACATTGTAACGATGTTATGTTCACTTTTTAAGGTTTATATCATGTGGCAGGAGAAAAAAATGGAAAATCTCCAAATGAGCTTATCTCACTCTAATGTACACATAAACATAGAAAAACAGAAAACAAGTCCAAACAATGAAATAATTGCAACATTTTACACTGAGTGTCCAGAAGTAACATTGTAAAGATGTTATGTTCACTTTTTTAAGTTTATATCATGTGGCAGGAGAAAAAAATGGAAAATCTCCAAATGAGCTTAACTCACTCCAATGCGCACGTTAACATAGAAAAACAGAAAACATGTCCAAACAATGAAATAATTGCAAAATTTTACACTGAGTGTCCAGAAGTAACATAAAGATGTTATTGTTCACTTTTTAAGGTTTATATCATGTGGCAGGAGAAAAAATGGAAAATCTCCAAATGAGCTTAACTCACTCCAATGCGCAAGTAAACATAGAAAAACAGAAAACAAGTCCAAACAATGAAATAATTGCAAAATTTTACACTGAGTGTCCAGAAGTAACATAAAGATGTTATTGTTCACTTTTTAAGGTTTATATCATGTGGCAGGAGAAAAAAATGGAAAATCTCCAAATGAGCTTAACTCACTCTAATGTACACGTAAACATAGAAAAACAGAAAACAAGTCCAAACAATGAAATAATTGCAACATTTTACACTGAGTGTCCAGAAGTAACATTGTAAAGATGTTATGTTCACTTTTTAAGGTTTATATCATGTGGCAGGAGAAAAAAATGGAAAATCTCCAAATGAGCTTAACTCACTCTAATGTACACATAAACATAGAAAAACAGAAAACAAGTCCAAACAATGAAAAAATTGTAAAATTTTACACTGACTGTCCAGAAGTAACATTGCAAAGATGTTATGTTCACTTTTTAACGTTTATATCATGTGGCAGGAGAAAAAAATGGAAAATCTCCAAATGAGCTTAACTCACTCTAATGTACACATAAACATAGAAAAACAGAAAACAAGTCTAAACAATGAAATAATTGCAAGATTTTACACTGAGTGTCCAGAAGTAACATAAAGATGTTATTGTTGACTTTTTAAGGTTTATATCATGTGGCAGGAGAAAAAAATGGAAAATCTCCAAATGAGCTTAACTCACTCCAATGCACAAGTAAACATAGAAAAACGGAAAACAAGTCCAAACAATGAAATAATTGCAAAATTTTACATTGAGTGTACAGAAGTAACATTGTAAAGAGGTTATGTTCACTTTTTAAGGTTTATATCATGTGGCAGGAGAAAAAAAGTGGAAAATCTCCAAATGAGCTTAACTCACTCCAATGCGCAAGTAAACATAGAAAAACGGAAAACAAGTCCAAACAATGAAATAATTGCAAAATTTTACACTGAGTGTCCAGAAGTAACATTGTAAAGATGTTATGTTCACTTTTTAAGGTTTATATCATGTGGCAGGAGAATAAAATGGAAAATCTCCAAATGAGCTTATCTCACTCTATTGTACACATAAACATAGAAAAACAGAAAACAAGTCCAAACAATGAAATAATTGCAACATTTTACACTGAGTGTCCAGAAGTAACATTGTAAAGATGCTATGTTCACTTTTTAAGGTTTATATCATGTGGCAGGAGAAAAAAAGGGAAAATCTCCAAATGAGCTTAACTCACTAAAATGCGCACTTTACCATAGAAAAACAGAAAACAAGTCCAAACAATGAAAAAATTGTAAAATTTTACACTGAGTGTCCAGAAGTAACATTGTCAAGATGTTATGTTCACTTTCTTAAGTTTATATCATGTGGCAGGAGAAAAAAATGGAAAATCTCCAAATGAGCTTATCTCACTCTATTGTACACATAAACATAGAAAAACAGAAAACAAGTCCAAACAATGAAATAATTGCAACATTTTACACTGAGTGTCCAGAAGTAACATTGTAAAGATGTTATGTTCACTTTTTAAGGTTTATATCATGTGGCAGGAGAAAAAAAGGGAAAATCTCCAAATGAGCTTAACTCACTACAATGCGCACTTTACCATAGAAAAACAGAAAACAAGTCCAAACAATGAAAAAATTGTAAAATTTTACACTGAGTGTCCAGAAGTAACATTGTAAAGATGTTATGTTCACTTTTTAAGGTTTATATCATGTGGCAGGAGAAAAAAAGGGAAAATCTCCAAATGAGCTTATCTCACTCTAATGTACACATAAACATAGAAAAACAGAAAACAAGTCCAAACAATTAAATAATTGCAACATTTACACTGAGTGTCCAGAAGTAACATTGTAAAGATGTTATGTTCACTTTTTAAGGTTTATATCATGTGGCAGGAGAAAAAAAGGAAAATCTCCAAATGAGCTTATCTCACTCTAAAGTACACATAAACATAGAAAAACAGAAAACAAGTCAAAACAATGAAATAATTGCAACATTTTACACTGAGTGTCCAGAAGTAACATTGTAACGATGTTATGTTCACTTTCTTAAGTTTATATCATGTGGCATGAAAATAAAATGGAAAATCTCCAAATGAGCTTAACTCACTCTAATGTACACATAAACATAGAAAAACAGAAAACAAGTCCAAACAATGAAATAATTGCAACATTTTACACTGAGTGTCCAGAAGTAACATTGTAAAGATGTTATGTTCACTTTTTAAGGTTTATATCA
The DNA here is from genome assembly GCF_963457635.1 of Microchirus variegatus. NCBI lineage: Eukaryota > Metazoa > Chordata > Actinopteri > Pleuronectiformes > Soleidae > Microchirus > Microchirus variegatus. The sequence goes on along the minus strand of NC_139802.1, from coordinate 25,726,532 downwards.
TGTGGCAGGAGAAAAAAAGGGAAAATCTCCAAATGAGCTTATCTCACTCTAATGTACACATAAACATAGAAAAACAGAAAACAAGTCCAAACAATGAAATAATTGCAAAATGTTACACTGAGTGTCCAGAAGTAACATTGTAAAGATGTTATGTTCACTTTTTAAGGTTTATATCATGTGGCAGGAGAAAAAAATGGAAAATCTCCAAATGAGCTTATCTCACTCTAATGTACACATAAACATAGAAAAACAGAAAACAAGTCCAAACAATGAAATAATTGCAAAATGTTACACTGAGTGTCCAGAAGTAACATTGTAAAGATGTTATGTTCACTTTTTAAGGTTTATATCATGTGGCAGGAGAAAAAAATGGAAAATCTCCAAATGAGCTTATCTCACTCTAAAGTACACATAAACATAGAAAAACAGAAAACAAGTCCAAACAATGAAATAATTGCAAAATTTTACACTAAGTGTCCAGAAGTAACATTGTAAAGATGTTATGTTCACTTTTTAAGGTTTACATCATGTGGCAGGAGAAAAAAATGGAAAATCTCCAAATGAGCTTATCTCACTCTAATGTACACATAAACATAGTAAAACAGAAAACAAGTCCAAACAATGAAATAATTGCAACATTTTACACTGAGTGTCCAGAAGTAACATTGTCAAGATGTTATGTTCACTTTTTAAGGTTTATATCATGTGGCAGGAGAAAAAAATGGAAAATCTCCAAATGAGCTTATCTCACTCTAAAGTACACATAAACATAGAAAAACAGAAAACAAGTCCAAACAATGAAATAATTGCAACATTTTACACTGAGTGTCCAGAAGTAACATTGTAAAGATGTTATGTTCACTTTTTAAGGTTTATAACATGTGGCAGGAGAAAAAAATGGAAAAACTCCAAATGAGCTTAACTCACTCTAATGTACACATAAACATAGAAAAACAGAAAACAAGTCCAAACAATGAAATAATTGCAAAATTTTACACTGAGTGTCCAGAAGTAACATTGTAAAGATGTTATGTTCACTTTTTAAGGTTTATATCATGTGGCAGGAGAAAAAAATGGAAAATCTCCAAATGAGCTTATCTCACTCTAATGTACACATAAACATAGAAAAACAGAAAACAAGTCCAAACAATGAAATAATTGCAAAATTTTACACTGAGTGTCCAGAAGTAACATTGTAAAGATGTTATGTTCACTTTTTAAGGTTTATATCATGTGGCAGGAGAAAAAAATGGAAAATCTCCAAATGAGCTTATCTCACTCTAATGTACACATAAACATAGAAAAACAGAAAACAGGTCCAAACAATGAAATAATTGCAAAATTTTACACTGAGTGTCCAGAAGTAACATTGTCAAGATGTTATGTTCACTTTCTTAAGTTTATATCATGTGGCAGGAGAAAAAAATGGAAAATCTCCAAATGAGCTTAACTCACTCTAATGTACACATAAACATAGAAAAACAGAAAACAAGTCCAAACAATTAAATAATTGCAACATTTTACACTGAGTGTCCAGAAGTAACATTGTAACGATGTTATGTTCACTTTTTAAGGTTTATATCATGTGGCAGGAGAAAAAAATGGAAAATCTCCAAATGAGCTTATCTCACTCTAATGTACACATAAACATAGAAAAACAGAAAACAAGTCCAAACAATGAAATAATTGCAACATTTTACACTGAGTGTCCAGAAGTAACATTGTAAAGATGTTATGTTCACTTTTTTAAGTTTATATCATGTGGCAGGAGAAAAAAATGGAAAATCTCCAAATGAGCTTAACTCACTCCAATGCGCACTTTAACATAGAAAAACAGAAAACAAGTCCAAACAATGAAATAATTGTAAAATTTTACACTGAGTGTCCAGAAGTAACATTGTAAAGATGTTATGTTCACTTTTTAAGGTTTATATCATGTGGCAGGAGAAAAAAATGGAAAATCTCCAAATTAGCTTATCTCACTCTAATGTACACATAAACATAGAAAAACAGAAAACAAGTCCAAACAATGAAATAATTGCAACATTTTACACTGAGTGTCCAGAAGTAACATTGTCAAGATGTTATGTTCACTTTCTTAAGTTTATATCATGTGGCAGGAGAAAAAAAGGGAAAATCTCCAAATGAGCTTATCTCACTCTATTGTACACATAAACATAGAAAAACAGAAAACAAGTCCAAACAATGAAATAATTGCAACATTTTACACTGAGTGTCCAGAAGTAACATTGTAAAGATGTTATGTTCACTTTTTAAGGTTTATATCATGTGGCAGGAGAAAAAAAGGGAAAATCTCCAAATGAGCTTAACTCACTACAATGCGCACTTTACCATAGAAAATCAGAAAACAAGTCCAAACAATGAAAAAATTGTAAAATTTTACACTGAGTGTCCAGAAGTAACATTGTAAAGATGTTATGTTCACTTTTTAAGGTTTATATCATGTGGCAGGAGAAAAAAAGGGAAAATCTCCAAATGAGCTTATCTCACTCTAATGTACACATAAACATAGAAAAACAGAAAACAAGTCCAAACAATTAAATAATTGCAACATTTACACTGAGTGTCCAGAAGTAACATTGTAAAGATGTTATGTTCACTTTTTAAGGTTTATATCATGTGGCAGGAGAAAAAAAGGAAAATCTCCAAATGAGCTTATCTCACTCTAAAGTACACATAAACATAGAAAAACAGAAAACAAGTCAAAACAATGAAATAATTGCAACATTTTACACTGAGTGTCCAGAAGTAACATTGTAACGATGTTATGTTCACTTTCTTAAGTTTATATCATGTGGCAGGAGAAAAAAATGGAAAATCTCCAAATGAGCTTAACTCACTCTAATGTACACATAAACATAGAAAAACAGAAAACAAGTCCAAACAATTAAATAATTGCAACATTTTACACTGAGTGTCCAGAAGTAACATTGTTACGATGTTGTGTTCACTTTTTAAGGTTCATATCATGTGGCAGGAGAAAAAAATGGAAAATCTCCAAATGAGCTTAACTCACTCTAATGTACACATAAACATAGAAAAACAGAAAACAAGTCCAAACAATGAAATAATTGCAACATTTTACACTGAGTGTCCAGAAGTAACATTGTCAAGATGTTATGTTCACTTTCTTAAGTTTATATCATGTGGCAGGAGAAAAAAATGGAAAATCTCCAAATGAGCTTATCTCACTCTATTGTACACATAAACATAGAAAAACAGAAAACAAGTCCAAACAATGAAATAATTGCAACATTTTACACTGAGTGTCCAGAAGTAACATTGTAAAGATGTTATGTTCACTTTTTAAGGTTTATATCATGTGGCAGGAGAAAAAAAGGGAAAATCTCCAAATGAGCTTAACTCACTACAATGCGCACTTTACCATAGAAAAACAGAACACAAGTCCAAACAATGAAAAAATTGTAAAATTTTACACTGAGTGTCCAGAAGTAACATTGTAAAGATGTTATGTTCACTTTTTAAGGTTTATATCATGTGGCAGGAGAAAAAAAGGGAAAATCTCCAAATGAGCTTATCTCACTCTAATGTACACATAAACATAGAAAAACAGAAAACAAGTCCAAACAATTAAATAATTGCAACATTTACACTGAGTGTCCAGAAGTAACATTGTAAAGATGTTATGTTCACTTTTTAAGGTTTATATCATGTGGCAGGAGAAAAAAAGGAAAATCTCCAAATGAGCTTATCTCACTCTAAAGTACACATAAACATAGAAAAACAGAAAACAAGTCAAAACAATGAAATAATTGCAACATTTTACACTGAGTGTCCAGAAGTAACATTGTAACGATGTTATGTTCACTTTCTTAAGTTTATATCATGTGGCATGAAAATAAAATGGAAAATCTCCAAATGAGCTTAACTCACTCTAATGTACACATAAACATAGAAAAACAGAAAACAAGTCCAAACAATGAAATAATTGCAACATTTTACACTGAGTGTCCAGAAGTAACATTGTAAAGATGTTATGTTCACTTTTTAAGGTTTATATCATGTGGCAGGAGAAAAAAAGGGAAAATCTCCAAATGAGCTTATCTCACTCTAATGTACACATAAACATAGAAAAACAGAAAACAAGTCCAAACAATGAAATAATTGCAAAATTTTACACTGAGTGTCCAGAAGTAACATTGTAAAGATGTTATGTTCACTTTTTAAGGTTTATATCATGTGGCAGGAGAAAAAAATGGAAAATCTCCAAATGAGCTTATCTCACTCTAATGTACACATAAACATAGAAAAACAGAAAACAAGTCCAAACAATGAAATAATTGCAAAATGTTACACTGAGTGTCCAGAAGTAACATTGTAAAGATGTTATGTTCACTTTTTAAGGTTTATATCATGTGGCAGGAGAAAAAAATGGAAAATCTCCAAATGAGCTTATCTCACTCTAAAGTACACATAAACATAGAAAAACAGAAAACAAGTCCAAACAATGAAATAATTGCAAAATTTTACACTAAGTGTCCAGAAGTAACATTGTAAAGATGTTATGTTCACTTTTTAAGGTTTACATCATGTGGCAGGAGAAAAAAATGGAAAATCTCCAAATGAGCTTATCTCACTCTAATGTACACATAAACATAGTAAAACAGAAAACAAGTCCAAACAATGAAATAATTGCAACATTTTACACTGAGTGTCCAGAAGTAACATTGTCAAGATGTTATGTTCACTTTTTAAGGTTTATATCATGTGGCAGGAGAAAAAAATGGAAAATCTCCAAATGAGCTTATCTCACTCTAAAGTACACATAAACATAGAAAAACAGAAAACAAGTCCAAACAATGAAATAATTGCAACATTTTACACTGAGTGTCCAGAAGTAACATTGTAAAGATGTTATGTTCACTTTTTAAGGTTTATAACATGTGGCAGGAGAAAAAAATGGAAAATCTCCAAATGAGCTTAACTCACTCTAATGTACACATAAACATAGAAAAACAGAAAACAAGTCCAAACAATGAAATAATTGCAAAATTTTACACTGAGTGTCCAGAAGTAACATTGTAAAGATGTTATGTTCACTTTTTAAGGTTTATATCATGTGGCAGGAGAAAAAAATGGAAAATCTCCAAATGAGCTTATCTCACTCTAATGTACACATAAACATAGAAAAACAGAAAACAAGTCCAAACAATGAAATAATTGCAAAATTTTACACTGAGTGTCCAGAAGTAACATTGTAAAGATGTTATGTTCACTTTTTAAGGTTTATATCATGTGGCAGGAGAAAAAAATGGAAAATCTCCAAATGAGCTTATCTCACTCTAATGTACACATAAACATAGAAAAACAGAAAACAGGTCCAAACAATGAAATAATTGCAAAATTTTACACTGAGTGTCCAGAAGTAACATTGTCAAGATGTTATGTTCACTTTCTTAAGTTTATATCATGTGGCAGGAGAAAAAAATGGAAAATCTCCAAATGAGCTTAACTCACTCTAATGTACACATAAACATAGAAAAACAGAAAACAAGTCCAAACAATTAAATAATTGCAACATTTTACACTGAGTGTCCAGAAGTAACATTGTAACGATGTTATGTTCACTTTTTAAGGTTTATATCATGTGGCAGGAGAAAAAAATGGAAAATCTCCAAATGAGCTTATCTCACTCTAATGTACACATAAACATAGAAAAACAGAAAACAAGTCCAAACAATGAAATAATTGCAAAATGTTACACTGAGTGTCCAGAAGTAACATTGTAAAGATGTTATGTTCACTTTTTAAGGTTTATAACATGTGGCAGGAGAAAAAAATGGAAAATCTCCAAATGAGCTTAACTCACTATAATGTACACATAAACATAGAAAAACAGAAAACAAGTCCAAACAATGAAATAATTGCAAAATTTTACACTGAGTGTCCAGAAGTAACATTGTAAAGATGTTATGTTCACTTTTTAAGGTTTATATCATGTGGCAGGAGAAAAAAATGGAAAATCTCCAAATGAGCTTATCTCACTCTAATGTACACATAAACATAGAAAAACAGAAAACAAGTCCAAACAATGAAATAATTGCAAAATTTTACACTGAGTGTCCAGAAGTAACATTGTAAAGATGTTATGTTCACTTTTTAAGGTTTATATCATGTGGCAGGAGAAAAAAATGGAAAATCTCCAAATGAGCTTATCTCACTCTAATGTACACATAAACATAGAAAAACAGAAAACAGGTCCAAACAATGAAATAATTGCAAAATTTTACACTGAGTGTCCAGAAGTAACATTGTCAAGATGTTATGTTCACTTTCTTAAGTTTATATCATGTGGCAGGAGAAAAAAATGGAAAATCTCCAAATGAGCTTAACTCACTCTAATGTACACATAAACATAGAAAAACAGAAAACAAGTCCAAACAATTAAATAATTGCAACATTTTACACTGAGTGTCCAGAAGTAACATTGTAACGATGTTATGTTCACTTTTTAAGGTTTATATCATGTGGCAGGAGAAAAAAATGGAAAATCTCCAAATGAGCTTATCTCACTCTAATGTACACATAAACATAGAAAAACAGAAAACAAGTCCAAACAATGAAATAATTGCAACATTTTACACTGAGTGTCCAGAAGTAACATTGTAAAGATGTTATGTTCACTTTTTTAAGTTTATATCATGTGGCAGGAGAAAAAAATGGAAAATCTCCAAATGAGCTTAACTCACTCCAATGCGCACTTTAACATAGAAAAACAGAAAACAAGTCCAAACAATGAAATAATTGTAAAATTTTACACTGAGTGTCCAGAAGTAACATTGTAAAGATGTTATGTTCACTTTTTAAGGTTTATATCATGTGGCAGGAGAAAAAAATGGAAAATCTCCAAATTAGCTTATCTCACTCTAATGTACACATAAACATAGAAAAACAGAAAACAAGTCCAAACAATGAAATAATTGCAACATTTTACACTGAGTGTCCAGAAGTAACATTGTCAAGATGTTATGTTCACTTTCTTAAGTTTATATCATGTGGCAGGAGAAAAAAAGGGAAAATCTCCAAATGAGCTTATCTCACTCTATTGTACACATAAACATAGAAAAACAGAAAACAAGTCCAAACAATGAAATAATTGCAACATTTTACACTGAGTGTCCAGAAGTAACATTGTAAAGATGTTATGTTCACTTTTTAAGGTTTATATCATGTGGCAGGAGAAAAAAAGGGAAAATCTCCAAATGAGCTTAACTCACTACAATGCGCACTTTACCATAGAAAATCAGAAAACAAGTCCAAACAATGAAAAAATTGTAAAATTTTACACTGAGTGTCCAGAAGTAACATTGTAAAGATGTTATGTTCACTTTTTAAGGTTTATATCATGTGGCAGGAGAAAAAAAGGGAAAATCTCCAAATGAGCTTATCTCACTCTAATGTACACATAAACATAGAAAAACAGAAAACAAGTCCAAACAATGAAATAATTGCAACATTTTACACTGAGTGTCCAGAAGTAACATTGTAAAGATGTTATGTTCACTTTTTAAGGTTTATATCATGTGGCAGGAGAAAAAAATGGAAAATCTCCAAATGAGCTTATCTCACTCTAATGTACACATAAACATAGAAAAACAGAAAACAAGTCCAAACAATGAAATAATTGCAAAATGTTACACTGAGTGTCCAGAAGTAACATTGTAAAGATGTTATGTTCACTTTTTAAGGTTTATATCATGTGGCAGGAGAAAAAAATGGAAAATCTCCAAATGAGCTTATCTCACTCTAATGTACACATAAACATAGTAAAACAGAAAACAAGTCCAAACAATGAAATAATTGCAACATTTTACACTGAGTGTCCAGAAGTAACATTGTAACGATGTTATGTTCACTTTTTAAGGTTTATATCATGTGGCAGGAGAAAAAAATGGAAAATCTCCAAATTAGCTTATCTCACTCTAATGTACACATAAACATAGAAAAACAGAAAACAAGTCCAAACAATGAAATAATTGCAACATTTTACACTGAGTGTCCAGAAGTAACATTGTAAAGATGTTATGTTCACTTTTTAAGGTTTATATCATGTGGCATGAAAATAAAATGGAAAATCTCCAAATGAGCTTAACTCACTCTAATGTACACATAAACATAGAAAAACAGAAAACAAGTCCAAACAATGAAATAATTGCAAAATTTTACACTGAGTGTCCAGAAGTAACATTGTCAAGATGTTATGTTCACTTTCTTAAGTTTATATCATGTGGCAGGAGAAAAAAATGGAAAATCTCCAAATGAGCTTATCTCACTCTAATGTACACATAAACATAGAAAAACAGAAAACAAGTCCAAACAATGAAATAATTGCAAAATTTTACACTGAGTGTCCAGAAGTAACATTGTAAAGATGTTATGTTCACTTTTTAAGGTTTATATCATGTGGCAGGAGAAAAAAATGGAAAATCTCCAAATGAGCTTATCTCACTCTAATGTACACATAAACATAGAAAAACAGAAAACAGGTCCAAACAATGAAATAATTGCAAAATTTTACACTGAGTGTCCAGAAGTAACATTGTCAAGATGTTATGTTCACTTTCTTAAGTTTATATCATGTGGCAGGAGAAAAAAATGGAAAATCTCCAAATGAGCTTAACTCACTCTAATGTACACATAAACATAGAAAAACAGAAAACAAGTCCAAACAATGAAATAATTGCAACATTTTACACTGAGTGTCCAGAAGTAACATTGTAACGATGTTATGTTCACTTTTTAAGGTTTATATCATGTGGCAGGAGAAAAAAATGGAAAATCTCCAAATGAGCTTATCTCACTCTAATGTACACATAAACATAGAAAAACAGAAAACAAGTCCAAACAATGAAATAATTGCAACATTTTACACTGAGTGTCCAGAAGTAACATTGTAAAGATGTTATGTTCACTTTTTTAAGTTTATATCATGTGGCAGGAGAAAAAAATGGAAAATCTCCAAATGAGCTTAACTCACTCCAATGCGCACTTTAACATAGAAAAACAGAAAACAAGTCCAAACAATGAAATAATTGTAAAATTTTACACTGAGTGTCCAGAAGTAACATTGTAAAGATGTTATGTTCACTTTTTAAGGTTTATATCATGTGGCAGGAGAAAAAAATGGAAAATCTCCAAATTAGCTTATCTCACTCTAATGTACACATAAACATAGAAAAACAGAAAACAAGTCCAAACAATGAAATAATTGCAAAATTTTACACTGAGTGTCCAGAAGTAACATTGTAAAGATGTTATGTTCACTTTTTAAGGTTTATATCATGTGGCATGAAAATAAAATGGAAAATCTCCAAATGAGCTTAACTCACTCTAATGTACACATAAACATAGAAAAACAGAAAACAAGTCCAAACAATGAAATAATTGCAACATTTTACACTGAGTGTCCAGAAGTAACATTGTCAAGATGTTATGTTCACTTTCTTAAGTTTATATCATGTGGCAGGAGAAAAAAAGGGAAAATCTCCAAATGAGCTTATCTCACTCTATTGTACACATAAACATAGAAAAACAGAAAACAAGTCCAAACAATGAAATAATTGCAACATTTTACACTGAGTGTCCAGAAGTAACATTGTAAAGATGTTATGTTCACTTTTTAAGGTTTATATCATGTGGCAGGAGAAAAAAAGGGAAAATCTCCAAATGAGCTTAACTCACTACAATGCGCACTTTACCATAGAAAAACAGAAAACAAGTCCAAACAATGAAAAAATTGTAAAATTTTACACTGAGTGTCCAGAAGTAACATTGTAAAGATGTTATGTTCACTTTTTAAGGTTTATATCATGTGGCAGGAGAAAAAAAGGGAAAATCTCCAAATGAGCTTATCTCACTCTAATGTACACATAAACATAGAAAAACAGAAAACAAGTCCAAACAATTAAATAATTGCAACATTTACACTGAGTGTCCAGAAGTAACATTGTAAAGATGTTATGTTCACTTTTTAAGGTTTATATCATGTGGCAGGAGAAAAAAAGGAAAATCTCCAAATGAGCTTATCTCACTCTAAAGTACACATAAACATAGAAAAACAGAAAACAAGTCCAAACAATGAAATAATTGCAACATTTTACACTGAGTGTCCAGAAGTAACATTGTAACGATGTTATGTTCACTTTCTTAAGTTTATATCATGTGGCATGAAAATAAAATGGAAAATCTCCAAATGAGCTTAACTCACTCTAATGTACACATAAACATAGAAAAACAGAAAACAAGTCCAAACAATGAAATAATTGCAACATTTTACACTGAGTGTCCAGAAGTAACATTGTAAAGATGTTATGTTCACTTTTTAAGGTTTATATCATGTGGCAGGAGAAAAAAAGGGAAAATCTCCAAATGAGCTTATCTAACTCTAATGTACACATAAACATAGAAAAACAGAAAACAAGTCCAAACAATGAAATGATTGCAACATTTTACACTGAGTGTCCAGAAGTAACATAAAGATGTTATTGTTCACTTTTTAAGGTTTATATCATGTGGCAGGAGAAAAAGATGGAAAATCTCCAAATGAGCTTAACTCACTCTAATGTACACATAAACATAGAAAAACAGAAAACAAGTCCAAACAATGAAATAATTGCAACATTTTACACTGAGTGTCCAGAAGTAACATTGTAACGATGTTATGTTCACTTTTTAAGGTTTATATCATGTGGCAGGAGAAAAAAATGGAAAATCTCCAAATGAGCTTATCTCACTCTAATGTACACATAAACATAGAAAAACAGAAAACAAGTCCAAACAATGAAATAATTGCAGCATTTTACACTGAGTGTCCAGAAGTAACATTGTAAAGATGTTATGTTCACTTTTTTAAGTTTATATCATGTGGCAGGAGAAAAAAATGGAAAATCTCCAAATGAGCTTAACTCACTCCAATGCGCACTTTAACATAGAAAAACAGAAAACAAGTCCAAACAATGAAATAATTGTAAAATTTTACACTGAGTGTCCAGAAGTAACATTGTAAAGATGTTATGTTCACTTTTTAAGGTTTATATCATGTGGCAGGAGAAAAAAATGGAAAATCTCCAAATTAGCTTATCTCACTCTAATGTACACATAAACATAGAAAAACAGAAAACAAGTCCAAACAAAGAAATAATTGCAAAATTTTACACTAAGTGTCCAGAAGTAACATTGTAAAGATGTTATGTTCACTTTTTAAGGTTTCTATCATGTGGCAGGAGAAAAAAATGGAAAATCTCCAAATGAGCTTATCTCACTCTAATGTACACATAAACATAGTAAAACAGAAAACAAGTCCAAACAATGAAATAATTGCAACATTGTACACTGAGTGTCCAGAAGTAACATTGTAAAGATGTTATGTTCACTTTTTAAGGTTTATATCATGTGGCATGAAAATAAAATGGAAAATCTCCAAATGAGCTTAACTCACTCTAATGTACACATAAACATAGAAAAACAGAAAACAAGTCCAAACAATGAAATAATTGCAACATTTTACACTGAGTGTCCAGAAGTAACATTGTCAAGATGTTATGTTCACTTTCTTAAGTTTATATCATGTGGCAGGAGAAAAAAATGGAAAATCTCCAAATGAGCTTATCTCACTCTATTGTACACATAAACATAGAAAAACAGAAAACAAGTCCAAACAATGAAATAATTGCAACATTTTACACTGAGTGTCCAGAAGTAACATTGTAAAGATGTTATGTTCACTTTTTAAGGTTTATATCATGTGGCAGGAGAAAAAAAGGGAAAATCTCCAAATGAGCTTAACTCACTACAATGCGCACTTTACCATAGAAAAACAGAAAACAAGTCCAAACAATGAAAAAATTGTAAAATTTTACACTGAGTGTCCAGAAGTAACATTGTAAAGATGTTATGTTCACTTTTTAAGGTTTATATCATGTGGCAGGAGAAAAAAAGGGAAAATCTCCAAATGAGCTTATCTCACTCTAATGTACACATAAACATAGAAAAACAGAAAACAAGTCCAAACAATTAAATAATTGCAACATTTACACTGAGTGTCCAGAAGTAACATTGTAAAGATGTTATGTTCACTTTTTAAGGTTTATATCATGTGGCAGGAGAAAAAAAGGAAAATCTCCAAATGAGCTTATCTCACTCTAAAGTACACATAAACATAGAAAAACAGAAAACAAGTCCAAACAATGAAATAATTGCAACATTTTACACTGAGTGTCCAGAAGTAACATTGTAACGATGTTATGTTCACTTTCTTAAGTTTATATCATGTGGCATGAAAATAAAATGGAAAATCTCCAAATGAGCTTAACTCACTCTAATGTACACATAAACATAGAAAAACAGAAAACAAGTCCAAACAATGAAATAATTGCAACATTTTACACTGAGTGTCCAGAAGTAACATTGTAAAGATGTTATGTTCACTTTTTAAGGTTTATATCATGTGGCAGGAGAAAAAAAGGGAAAATCTCCAAATGAGCTTATCTCACTCTAATGTACACATAAACATAGAAAAACAGAAAACAAGTCCAAACAATGAAATAATTGCAAAATTTTACACTGAGTGTCCAGAAGTAACATTGTAAAGATGTTATGTTCACTTTTTAAGGTTTATATCATGTGGCAGGAGAAAAAAATGGAAAATCTCCAAATGAGCTTATCTCACTCTAATGTACACATAAACATAGAAAAACAGAAAACAAGTCCAAACAATGAAATAATTGCAAAATGTTACACTGAGTGTCCAGAAGTAACATTGTAAAGATGTTATGTTCACTTTTTAAGGTTTATATCATGTGGCAGGAGAAAAAAATGGAAAATCTCCAAATGAGCTTATCTCACTCTAAAGTACACATAAACATAGAAAAACAGAAAACAAGTCCAAACAATGAAATAATTGCAAAATTTTACACTGAGTGTCCAGAAGTAACATGGTAAAGATGTTATGTTCACTTTTTAAGGTTTATATCATGTGGCAGGAGAAAAAAATGGAAAATCTCCAAATGAGCTTATCTCACTCTAATGTACACATAAACATAGAAAAACAGAAAACAAGTCCAAACAATGAAATAATTGCAACATTTTACACTGAGTGTCCAGAAGTAACATTGTCAAGATGTTATGTTCACTTTTTAAGGTTTATATCATGTGGCAGGAGAAAAAAATGGAAAATCTCCAAATGAGCTTATCTCACTCTAAAGTACACATAAACATAGAAAAACAGAAAACAAGTCCAAACAATGAAATAATTGTAAAATTTTACACTGAGTGTCCAGAAGTAACATTGTAAAGATGTTATGTTCACTTTTCAAGGTTTATATCATGTGGCAGGAGAAAAAAAGGGAAAATCTCCAAATGAGCTTATCTCACTCTAATGTACACATAAACATAGAAAAACAGAAAACAAGTCCAAACAATGAAATAATTGCAAAATGTTACACTGAGTGTCCAGAAGTAACATTGTAAAGATGTTATGTTCACTTTTTAAGGTTTATATCATGTGGCAGGAGAAAAAAATGGAAAATCTCCAAATGAGCTTATCTCACTCAAAAGTACACATAAACATAGAAAAACAGAAAACAAGTCCAAACAATGAAATAATTGCAAAATTTTACACTGAGTGTCCAGAAGTAACATTGTAAAGATGTTATGTTCACTTTTTAAGGTTTATATCATGTGGCAGGAGAAAAAAATGGAAAATCTCCAAATGAGCTTATCTCACTCTAATGTACACATAAACATAGAAAAACAGAAAACAAGTCCAAACAATGAAATAATTGCAACATTTTACACTGAGTGTCCAGAAGTAACATTGTCAAGATGTTATGTTCACTTTTTAAGGTTTATATCATGTGGCAGGAGAAAAAAATGGAAAATCTCCAAATGAGCTTATCTCACTCTAAAGTACACATAAACATAGAAAAACAGAAAACAAGTCCAAACAATTAAATAATTGCAACATTTACACTGAGTGTCCAGAAGTAACATTGTAAAGATGTTATGTTCACTTTTTAAGGTTTATATCATGTGGCAGGAGAAAAAAAGGAAAATCTCCAAATGAGCTTATCTCACTCTAAAGTACACATAAACATAGAAAAACAGAAAACAAGTCCAAACAATGAAATAATTGCAACATTTTACACTGAGTGTCCAGAAGTAACATTGTAACGATGTTATGTTCACTTTCTTAAGTTTATATCATGTGGCATGAAAATAAAATGGAAAATCTCCAAATGAGCTTAACTCACTCTAATGTACACATAAACATAGAAAAACAGAAAACAAGTCCAAACAATGAAATAATTGCAACATTTTACACTGAGTGTCCAGAAGTAACATTGTAAAGATGTTATGTTCACTTTTTAAGGTTTATATCATGTGGCAGGAGAAAAAAAGGGAAAATCTCCAAATGAGCTTATCTCACTCTAATGTACACATAAACATAGAAAAACAGAAAACAAGTCCAAACAATGAAATAATTGCAAAAATTTACACTAAGTGTCCAGAAGTAGCATTGTAAAGATGTTATGTTCACTTTTTAAGGTTTATATCATGTGGCAGGAGAAAAAAATGGAAAATCTCCAAATGAGCTTATCTCACTCTAAAGTACACATAAACATAGAAAAACAGAAAACAAGTCCAAACAATGAAATAATTGCAAAATTTTACACTGAGTGTCCAGAAGTAACATTGTAAAGATGTTATGTTCACTTTTTAAGGTTTATATCATGTGGCAGGAGAAAAAAATGGAAAATCTCCAAATGAGCTTATCTCACTCTAATGTACACATAAACATAGAAAAACAGAAAACAAGTCCAAACAATGAAATAATTGCAACATTTTACACTGAGTGTCCAGAAGTAACATTGTCAAGATGTTATGTTCACTTTTTAAGGTTTATATCATGTGGCAGGAGAAAAAAATGGAAAATCTCCAAATGAGCTTATCTCACTCTAAAGTACACATAAACATAGAAAAACAGAAAACAAGTCCAAACAATGAAATAATTGCAAAATTTTACACTGAGTGTCCAGAAGTAACATTGTAAAGATGTTATGTTCACTTTTTTAAGTTTATATCATGTGGCAGGAGAAAAAAATGGAAAATCTCCAAATGAGCTTAACTCACTCCAATGCGCACTTTAACATAGAAAAACAGAAAACAAGTCCAAACAATGAAATAATTGTAAAATTTTACACTGAGTGTCCAGAAGTAACATTGTAAAGATGTTATGTTCACTTTTTAAGGTTTATATCATGTGGCAGGAGAAAAAAATGGAAAATCTCCAAATTAGCTTATCTCACTCTAATGTACACATAAACATAGAAAAACAGAAAACAAGTCCAAACAATGAAATAATTGCAAAATTTTACACTGAGTGTCCAGAAGTAACATTGTAAAGATGTTATGTTCACTTTTTAAGGTTTATATCATGTGGCATGAAAATAAAATGGAAAATCTCCAAATGAGCTTAACTCACTCTAATGTACACATAAACATAGAAAAACAGAAAACAAGTCCAAACAATGAAATAATTGCATCATTTTACACTGAGTGTCCAGAAGTAACATTGTCAAGATGTTATGTTCACTTTTTAAGGTTTATATCATGTGGCAGGAGAAAAAAATGGAAAATCTCCAAATGAGCTTATCTCACTCTAAAGTACACATAAACATAGAAAAACAGAAAACAAGTCCAAACAATGAAATAATTGCAACATTTTACACTGGGTGTCCAGAAGTAACATTGTCAAGATGTTATGTTCACTTTCTTAAGTTTATATCATGTGGCAGGAGAAAAAAATGGAAAATCTCCAAATGAGCTTATCTCACTCTAATGTACACATAAACATAGAAAAACAGAAAACAAGTCCAAACAATGAAATAATTGCAACATTTTACACTGAGTGTCCAGAAGTAACATTGTAACGATGTTATGTTCACTTTCTTAAGTTTATATCATGTGGCATGAAAATAAAATGGAAAATCTCCAAATGAGCTTAACTCACTCTAATGTACACATAAACATAGAAAAACAGAAAACAAGTCCAAACAATGAAATAATTGCAAAATTTTACACTGAGTGTCCAGAAGTAACATTGTAAAGATGTTATGTTCACTTTTTAAGGTTTATATCATGTGGCAGGAGAAAAAAAGGGAAAATCTCCAAATGAGCTTATCTCACTCTAATGTACACATAAACATAGAAAAACAGAAAACAAGTCCAAACAATGAAATAATTGCAAAATTTTACACTGAGTGTCCAGAAGTAACATTGTAAAGATGTTATGTTCACTTTTTAAGGTTTATATCATGTGGCAGGAGAAAAAAAGGGAAAATCTCCAAATGAGCTTATCTCACTCTAATGTACACATAAACATAGAAAAACAGAAAACAAGTCCAAACAATGAAATAATTGCAAAATGTTACACTGAGTGTCCAGAAGTAACATTGTAAAGATGTTATGTTCACTTAATAAGGTTTATATCATGTGGCAGGAGAAAAAAATGGAAAATCTCCAAATGAGCTTATCTCACTCTAATGTACACATAAACATAGAAAAACAGAAAACAAGTCCAAACAATGAAATAATTGCAACATTTTACACTGAGTGTCCAGAAGTAACATTGTCAAGATGTTATGTTCACTTTCTTAAGTTTATATCATGTGGCAGGAGAAAAAAATGGAAAATCTCCAAATGAGCTTATCTCACTCTATTGTACACATAAACATAGAAAAACAGAAAACAAGTCCAAACAATGAAATAATTGCAACATTTTACACTGAGTGTCCAGAAGTAACATTGTAAAGATGTTATGTTCACTTTTTAAGGTTTATATCATGTGGCAGGAGAAAAAAAGGGAAAATCTCCAAATGAGCTTATCTCACTCTAATGTACACATAAACATAGAAAAACAGAAAACAAGTCCAAACAATGAAATAATTGCAAAAATTTACACTAAGTGTCCAGAAGTAGCATTGTAAAGATGTTATGTTCACTTTTTAAGGTTTATATCATGTGGCAGGAGAAAAAAATGGAAAATCTCCAAATGAGCTTATCTCACTCTAAAGTACACATAAACATAGAAAAACAGAAAACAAGTCCAAACAATGAAATAATTGCAAAATTTTACACTGAGTGTCCAGAAGTAACATTGTAAAGATGTTATGTTCACTTTTTAAGGTTTATATCATGTGGCAGGAGAAAAAAATGGAAAATCTCCAAATGAGCTTATCTCACTCTAATGTACACATAAACATAGAAAAACAGAAAACAAGTCCAAACAATGAAATAATTGCAACATTTTACACTGAGTGTCCAGAAGTAACATTGTCAAGATGTTATGTTCACTTTTTAAGGTTTATATCATGTGGCAGGAGAAAAAAATGGAAAATCTCCAAATGAGCTTATCTCACTCTAAAGTACACATAAACATAGAAAAACAGAAAACAAGTCCAAACAATGAAATAATTGCAACATTTTACACTGAGTGTCCAGAAGTAACATTGTAAAGATGTTATGTTCACTTTTTTAAGTTTATATCATGTGGCAGGAGAAAAAAATGGAAAATCTCCAAATGAGCTTAACTCACTCCAATGCGCACTTTAACATAGAAAAACAGAAAACAAGTCCAAACAATGAAATAATTGTAAAATTTTACACTGAGTGTCCAGAAGTAACATTGTAAAGATGTTATGTTCACTTTTTAAGGTTTATATCATGTGGCAGGAGAAAAAAATGGAAAATCTCCAAATGAGCTTATCTCACTCTAAAGTACACATAAACATAGAAAAACAGAAAACAAGTCCAAACAATGAAATAATTGCAACATTTTACACTGGGTGTCCAGAAGTAACATTGTCAAGATGTTATGTTCACTTTCTTAAGTTTATATCATGTGGCAGGAGAAAAAAATGGAAAATCTCCAAATGAGCTTATCTCACTCTAATGTACACATAAACATAGAAAAACAGAAAACAAGTCCAAACAATGAAATAATTGCAACATTTTACACTGAGTGTCCAGAAGTAACATTGTAACGATGTTATGTTCACTTTCTTAAGTTTATATCATGTGGCATGAAAATAAAATGGAAAATCTCCAAATGAGCTTAACTCACTCTAATGTACACATAAACATAGAAAAACAGAAAACAAGTCCAAACAATGAAATAATTGCAACATTTTACACTGAGTGTCCAGAAGTAACATTGTAAAGATGTTATGTTCACTTTTTAAGGTTTATATCATGTGGCAGGAGAAAAAAAGGGAAAATCTCCAAATGAGCTTATCTCACTCTAATGTACACATAAACATAGAAAAACAGAAAACAAGTCCAAACAATGAAATAATTGCAAAATTTTACACTGAGTGTCCAGAAGTAACATTGTAAAGATGTTATGTTCACTTTTTAAGGTTTATATCATGTGGCAGGAGAAAAAAAGGGAAAATC
Organism: Microchirus variegatus; assembly: GCF_963457635.1. Classification (NCBI taxonomy): domain Eukaryota; kingdom Metazoa; phylum Chordata; class Actinopteri; order Pleuronectiformes; family Soleidae; genus Microchirus; species Microchirus variegatus. The sequence goes on along the minus strand of NC_139802.1, from coordinate 25,708,037 downwards.
TCCAAATGAGCTTATCTCACTCTAATGTACACATAAACATAGAAAAACAGAAAACAAGTCCAAACAATGAAATAATTGCAACATTTTACACTGAGTGTCCAGAAGTAACATTGTAACGATGTTATGTTCACTTTCTTAAGTTTATATCATGTGGCATGAAAATAAAATGGAAAATCTCCAAATGAGCTTAACTCACTCTAATGTACACATAAACATAGAAAAACAGAAAACAAGTCCAAACAATGAAATAATTGCAACATTTTACACTGAGTGTCCAGAAGTAACATTGTAAAGATGTTATGTTCACTTTTTAAGGTTTATATCATGTGGCAGGAGAAAAAAAGGGAAAATCTCCAAATGAGCTTATCTCACTCTAATGTACACATAAACATAGAAAAACAGAAAACAAGTCCAAACAATGAAATAATTGCAACATTTTACACTGAGTGTCCAGAAGTAACATTGTAAAGATGTTATGTTCACTTTTTAAGGTTTATATCATGTGGCAGGAGAAAAAAAGGGAAAATCTCCAAATGAGCTTATCTCACTCTAATGTACACATAAACATAGAAAAACAGAAAACAAGTCCAAACAATGAAATAATTGCAAAATTTTACACTGAGTGTCCAGAAGTAACATTGTAAAGATGTTATGTTCACTTTTTAAGGTTTATATCATGTGGCAGGAGAAAAACATGGAAAATCTCCAAATGAGCTTATCTCACTCTAATGTACACATAAACATAGTAAAACAGAAAACAAGTCCAAACAATGAAATAATTGCAACATTTTACACTGAGTGTCCAGAAGTAACATTGTCAAGATGTTATGTTCACTTTTTAAGGTTTATATCATGTGGCAGGAGAAAAAAATGGAAAATCTCCAAATGAGCTTATCTCACTCTAAAGTACACATAAACATAGAAAAACAGAAAACAAGTCCAAACAATGAAATAATTGCAACATTTTACACTGGGTGTCCAAAGTAACATTGTCAAGATGTTATGTTCACTTTCTTAAGTTTATATCATGTGGCAGGAGAAAAAAATGGAAAATCTCCAAATGAGCTTAACTCACTCTAATGTACACACAAACATAGAAAAACAGAAAACAAGTCCAAACAATGAAATAATTGCAACATTTTACACTGAGTGTCCAGAAGTAACATTGTAAAGATGTTATGTTCACTTTTTAAGGTTTATATCATGTGGCAGGAGAAAAAAAGGGAAAATCTCCAAATGAGCTTATCTCACTCTAATGTACACATAAACATAGAAAAACAGAAAACAAGTCCAAACAATGGAATAATTGCAACATTTTACACTGAGTGTCCAGAAGTAACATTGTAACGATGTTATGTTCACTTTCTTAAGTTTATATCATGTGGCATGAAAATAAAATGGAAAATCTCCAAATGAGCTTAACTCACTCTAATGTACACATAAACATAGAAAAACAGAAAACAAGTCCAAACAATGAAATAATTGCAACATTTTACACTGAGTGTCCAGAAGTAACATTGTAACGATGTTATGTTCACTTTTTAAGGTTTATATCATGTGGCAGGAGAAAAAAAGGGAAAATCTCCAAATGAGCTTAACTCACTCTAATGTACACATAAACATAGAAAAACAGAAAACAAGTCCAAACAATGAAATAATTGCAAAATTTTACACTGAGTGTCCAGAAGTAACATTGTAAAGATGTTATGTTCACTTTTTAAGGTTTATATCATGTGGCAGGAGAAAAAAAGGGAAAATCTCCAAATGAGCTTATCTCACTCTAATGTACACATAAACATAGAAAAACAGAAAACAAGTCCAAACAATGAAATAATTGCAAAATTTTACACTGAGTGTCCAGAAGTAACATTGTAAAGATGTAATGTTCACTTTCTTAAGTTTATATCATGTGGCAGGAGAAAAAAATGGAAAATCTCCAAATGAGCTTAACTCACTCTAATGTACACATAAACATAGTAAAACAGAAAACAAGTCCAAACAATGAAATAATTGCAACATTTTACACTGAGTGTCCAGAAGTAACATTGTCAAGATGTTATGTTCACTTTTTAAGGTTTATATCATGTGGCAGGAGAAAAAAATGGAAAATCTCCAAATGAGCTTATCTCACTCTAAAGTACACATAAACATAGAAAAACAGAAAACAAGTCCAAACAATGAAATAATTGCAACATTTTACACTGAGTGTCCGGAAGTAACATTGTAAAGATGTTATGTTCACTTTTTAAGGTTTATATCATGTGGCAGGAGAAAAAAATGGAAAATCTCCAAATGAGCTTAACTCACTCTAATGTACACATAAACATAGAAAAACAGAAAACAAGTCCAAACAATGAAATAATTGCAAAATTTTACACTGAGTGTCCAGAAGTAACATTGTAAAGATGTTATGTTCACTTTTTAAGGTTTATATCATGTGGCAGGAGAAAAAAATGGAAAATCTCCAAATGAGCTTATCTCACTCTAATGTACACATAAACATAGAAAAACAGAAAACAAGTCCAAACAATGAAATAATTGCAACATTTTACACTGAGTGTCCAGAAGGAACATTGTCAAGATGTTATGTTCACTTTCTTAAGTTTATATCATGTGGCAGGAGAAAAAAATGGAAAATCTCCAAATGAGCTTAACTCACTCTAATGTACACATAAACATAGAAAAACAGAAAACAAGTCCAAACAATGAAATAATTGCAAAATTTTACACTGAGTGTCCAGAAGTAACATTGTTACGATGTTGTGTTCACTTTTTAAGGTTCATATCATGTGGCAGGAGAAAAAAATGGAAAATCTCCAAATGAGCTTAACTCACTCTAATGTACACATAAACATAGAAAAACAGAAAACAAGTCCAAACAATGAAATAATTGCAAAATTTTACACTGAGTGTCCAGAAGTAACATTGTAAAGATGTTATGTTCACTTTTTAAGGTTTATATCATGTGGCAGGAGAAAAAAATGGAAAATCTCCAAATGAGCTTATCTCACTCTAATGTACACATAAACATAGAAAAACAGAAAACAGGTCCAAACAATGAAATAATTGCAAAATTTTACACTGAGTGTCCAGAAGTAACATTGTCAAGATGTTATGTTCACTTTCTTAAGTTTATATCATGTGGCAGGAGAAAAAAATGGAAAATCTCCAAATGAGCTTAACTCACTCTAATGTACACATAAACATAGAAAAACAGAAAACAAGTCCAAACAATGAAATAATTGCAACATTTTACACTGAGTGTCCACAAGTAACATTGTAACGATGTTATGTTCACTTTCTTAAGTTTATATCATGTGGCATGAAAATAAAATGGAAAATCTCCAAATGAGCTTAACTCACTCTAATGTACACATAAACATAGAAAAACAGAAAACAAGTCCAAACAATGAAATAATTGCAAAATTTTACACTGAGTGTCCAGAAGTAACATTGTAAAGATGTTATGTTCACTTTTTAAGGTTTATATCATGTGGCAGGAGAAAAAAATGGAAAATCTCCAAATGAGCTTATCTCACTCTAATGTACACATAAACATAGAAAAACAGAAAACAAGTCCAAACAATGAAATAATTGCAAAATGTTACACTGAGTGTCCAGAAGTAACATTGTAAAGATGTTATGTTCACTTTTTAAGGTTTATATCATGTGGCAGGAGAAAAAAATGGAAAATCTCCAAATGAGCTTATCTCACTCTAAAGTACACATAAACATAGAAAAACAGAAAACAAGTCCAAACAATGAAATAATTGCAAAATTTTACACTGAGTGTCCAGAAGTAACATTGTAAAGATGTTATGTTCACTTTTTAAGGTTTATATCATGTGGCAGGAGAAAAAAATGGAAAATCTCCAAATGAGCTTATCTCACTCTAATGTACACATAAACATAGAAAAACAGAAAACAAGTCCAAACAATGAAATAATTGCAACATTTTACACTGAGTGTCCAGAAGTAACATTGTCAAGATGTTATGTTCACTTTTTAAGGTTTATATCATGTGGCAGGAGAAAAAAATGGAAAATCTCCAAATGAGCTTATCTCACTCTAAACTACACATAAACATAGAAAAACAGAAAACAAGTCCAAACAATGAAATAATTGCAAAATTTTACACTGAGTGTCCAGAAGTAACATTGTAACAATGTTATGTTCACTTTCTTAAGTTTATATCATGTGGCATGAAAATAAAATGGAAAATCTCCAAATGAGCTTAACTCACTCTAATGTACACATAAACATAGAAACACAGAAAACAAGTCCAAACAATGAAATAATTGCAACATTTTACACTGAGTGTCCAGAAGTAACATTGTAACGATGTTATGTTCACTTTTTAAGGTTTATATCATGTGGCAGGAGAAAAAAAGGGAAAATCTCCAAATGAGCTTAACTCACTCTAATGTACACATAAACATAGAAAAACAGAAAACAAGTCCAAACAATGAAATAATTGCAAAATTTTACACTGAGTGTCCAGAAGTAACATTGTAAAGATGTTATGTTCACTTTGTAAGGTTTATATCATGTGGCAGGAGAAAAAAATGGAAAATCTCCAAATGAGCTTATCTAACTCTATTGTACACATAAACATAGAAAAACAGAAAACAAGTCCAAACAATGAAATAATTGCAACATTTTACACTGAGTGTCCAGAAGTAACATTGTCAAGATGTTATGTTCACTTTCTTAAGTTTATATCATGTGGCAGGAGAAAAAAAGGGAAAATCTCCAAATGAGCTTATCTCACTCTAATGTACACATAAACATAGAAAAACAGAAAACAAGTCCAAACAATGAAATAATTGCAACATTTTACACTGAGTGTCCAGAAGTAACATTGTAACGATGTTATGTTCACTTTCTTAAGTTTATATCATGTGGCATGAAAATAAAATGGAAAATCTCCAAATGAGCTTAACTCACTCTAATGTACACATAAACATAGAAAAACAGAAAACAAGTCCAAACAATGAAATAATTGCAAAATTTTACACTGAGTGTCCAGAAGTAACATTGTAAAGATGTTATGTTCACTTTTTAAGGTTTATATCATGTGGCATGAAAATAAAATGGAAAATCTCCAAATGAGCTTAACTCACTCTAATGTACACATAAACATAGAAAAACAGAAAACAAGTCCAAACAATGAAATAATTGCAACATTTTACACTGAGTGTCCAGAAGTAACATTGTCAAGATGTTATGTTCACTTTCTTAAGTTTATATCATGTGGCAGGAGAAAAAAAGGGAAAATCTCCAAATGAGCTTAACTCACTCTAATGTACACATAAACATAGAAAAACAGAAAACAAGTCCAAACAATGAAATAATTGCAAAATTTTACACTGAGTGTCCAGAAGTAACATTGTAAAGATGTTATGTTCACTTTTTAAGGTTTATATCATGTGGCATGAAAATAAAATGGAAAATCTCCAAATGAGCTTAACTCACTCTAATGTACACATAAACATAGAAAAACAGAAAACAAGTCCAAACAATGAAATAATTGCAACATTTTACACTGAGTGTCCAGAAGTAACATTGTCAAGATGTTATGTTCACTTTCTTAAGTTTATATCATGTGGCAGGAGAAAAAAAGGGAAAATCTCCAAATGAGCTTAACTCACTCTAATGTACACATAAACATAGAAAAACAGAAAACAAGTCCAAACAATGAAATAATTGCAAAATTTTACACTGAGTGTCCAGAAGTAACATTGTCAAGATGTTATGTTCACTTTTTAAGGTTTATATCATGTGGCAGGAGAAAAAAATGGAAAATCTCCAAATGAGCTTATCTCACTCTAAACTACACATAAACATAGAAAAACAGAAAACAAGTCCAAACAATGAAATAATTGCAAAATTTTACACTGAGTGTCCAGAAGTAACATTGTAACAATGTTATGTTCACTTTCTTAAGTTTATATCATGTGGCATGAAAATAAAATGGAAAATCTCCAAATGAGCTTAACTCACTCTAATGTACACATAAACATAGAAACACAGAAAACAAGTCCAAACAATGAAATAATTGCAACATTTTACACTGAGTGTCCAGAAGTAACATTGTAACGATGTTATGTTCACTTTTTAAGGTTTATATCATGTGGCAGGAGAAAAAAAGGGAAAATCTCCAAATGAGCTTAACTCACTCTAATGTACACATAAACATAGAAAAACAGAAAACAAGTCCAAACAATGAAATAATTGCAAAATTTTACACTGAGTGTCCAGAAGTAACATTGTCAAGATGTTATGTTCACTTTGTAAGGTTTATATCATGTGGCAGGAGAAAAAAATGGAAAATCTCCAAATGAGCTTATCTAACTCTATTGTACACATAAACATAGAAAAACAGAAAACAAGTCCAAACAATGAAATAATTGCAACATTTTACACTGAGTGTCCAGAAGTAACATTGTCAAGATGTTATGTTCACTTTCTTAAGTTTATATCATGTGGCAGGAGAAAAAAAGGGAAAATCTCCAAATGAGCTTATCTCACTCTAATGTACACATAAACATAGAAAAACAGAAAACAAGTCCAAACAATGAAATAATTGCAACATTTTACACTGAGTGTCCAGAAGTAACATTGTAACGATGTTATGTTCACTTTCTTAAGTTTATATCATGTGGCATGAAAATAAAATGGAAAATCTCCAAATGAGCTTAACTCACTCTAATGTACACATAAACATAGAAAAACAGAAAACAAGTCCAAACAATGAAATAATTGCAAAATTTTACACTGAGTGTCCAGAAGTAACATTGTAAAGATGTTATGTTCACTTTTTAAGGTTTATATCATGTGGCATGAAAATAAAATGGAAAATCTCCAAATGAGCTTAACTCACTCTAATGTACACATAAACATAGAAAAACAGAAAACAAGTCCAAACAATGAAATAATTGCAACATTTTACACTGAGTGTCCAGAAGTAACATTGTCAAGATGTTATGTTCACTTTCTTAAGTTTATATCATGTGGCAGGAGAAAAAAAGGGAAAATCTCCAAATGAGCTTAACTCACTCTAATGTACACATAAACATAGAAAAACAGAAAACAAGTCCAAACAATGAAATAATTGCAAAATTTTACACTGAGTGTCCAGAAGTAACATTGTAAAGATGTTATGTTCACTTTGTAAGGTTTATATCATGTGGCAGGAGAAAAAAATGGAAAATCTCCAAATGAGCTTATCTAACTCTATTGTACACATAAACATAGAAAAACAGAAAACAAGTCCAAACAATGAAATAATTGCAACATTTTACACTGAGTGTCCAGAAGTAACATTGTCAAGATGTTATGTTCACTTTCTTAAGTTTATATCATGTGGCAGGAGAAAAAAAGGGAAAATCTCCAAATGAGCTTATCTCACTCTAATGTACACATAAACATAGAAAAACAGAAAACAAGTCCAAACAATGAAATAATTGCAACATTTTACACTGAGTGTCCAGAAGTAACATTGTAACGATGTTATGTTCACTTTCTTAAGTTTATATCATGTGGCATGAAAATAAAATGGAAAATCTCCAAATGAGCTTAACTCACTCTAATGTACACATAAACATAGAAAAACAGAAAACAAGTCCAAACAATGAAATAATTGCAAAATTTTACACTGAGTGTCCAGAAGTAACATTGTAAAGATGTTAGGTTCACTTTTTAAGGTTTATATCATGTGGCATGAAAATAAAATGGAAAATCTCCAAATGAGCTTAACTCACTCTAATGTACACATAAACATAGAAAAACAGAAAACAAGTCCAAACAATGAAATAATTGCAACATTTTACACTGAGTGTCCAGAAGTAACATTGTCAAGATGTTATGTTCACTTTCTTAAGTTTATATCATGTGGCAGGAGAAAAAAAGGGAAAATCTCCAAATGAGCTTAACTCACTACAATGCGCACTTTACCATAGAAAATCAGAAAACAAGTCCAAACAATGAAAAAATTGTAAAATTTTACACTGAGTGTCCAGAAGTAACATTGTAAAGATGTTATGTTCACTTTTTAAGGTTTATATCATGTGGCAGGAGAAAAAAAGGGAAAATCTCCAAATGAGCTTATCTCACTCTAATGTACACATAAACATAGAAAAACAGAAAACAAGTCCAAACAATTAAATAATTGCAACATTTTACACTGATTGTCCAGAAGTAACATTGTAAAGATGTTATGTTCACTTTTTAAGGTTTATATCATATTAGAGTGAGATAAGCTCATTTGGAGATTTTCCCTTTTTTTCTCCTGCCACATGATATAAACCTTAAAAAGTGAACATAACATCTTTACAATGTTACTTCTGGACACTCAGTGTAAAATTTTACAATTTTTTCATTGTTTGGACTTGTTTTCTGTTTTTCTATGGTAAAGTGCGCATTGTAGTGAGTTAAGCTCATTTGGAGATTTTCCCTTTTTTTCTCCTGCCACATGATATAAACCTTAAAAAGTGAACATAACATCTTTACAATGTTACTTCTGGACACTCAGTGTAAAATGTTGCAATTATTTAATTGTTTGGACTTGTTTTCTGTTTTTCTATGTTTATGTGTACATTAGAGTGAGATAAGCTCATTTGGAGATTTTCCCTTTTTTTCTCCTGCCACATGATATAAACCTTAAAAAGTGAACATAACATCTTTACAATGTTACTTCTGGACACTCAGTGTAAAATTTTCACAATTTTTTCATTGTTTGGACTTGTTTTCTGATTTTCTATGGTAAAGTGCGCATTGTAGTGAGTTAAGCTCATTTGGAGATTTTCCCTTTTTTTCTCCTGCCACATGATATAAACCTTAAAAAGTGAACATAACATCTTTACAATGTTACTTCTGGACACTCAGTGTAAAATGTTGCAATTATTTCATTGTTTGGACTTGTTTTCTGTTTTTCTATGTTTATGTGTACATTAGAGTGAGTTAAGCTCATTTGGAGATTTTCCATTTTATTTTCATGCCACATGATATAAACTTAAGAAAGTGAACATAACATCGTTACAATGTTACTTCTGGACACTCAGTGTAAAATGTTGCAATTATTTCATTGTTTGGACTTGTTTTCTGTTTTTCTATGTTTATGTGTACATTAGAGTGAGATAAGCTCATTTGGAGATTTTCCCTTTTTTTCTCCTGCCACATGATATAAACCTTAAAAAGTGAACATAACATCTTTACAATGTTACTTCTGGACACTCAGTGTAAAATTTTACAATTATTTCATTGTTTGGACTTGTTTTCTGTTTTTCTATGTTAAAGTGCGCATTGGAGTGAGTTAAGCTCATTTGGAGATTTTCCATTTTTTTCTCCTGCCACATGATATAAACTTAAAAAAGTGAACATAACATCTTTACAATGTTACTTCTGGACACTCAGTGTAAATTTTTGCAATTATTTCATTGTTTGGACTTGTTTTCTGTTTTTCTATGTTTATGTGTACATTAGAGTGAGATTAGCTCATTTGGAGATTTTCCATTTTTTTCTCCTGCCACATGATATAAACCTTAAAAAGTGAACATAACATCTTTACAATGTTACTTCTGGACACTCAGTGTAAAATGTTGCAATTATTTCATTGTTTGGACTTTTTTCTGTTTTTCTATGTTTATGTGTACATTAGAGTGAGTTAAGCTCATTTGGAGATTTTCCCTTTTTTTCTCCTGCCACATGATATAAACCTTAAAAAGTGAACATAACATCTTTACAATGTTACTTCTGGACACTCAGTGTAAAATTTTGCAATTATTTCATTGTTTGGACTTGTTTTCTGTTTTTCTATGTTTATGTGTACATTAGAGTGAGTTAAGCTCATTTGGAGATTTTCCATTTTATTTTCATGCCACATGATATAAACTTAAGAAAGTGAACATAACATCGTTACAATGTTACTTCTGGACACTCAGTGTAAAATGTTGCAATTATTTCATTGTTTGGACTTGTTTTCTGTTTTTCTATGTTTATGTGTACATTAGAGTGAGATAAGCTCATTTGGAGATTTTCCCTTTTTTTCTCCTGCCACATGATATAAACCTTAAAAAGTGAACATAACATCTTTACAATGTTACTTCTGGACACTCAGTGTAAAATTTTACAATTTTTTCATTGTTTGGACTTGTTTTCTGTTTTTCTATGGTAAAGTGCGCATTGTAGTGAGTTAAGCTCATTTGGAGATTTTCCCTTTTTTTCTCCTGCCACATGATATAAACCTTAAAAAGTGAACATAACATCTTTACAATGTTACTTCTGGACACTCAGTGTAAAATTTTACAATTATTTCATTGTTTGGACTTGTTTTCTGTTTTTCTATGTTTATGTGTACATTAGAGTGAGATAAGCTCATTTGGAGATTTTCCATTTTTTTCTCCTGCCACATGATATAAACCTTAAAAAGTGAACATAACATCGTTACAATGTTACTTCTGGACACTCAGTGTAAAATGTTGCAATTATTTCATTGTTTGGACTTGTTTTCTGATTTTCTATGGTAAAGTGCGCATTGTAGTGAGTTAAGCTCATTTGGAGATTTTCCCTTTTTTTCTCCTGCCACATGATATAAACCTTAAAAAGTGAACATAACATCTTTACAATGTTACTTCTGGACACTCAGTGTAAAATGTTGCAATTATTTCATTGTTTGGACTTGTTTTCTGTTTTTCTATGTTTATGTGTACAATAGAGTGAGATAAGCTCATTTGGAGATTTTCCATTTTTTTCTCCTGCCACATGATATAAACTTAAGAAAGTGAACATAACATCTTGACAATGTTACTTCTGGACACTCAGTGTAAAATGTTGCAATTATTTCATTGTTTGGACTTGTTTTCTGTTTTTCTATGTTTATGTGTACATTAGAGTGAGTTAAGCTCATTTGGAGATTTTCCCTTTTTTTCTCCTGCCACATGATATAAACCTTAAAAAGTGAACATAACATCTTTACAATGTTACTTCTGGACACTCAGTGTAAAATTTTGCAATTATTTCATTGTTTGGACTTGTTTTCTGTTTTTCTATGTTTATGTGTACATTAGAGTGAGATAAGCTCATTTGGAGATTTTCCATTTTTTTCTCCTGCCACATGATATAAACCTTAAAAAGTGAACATAACATCTTTACAATGTTACTTCTGGACACTCAGTGTAAAATTTTACAATTATTTCATTGTTTGGACTTGTTTTCTGTTTTTCTATGTTAAAGTGCGCATTGGAGTGAGTTAAGCTCATTTGGAGATTTTCCATTTTTTTCTCCTGCCACATGATATAAACTTAAAAAAGTGAACATAACATCTTTACAATGTTACTTCTGGACACTCAGTGTAAAATGTTGCAATTATTTAATTGTTTGGACTTGTTTTCTGTTTTTCTATGTTTATGTGTACATTAGAGTGAGATAAGCTCATTTGGAGATTTTCCATTTTTTTCTCCTGCCACATGATATAAACCTTAAAAAGTGAACATAACATCGTTACAATGTTACTTCTGGACACTCAGTGTAAAATGTTGCAATTATTTCATTGTTTGGACTTGTTTTCTGTGTTTCTATGTTTATGTGTACATTAGAGTGAGTTAAGCTCATTTGGAGATTTTCCATTTTATTTTCATGCACATGATATAAACCTTAAAAAGTGAACATAACATCTTTACAATGTTACTTCTGGACACTCAGTGTAAAATGTTGCAATTATTTCATTGTTTGGACTTGTTTTCTGTTTTTCTATGTTTATGTGTACATTAGAGTGAGATAAGCTCATTTGGAGATTTTCCATTTTTTTCTCCTGCCACATGATATAAACCTTAAAAAGTGAACATAACATCGTTACAATGTTACTTCTGGACACTCAGTGTAAAATGTTGCAATTATTTCATTGTTTGGACTTGTTTTCTGATTTTCTATGGTAAAGTGCGCATTGTAGTGAGTTAAGCTCATTTGGAGATTTTCCCTTTTTTTCTCCTGCCACATGATATAAACCTTAAAAAGTGAACATAACATCTTTACAATGTTACTTCTGGACACTCGGTGTAAAATGTTGCAATTATTTCATTGTTTGGACTTGTTTTCTGTTTTTCTATGTTTATGTGTACAATAGAGTGAGATAAGCTCATTTGGAGATTTTCCATTTTTTTCTCCTGCCACATGATATAAACTTAAGAAAGTGAACATAACATCCTGACAATGTTACTTCTGGACACTCAGTGTAAAATGTTGCAATTATTTCATTGTTTGGACTTGTTTTCTGTTTTTCTATGTTTATGTGTACATTAGAGTGAGATAAGCTCATTTGGAGATTTTCCATTTTTTTCTCCTGCCACATGATATAAACCTTAAAAAGTGAACATAACATCTTTACAATGTTACTTCTGGACACTCAGTGTAAAATTTTACAATTATTTCATTGTTTGGACTTGTTTTCTGTTTTTCTATGTTAAAGTGCGCATTGGAGTGAGTTAAGCTCATTTGGAGATTTTCCATTTTTTTCTCCTGCCACATGATATAAACTTAAAAAAGTGAACATAACATCTTTACAATGTTACTTCTGGACACTCAGTGTAAAATGTTGCAATTATTTCATTGTTTGGACTTGTTTTCTGTTTTTCTATGTTTATGTGTACATTAGAGTGAGATAAGCTCATTTGGAGATTTTCCATTTTTTTCTCCTGCCACATGATATAAACCTTAAAAAGTGAACATAACATCGTTACAATGTTACTTCTGGACACTCAGTGTAAAATGTTGCAATTATTTCATTGTTTGGACTTGTTTTCTGTTTTTCTATGTTTATGTGTACATTAGATTGAGATAAGCTCATTTGGAGATTTTCCATTTTTTTCTCCTGCCACATGATATAAACTTAAGAAAGTGAACATAACATCTTGACAATGTTACTTCTGGACACTCAGTGTAAAATGTTGCAATTATTTCATTGTTTGGACTTGTTTTCTGTTTTTCTATGTTTATGTGTACAATAGAGTGAGATAAGCTCATTTGGAGATTTTCCATTTTTTTCTCCTGCCACATGATATAAACCTTACAAAGTGAACATAACATCTTTACAATGTTACTTCTGGACACTCAGTGTAAAATTTTGCAATTATTTCATTGTTTGGACTTGTTTTCTGTTTTTCTATGTTTATGTGTACATTAGAGTGAGTTAAGCTCATTTGGAGATTTTCCCTTTTTTTCTCCTGCCACATGATATAAACCTTAAAAAGTGAACATAACATCGTTACAATGTTACTTCTGGACACTCAGTGTAAAATGTTGCAATTATTTCATTGTTTGGACTTGTTTTCTGTGTTTCTATGTTTATGTGTACATTAGAGTGAGTTAAGCTCATTTGGAGATTTTCCATTTTATTTTCATGCCACATGATATAAACTTAAGAAAGTGAACATAACATCGTTACAATGTTATTTCTGGACACTCAGTGTAAAATGTTGCAATTATTTCATTGTTTGGACTTGTTTTCTGTTTTTCTATGTTTATGTGTACTTTAGAGTGAGATAAGCTCATTTGGAGATTTTCCTTTTTTTCTCCTGCCACATGATATAAACCTTAAAAAGTGAACATAACATCTTTACAATGTTACTTCTGGACACTCAGTGTAAATGTTGCAATTATTTAATTGTTTGGACTTGTTTTCTGTTTTTCTATGTTTATGTGTACATTAGAGTGAGATAAGCTCATTTGGAGATTTTCCCTTTTTTTCTCCTGCCACATGATATAAACCTTAAAAAGTGAACATAACATCTTTACAATGTTACTTCTGGACACTCAGTGTAAAATTTTACAATTTTTTCATTGTTTGGACTTGTTTTCTGTTTTTCTATGGTAAAGTACGCATTGTAGTGAGTTAAGCTTATTTGGAGATTTTCCCTTTTTTTCTCCTGCCACATGATATAAACCTTAAAAAGTGAACATAACATCTTTACAATGTTACTTCTGGACACTCAGTGTAAAATGTTGCAATTATTTAATTGTTTGGACTTGTTTTCTGTTTTTCTATGTTTATGTGTACATTAGAGTGAGATAAGCTCATTTGGAGATTTTCCCTTTTTTTCTCCTGCCACATGATGTAAACCTTAAAAAGTGAACATAACATCTTTACAATGTTACTTCTGGACACTCAGTGTAACATTTTACAATTTTTTCATTGTTTGGACTTGTTTTCTGATTTTCTATGGTAAAGTGCGCATTGTAGTGAGTTAAGCTCATTTGGAGATTTTCCCTTTTTTTCTCCTGCCACATGATATAAACCTTAAAAAGTGAACATAACATCTTTACAATGTTACTTCTGGACACTCAGTGTAAAATGTTGCAATTATTTCATTGTTTGGACTTGTTTTCTGTTTTTCTATGTTTATGTGTACATTAGAGTGAGTTAAGCTCATTTGGAGATTTTCCCTTTTTTTCTCCTGCCACATGATATAAACCTTAAAAAGTGAACATAACATCTTTACAATGTTACTTCTGGACACTCAGTGTAAAATTTTGCAATTATTTCATTGTTTGGACTTGTTTTCTGTTTTTCTATGTTTATGTGTACATTAGAGTGAGTTAAGCTCATTTGGAGATTTTCCATTTTATTTTCATGCCACATGATATAAACCTTAAATAGTGAACATAACATCTTTACAATGTTACTTCTGGACACTCAGTGTAAAATTTTGCAATTATTTCATTGTTTGGACTTGTTTTCTGTTTTTCTATGTTTATGTGTACATTAGAGTGAGATAAGCTCATTTGGAGATTTTCCATTTTTTTCTCCTGCCACATGATATAAACCTTAAAAAGTGAACATAACATCTTTACAATGTTACTTCTGGACACTCAGTGTAAAATTTTACAATTATTTCATTGTTTGGACTTGTTTTCTGTTTTTCTATGTTAAAGTGTGCATTGGAGTGAGTTAAGCTCATTTGGAGATTTTCGATTTTTTTCTCCTGCCACATGATATAAACTTAAAAAAGTGAACATAACATCTTTACAATGTTACTTCTGGACACTCAGTGTAAAATGTTGCAATTATTTCATTGTTTGGACTTGTTTTCTGTGTTTCTATGTTTATGTGTACATTAGAGTGAGTTAAGCTCATTTGGAGATTTTCCATTTTATTTTCATGCCACATGATATAAACCTTAAAAAGTGAACATAACATCTTTACAATGTTACTTCTGGACACTCAGTGTAAAATTTTGCATTTATTTCATTGTTTGGACTTGTTTTCTGTTTTTCTATGTTTATGTGTACATTAGAGTGAGATAAGCTCATTTGGAGATTTTCCATTTTTTTCTCCTGCCACATGATATAAACTTAAGAAAGTGAACATAACATCTTGACAATGTTACTTCTGGACACTCAGTGTAAAATGTTGCAATTATTTCATTGTTTGGACTTGTTTTCTGTTTTTCTATGTTTATGTGTACAATAGAGTGAGATAAGCTCATTTGGAGATTTTCCATTTTTTTCTCCTGCCACATGATATAAACCTTACAAAGTGAACATAACATCTTTACAATGTTACTTCTGGACACTCAGTGTAAAATTTTACAATTATTTCATTGTTTGGACTTGTTTTCTGTTTTTCTATGTTTATGTGTACATTAGAGTGAGTTAAGCTCATTTGGAGATTTTCCCTTTTTTTCTCCTGCCACTTGATATAAACCTTAAAAAGTGAACATAACATCGTTACAATGTTACTTCTGGACACTCAGTGTAAAATGTTGCAATTATTTCATTGTTTGGACTTGTTTTCTGTGTTTCTATGTTTATGTGTACATTAGAGTGAGTTAAGCTCATTTGGAGATTTTCCATTTTATTTTCATGCCACATGATATAAACCTTAAAAAGTGAACATAACATCTTTACAATGTTACTTCTGGACACTCAGTGTAAAATTTTGCAATTATTTCATTGTTTGGACTTGTTTTCTGTTTTTCTATGTTTATGTGTACATTAGAGTGAGTTAAGCTCATTTGGAGATTTTCCATTTTATTTTCATGCCACATGATATAAACTTAAGAAAGTGAACATAACATCGTTACAATGTTACTTCTGGACACTCAGTGTAAAATGTTGCAATTATTTCATTGTTTGGACTTGTTTTCTGTTTTTCTATGTTTATGTGTACATTAGAGTGAGATAAGCTCATTTGGAGATTTTCCCTTTTTTTCTCCTGCCACATGATATAAACCTTAAAAAAGTGAACATAACATCTTTACAATGTTACTTCTGGACACTCAGTGTAAAATTTTGCAATTATTTCATTGTTTGGACTTGTTTTCTGTTTTTCTATGTTTATGTGTACATTAGAGTGAGTTAAGCTCATTTGGAGATTTTCCATTTTTTTCTCCTGCCACATGATATAAACTTAAGAAAGTGAACATAACATCTTGATAATGTTACTTCTGGACACCCAGTGTAAAATGTTGCAATTATTTCATTGTTTGGACTTGTTTTCTGTTTTTCTATGTTTATGTGTACTTTAGAGTGAGATAAGCTCATTTGGAGATTTTCCATTTTTTTCTCCTGCCACATGATATAAACCTTAAAAAGTGAACATAACATCTTGACAATGTTACTTCTGGACACTCAGTGTAAAATGTTGCAATTATTTCATTGTTTGGACTTGTTTTCTGTTTTTCTATGTTTATGTGTACATTAGAGTGAGATAAGCTCATTTGGAGATTTTCCATTTTTTTCTCCTGCCACATGATATAAACCTTAAAAAGTGAACATAACATCTTTACAATGTTACTTCTGGACACTCAGTGTAAAATTTTACAATTATTTCATTGTTTGGACTTGTTTTCTGTTTTTCTATGTTAAAGTGCGCATTGGAGTGAGTTAAGCTCATTTGGAGATTTTCCATTTTTTTCTCCTGCCACATGATATAAACTTAAAAAAGTGAACATAACATCTTTACAATGTTACTTCTGGACACTCAGTGTAAAATGTTGCAATTATTTCATTGTTTGGACTTGTTTTCTGTTTTTCTATGTTTATGTGTACATTAGAGTGAGATAAGCTCATTTGGAGATTTTCCATTTTTTTCTCCTGCCACATGATATAAACCTTAAAAAGTGAACATAACATCTTTACAATGTTACTTCTGGACACTCAGTGTAAAATTTTGCAATTATTTCATTGTTTGGACTTGTTTTCTGTTTTTCTATGTTTATGTGTACATTAGATTGAGATAAGCTCATTTGGAGATTTTCCATTTTTTTCTCCTGCCACATGATATAAACTTAAGAAAGTGAACATAACATCTTGACAATGTTACTTCTGGACACTCAGTGTAAAATGTTGCAATTATTTCATTGTTTGGACTTGTTTTCTGTGTTTCTATGTTTATGTGTACATTAGAGTGAGTTAAGCTCATTTGGAGATTTTCCATTTTATTTTCATGCCACATGACATAAACTTAAGAAAGTGAACATAACATCGTTACAATGTTATTTCTGGACACTCAGTGTAAAATGTTGCAATTATTTCATTGTTTGGACTTGTTTTCTGTTTTTCTATGTTTATGTGTACTTTAGAGTGAGATAAGCTCATTTGGAGATTTTCCTTTTTTTCTCCTGCCACATGATATAAACCTTAAAAAGTGAACATAACATCTTTACAATGTTACTTCTGGACACTCAGTGTAAATGTTGCAATTATTTAATTGTTTGGACTTGTTTTCTGTTTTTCTATGTTTATGTGTACATTAGAGTGAGATAAGCTCATTTGGAGATTTTCCCTTTTTTTCTCCTGCCACATGATATAAACCTTAAAAAGTGAACATAACATCTTTACAATGTTACTTCTGGACACTCAGTGTAAAATTTTACAATTTTTTCATTGTTTGGACTTGTTTTCTGTTTTTCTATGGTAAAGTGCGCATTGTAGTGAGTTAAGCTCATTTGGAGATTTTCCCTTTTTTTCTCCTGCCACATGATATAAACCTTAAAAAGTGGACATAACATCTTTACAATGTTACTTCTGGACACTCAGTGTAAAATGTTGCAATTATTTAATTGTTTGGACTTGTTTTCTGTTTTTCTATGTTTATGTGTACATTAGAGTGAGATAAGCTCATTTGGAGATTTTCCCTTTTTTTCTCCTGCCACATGATATAAACCTTAAAAAGTGAACATAACATCTTTACAATGTTACTTCTGGACACTCAGTGTAAATGTTGCAATTATTTAATTGTTTGGACTTGTTTTCTGTTTTTCTATGTTTATGTGTACATTTGAGTGAGATAAGCTCATTTGGAGATTTTCCCTTTTTTTCTCCTGCCACATGATATAAACCTTAAAAAGTGAACATAACATCTTTACAATGTTACTTCTGGACACTCAGTGTAAAATTTTACAATTTTTTCATTGTTTGGACTTGTTTTCTGTTTTTCTATGGTAAAGTGCGCATTGTAGTGAGTTAAGCTCATTTGGAGATTTTCCCTTTTTTTCTCCTGCCACATGATATAAACCTTAAAAAGTGAACATAACATCTTTACAATGTTACTTCTGGACACTCAGTGTAAAATGTTGCAATTATTTCATTGTTTGGACTTGTTTTCTGTTTTTCTATGTTTATGTGTACATTAGAGTGAGATAAGCTCATTTGGAGATTTTCCATTTTTTTCTCCTGCCACATGATATAAACTTAAGAAAGTGAACATAACATCTTTACAATGTTACTTCTGGACACTCAGTGTAAAATGTTGCAATTATTTCATTGTTTGGACTTGTTTTCTGTTTTTCTATGTTTATGTGTACATTAGAGTGAGATAAGCTCATTTGGAGATTTTCCCTTTTTTTCTCCTGCCACATGATATAAACCTTAAAAAGTGAACATAACATCTTTACAATGTTACTTCTGGACACTCAGTGTAAAATGTTGCAATTATTTCATTGTTTGGACTTGTTTTCTGTTTTTCTATGTTTATGTGTACATTAGAGTGAGATAAGCTCATTTGGAGATTTTCCATTTTTTTCTCCTGCCACATGATATAAACCTTAAAAAGTGAACATAACATCTTTACAATGTTACTTCTGGACACTCAGTGTAAAATGTTGCAATTATTTCATTGTTTGGACTTGTTTTCTGTTTTTCTATGTTTATGTGTACATTAGAGTGAGATAAGCTCATTTGGAGATTTTCCATTTTTTTCTCCTGCCACATGATATAAACTTAAGAAAGTGAACATAACATCTTTACAATGTTACTTCTGGACACTCAGTGTAAAATGTTGCAATTATTTCATTGTTTGGACTTGTTTTCTGTTTTTCTATGTTTATGTGTACATTAGAGTGAGATAAGCTCATTTGGAGATTTTCCCTTTTTTTCTCCTGCCACATGATATAAACCTTAAAAAGTGAACATAACATCTTTACAATGTTACTTCTGGACACTCAGTGTAAAATGTTGCAATTATTTCATTGTTTGGACTTGTTTTCTGTTTTTCTATGTTTATGTGTACATTAGAGTGAGATAAGCTCATTTGGAGATTTTCCATTTTTTTCTCCTGCCACATGATATAAACCTTAAAAAGTGAACATAACATCTTTACAATGTTACTTCTGGACACTCAGTGTAAAATTTTGCAATTATTTCATTGTTTGGACTTGTTTTCTGTTTTTCTATGTTTATGTGTACATTAGATTGAGATAAGCTCATTTGGAGATTTTCCATTTTTTTCTCCTGCCACATGATATAAACTTAAGAAAGTGAACATAACATCTTGACAATGTTACTTCTGGACACTCAGTGTAAAATGTTGCAATTATTTCATTGTTTGGACTTGTTTTCTGTTTTTCTATGTTTATGTGTACAATAGAGTGAGATAAGCTCATTTGGAGATTTTCCATTTTTTTCTCCTGCCACATGATATAAACCTTACAAAGTGAACATAACATCTTTACAATGTTACTTCTGGACACTCAGTGTAAAATTTTGCAATTATTTCATTGTTTGGACTTGTTTTCTGTTTTTCTATGTTTATGTGTACATTAGAGTGAGTTAAGCTCATTTGGAGATTTTCCCTTTTTTTCTCCTGCCACATGATATAAACCTTAAAAAGTGAACATAACATCGTTACAATGTTACTTCTGGACACTCAGTGTAAAATGTTGCAATTATTTCATTGTTTGGACTTGTTTTCTGTGTTTCTATGTTTATGTGTACATTAGAGTGAGTTAAGCTCATTTGGAGATTTTCCATTTTATTTTCATGCCACATGACATAAACTTAAGAAAGTGAACATAACATCGTTACAATGTTATTTCTGGACACTCAGTGTAAAATGTTGCAATTATTTCATTGTTTGGACTTGTTTTCTGTTTTTCTATGTTTATGTGTACTTTAGAGTGAGATAAGCTCATTTGGAGATTTTCCTTTTTTTCTCCTGCCACATGATATAAACCTTAAAAAGTGAACATAACATCTTTACAATGTTACTTCTGGACACTCAGTGTAAATGTTGCAATTATTTAATTGTTTGGACTTGTTTTCTGTTTTTCTATGTTTATGTGTACATTAGAGTGAGATAAGCTCATTTGGAGATTTTCC
This sequence comes from Microchirus variegatus, assembly GCF_963457635.1. NCBI lineage: Eukaryota > Metazoa > Chordata > Actinopteri > Pleuronectiformes > Soleidae > Microchirus > Microchirus variegatus. Next base: position 25,687,445 of record NC_139802.1, on the reverse strand, counting down.
CTTTTTTTCTCCTGCCACATGATATAAACCTTAAAAAGTGAACATAACATCTTTACAATGTTACTTCTGGACACTCAGTGTAAAATTTTACAATTTTTTCATTGTTTGGACTTGTTTTCTGTTTTTCTATGGTAAAGTGCGCATTGTAGTGAGTTAAGCTCATTTGGAGATTTTCCCTTTTTTTCTCCTGCCACATGATATAAACCTTAAAAAGTGAACATAACATCTTTACAATGTTACTTCTGGACACTCAGTGTAAAATGTTGCAATTATTTAATTGTTTGGACTTGTTTTCTGTTTTTCTATGTTTATGTGTACATTAGAGTGAGATAAGCTCATTTGGAGATTTTCCCTTTTTTTCTCCTGCCACATGATATAAACCTTAAAAAGTGAACATAACATCTTTACAATGTTACTTCTGGACACTCAGTGTAAATGTTGCAATTATTTAATTGTTTGGACTTGTTTTCTGTTTTTCTATGTTTATGTGTACATTAGAGTGAGATAAGCTCATTTGGAGATTTTCCCTTTTTTTCTCCTGCCACATGATATAAACCTTAAAAAGTGAACATAACATCTTTACAATGTTACTTCTGGACACTCAGTGTAAAATTTTACAATTTTTTCATTGTTTGGACTTGTTTTCTGTTTTTCTATGGTAAAGTGCGCATTGTAGTGAGTTAAGCTCATTTGGAGATTTTCCCTTTTTTTCTCCTGCCACATGATATAAACCTTAAAAAGTGAACATAACATCTTTACAATGTTACTTCTGGACACTCAGTGTAAAATGTTGCAATTATTTCATTGTTTGGACTTGTTTTCTGTTTTTCTATGTTTATGTGTACATTAGAGTGAGATAAGCTCATTTGGAGATTTTCCATTTTTTTCTCCTGCCACATGATATAAACTTAAGAAAGTGAACATAACATCTTTACAATGTTACTTCTGGACACTCAGTGTAAAATGTTGCAATTATTTCATTGTTTGGACTTGTTTTCTGTTTTTCTATGTTTATGTGTACATTAGAGTGAGATAAGCTCATTTGGAGATTTTCCATTTTTTTCTCCTGCCACATGATATAAACCTTAAAAAGTGAACATAACATCGTTACAATGTTACTTCTGGACACTCAGTGTAAAATGTTGCAATTATTTCATTGTTTGGACTTGTTTTCTGTGTTTCTATGTTTATGTGTACATTAGAGTGAGTTAAGCTCATTTGGAGATTTTCCATTTTATTTTCATGCCACATGATATAAACCTTAAAAAGTGAACATAACATCTTTACAATGTTACTTCTGGACACTCAGTGTAAAATTTTGCAATTATTTCATTGTTTGGACTTGTTTTCTGTTTTTCTATGTTTATGTGTACATTAGATTGAGATAAGCTCATTTGGAGATTTTCCATTTTTTTCTCCTGCCACATGATATAAACTTAAGAAAGTGAACATAACATCTTGACAATGTTACTTCTGGACACTCAGTGTAAAATGTTGCAATTATTTCATTGTTTGGACTTGTTTTCTGTTTTTCTATGTTTATGTGTACAATAGAGTGAGATAAGCTCATTTGGAGATTTTCCATTTTTTTCTCCTGCCACATGATATAAACCTTACAAAGTGAACATAACATCTTTACAATGTTACTTCTGGACACTCAGTGTAAAATTTTGCAATTATTTCATTGTTTGGACTTGTTTTCTGTTTTTCTATGTTTATGTGTACATTAGAGTGAGTTAAGCTCATTTGGAGATTTTCCCTTTTTTTCTCCTGCCACATGATATAAACCTTAAAAAGTGAACATAACATCGTTACAATGTTACTTCTGGACACTCAGTGTAAAATGTTGCAATTATTTCATTGTTTGGACTTGTTTTCTGTGTTTCTATGTTTATGTGTACATTAGAGTGAGTTAAGCTCATTTGGAGATTTTCCATTTTATTTTCATGCCACATGATATAAACTTAAGAAAGTGAACATAACATCGTTACAATGTTATTTCTGGACACTCAGTGTAAAATGTTGCAATTATTTCATTGTTTGGACTTGTTTTCTGTTTTTCTATGTTTATGTGTACTTTAGAGTGAGATAAGCTCATTTGGAGATTTTCCTTTTTTTCTCCTGCCACATGATATAAACCTTAAAAAGTGAACATAACATCTTTACAATGTTACTTCTGGACACTCAGTGTAAATGTTGCAATTATTTAATTGTTTGGACTTGTTTTCTGTTTTTCTATGTTTATGTGTACATTAGAGTGAGATAAGCTCATTTGGAGATTTTCCCTTTTTTTCTCCTGCCACATGATATAAACCTTAAAAAGTGAACATAACATCTTTACAATGTTACTTCTGGACACTCAGTGTAAAATTTTACAATTTTTTCATTGTTTGGACTTGTTTTCTGTTTTTCTATGGTAAAGTGCGCATTGTAGTGAGTTAAGCTCATTTGGAGATTTTCCCTTTTTTTCTCCTGCCACATGATATAAACCTTAAAAAGTGAACATAACATCTTTACAATGTTACTTCTGGACACTCAGTGTAAAATTTTACAATTTTTTCATTGTTTGGACTTGTTTTCTGATTTTCTATGGTAAAGTGCGCATTGTAGTGAGTTAAGCTCATTTGGAGATTTTCCCTTTTTTTCTCCTGCCACATGATATAAACCTTAAAAAGTGAACATAACATCGTTACAATGTTACTTCTGGACACTCAGTGTAAAATGTTGCAATTATTTCATTGTTTGGACTTGTTTTCTGTTTTTCTATGTTTATGTGTACAATAGAGTGAGATAAGCTCATTTGGAGATTTTCCATTTTTTTCTCCTGCCACATGATATAAACCTTACAAAGTGAACATAACATCTTTACAATGTTACTTCTGGACACTCAGTGTAAAATTTTACAATTATTTCATTGTTTGGACTTGTTTTCTGTTTTTCTATGTTTATGTGTACATTAGAGTGAGTTAAGCTCATTTGGAGATTTTCCCTTTTTTTCTCCTGCCACTTGATATAAACCTTAAAAAGTGAACATAACATCGTTACAATGTTACTTCTGGACACTCAGTGTAAAATGTTGCAATTATTTCATTGTTTGGACTTCTTTTCTGTGTTTCTATGTTTATGTGTACATTAGAGTGAGTTAAGCTCATTTGGAGATTTTCCATTTTATTTTCATGCCACATGATATAAACCTTAAAAAGTGAACATAACATCTTTACAATGTTACTTCTGGACACTCAGTGTAAAATTTTGCAATTATTTCATTGTTTGGACTTGTTTTCTGTTTTTCTATGTTTATGTGTACATTAGAGTGAGTTAAGCTCATTTGGAGATTTTCCATTTTATTTTCATGCCACATGATATAAACCTTAAAAAGTGAACATAACATCGTTACAATGTTACTTCTGGACACTCAGTGTAAAATTTTGCAATTATTTCATTGTTTGGACTTGTTTTCTGTTTTTCTATGTTTATGTGTACATTAGAGTGAGATAAGCTCATTTGGAGATTTTCCCTTTTTTTCTCCTGCCACATGATATAAACCTTAAAAAGTGAACATAACATCTTTACAATGTTACTTCTGGACACTCAGTGTAAAATTTTGCAATTATTTCATTGTTTGGACTTGTTTTCTGTTTTTCTATGTTTATGTGTACATTAGAGTGAGTTAAGCTCATTTGGAGATTTTCCATTTTTTTCTCCTGCCACATGATATAAACTTAAGAAAGTGAACATAACATCTTGACAATGTTACTTCTGGACACCCAGTGTAAAATGTTGCAATTATTTCATTGTTTGGACTTGTTTTCTGTTTTTCTATGTTTATGTGTACTTTAGAGTGAGATAAGCTCATTTGGAGATTTTCCATTTTTTTCTCCTGCCACATGATATAAACCTTAAAAAGTGAACATAACATCTTGACAATGTTACTTCTGGACACTCAGTGTAAAATGTTGCAATTATTTCATTGTTTGGACTTGTTTTCTGTTTTACTATGTTTATGTGTACATTAGAGTGAGATAAGCTCATTTGGAGATTTTCCATTTTTTTCTCCTGCCACATGATATAAACCTTAAAAAGTGAACATAACATCTTTACAATGTTACTTCTGGACACTCAGTGTAAAATTTTGCAATTATTTCATTGTTTGGACTTGTTTTCTGTTTTTCTATGTTTATGTGTACTTTAGAGTGAGATAAGCTCATTTGGAGATTTTCCATTTTTTTCTCCTGCCACATGATATAAACCTTAAAAAGTGAACATAACATCTTTACAATGTTACTTCTGGACACTCAGTGTAACATTTTGCAATTATTTCATTGTTTGGACTTGTTTTCTGTTTTTCTATGTTTATGTGTACATTAGAGTGAGATAAGCTCATTTGGAGATTTTCCATTTTTTTCTCCTGCCACATGATATAAACCTTAAAAAGTGAACATAACATCTTTACAATGTTACTTCTGGACACTCAGTGTAAAATTTTGCAATTATTTCATTGTTTGGACTTGTTTTCTGTTTTTCTATGTTTATGTGTACATTAGAGTGAGATAAGTTCATTTGGAGATTTTCCCATTTTTTTCTCCTGCCACATGATATAAACCTTAAAAAGTGAACATAACATCTTTACAATGTTACTTCTGGACACTCAGTGTATAAAATGTTGCAATTATTTCATTGTTTGGACTTGTTTTCTGTTTTTCTATGTTTATGTGTACATTAGAGTGAGTTAAGCTCATTTGGAGATTTTCCATTTTATTTTCATGCCACATGATATAAACTTAAGAAAGTGAACATAACATCGTTACAATGTTACTTCTGGACACTCAGTGTAAAATGTTGCAATTATTTCATTGTTTGGACTTGTTTTCTGTTTTTCTATGTTTATGTGTACATTAGAGTGAGATAAGCTCATTTGGAGATTTTCCCTTTTTTTCTCCTGCCACATGATATAAACCTTAAAAAGTGAACATAACATCTTTACAATGTTACTTCTGGACACTCAGTGTAAAATGTTGCAATTATTTCATTGTTTGGACTTGTTTTCTGTTTTTCTATGTTTATGTGTACATTAGAGTGAGTTAAGCTCATTTGGAGATTTTCCATTTTATTTTCATGCCACATGATATAAACTTAAGAAAGTGAACATAACATCGTTACAATGTTACTTCTGGACACTCAGTGTAAAATGTTGCAATTATTTCATTGTTTGGACTTGTTTTCTGTTTTTCTATGTTTATGTGTACATTAGAGTGAGATAAGCTCATTTGGAGATTTTCCTTTTTTTCTCCTGCCACATGATATAAACCTTAAAAAGTGAACATAACATCTTGACAATGTTACTTCTGGACACTCAGTGTAAATGTTGCAATTATTTAATTGTTTGGACTTGTTTTCTGTTTTTCTATGTTTATGTGTACATTAGAGTGAGATAAGCTCATTTGGAGATTTTCCCTTTTTTTCTCCTGCCACATGATATAAACCTTAAAAAGTGAACATAACATCTTTACAATGTTACTTCTGGACACTCAGTGTAAAATTTTACAATTTTTTCATTGTTTGGACTTGTTTTCTGTTTTTCTATGGTAAAGTGCGCATTGTAGTGAGTTAAGCTCATTTGGAGATTTTCCCTTTTTTTCTCCTGCCACATGATATAAACCTTAAAAAGTGAACATAACATCTTTACAATGTTACTTCTGGACAATCAGTGTAAAATGTTGCAATTATTTAATTGTTTGGACTTGTTTTCTGTTTTTCTATGTTTATGTGTACATTAGAGTGAGATAAGCTCATTTGGAGATTTTCCCTTTTTTTCTCCTGCCACATGATATAAACCTTAAAAAGTGAACATAACATCTTTACAATGTTACTTCTGGACACTCAGTGTAAAATTTTACAATTTTTTCATTGTTTGGACTTGTTTTCTGATTTTCTATGGTAAAGTGCGCATTGTAGTGAGTTAAGCTCATTTGGAGATTTTCCCTTTTTTTCTCCTGCCACATGATATAAACTTAAGAAAGTGAACATAACATCTTGACAATGTTACTTCTGGACACTCAGTGTAAAATGTTGCAATTATTTCATTGTTTGGACTTGTTTTCTGTTTTTCTATGTTTATGTGTACATTAGAGTGAGTTAAGCTCATTTGGAGATTTTCCATTTTATTTTCATGCCACATGATATAAACCTTAAAAAGTGAACATAACATCTTTACAATGTTACTTCTGGACACTCAGTGTAAAATTTTGCAATTATTTCATTGTTTGGACTTGTTTTCTGTTTTTCTATGTTTATGTGTACATTAGAGTGAGTTAAGCTCATTTGGAGATTTTCCATTTTATTTTCATGCCACATGATATAAACTTAAGAAAGTGAACATAACATCGTTACAATGTTACTTCTGGACACTCAGTGTAAAATGTTGCAATTATTTCATTGTTTGGACTTGTTTTCTGTTTTTCTATGTTTATGTGTACATTAGAGTGAGATAAGCTCATTTGGAGATTTTCCCTTTTTTTCTCCTGCCACATGATATAAACTTAAGAAAGTGAACATAACATCTTGACAATGTTACTTCTGGACACTCAGTGTAAAATGTTGCAATTATTTCATTGTTTGGACTTGTTTTCTGTTTTTCTATGTTTATGTGTACAATAGAGTTAGATAAGCTCATTTGGAGATTTTCCATTTTTTTCTCCTGCCACATGATATAAACCTTACAAAGTGAACATAACATCTTTACAATGTTACTTCTGGACACTCAGTGTAAAATTTTGCAATTATTTCATTGTTTGGACTTGTTTTCTGTTTTTCTATGTTTATGTGTACATTAGAGTGAGTTAAGCTCATTTGGAGATTTTCCCTTTTTTTCTCCTGCCACATGATATAAACCTTAAAAAGTGAACATAACATCGTTACAATGTTACTTCTGGACACTCAGTGTAAAATGTTGCAATTATTTCATTGTTTGGACTTGTTTTCTGTGTTTCTGTGTTTATGTGTACATTAGAGTGAGTTAAGCTCATTTGGAGATTTTCCATTTTATTTTCATGCCACATGATATAAACCTTAAAAAGTGAACATAACATCTTTACAATGTTACTTCTGGACACTCAGTGTAAAATTTTGCAATTATTTCATTGTTTGGACTTGTTTTCTGTTTTTCTATGTTTATGTGTACATTAGAGTGAGTTAAGCTCATTTGGAGATTTTCCATTTTATTTTCATGCCACATGATATAAACTTAAGAAAGTGAACATAACATTGTTACAATGTTACTTCTGGACACCCAGTGTAAAATTTTGCAATTATTTAATTGTTTGGACTTGTTTTCTGTTTTTCTATGTTTATGTGTACATTAGAGTGAGATAAGCTCATTTGGAGATTTTCCCTTTTTTTCTCCTGCCACATGATATAAACCTTAAAAAGTGAACATAACATCTTTACAATGTTACTTCTGGACACTCAGTGTAAAATTTTACAATTTTTTCATTGTTTGGACTTGTTTTCTGTTTTTCTATGGTAAAGTGCGCATTGTAGTGAGTTAAGCTCATTTGGAGATTTTCCCTTTTTTTCTCCTGCCACATGATATAAACCTTAAAAAGTGAACATAACATCTTTACAATGTTACTTCTGGACAATCAGTGTAAAATGTTGCAATTATTTAATTGTTTGGACTTGTTTTCTGTTTTTCTATGTTTATGTGTACAATAGAGTGAGATAAGCTCATTTGGAGATTTTCCATTTTTTTCTCCTGCCACATGATATAAACCTTACAAAGTGAACATAACATCTTTACAATGTTACTTCTGGACACTCAGTGTAAAATTTTACAATTATTTCATTGTTTGGACTTGTTTTCTGTTTTTCTATGTTTATGTGTACATTAGAGTGAGTTAAGCTCATTTGGAGATTTTCCCTTTTTTTCTCCTGCCACTTGATATAAACCTTAAAAAGTGAACATAACATCGTTACAATGTTACTTCTGGACACTCAGTGTAAAATGTTGCAATTATTTCATTGTTTGGACTTCTTTTCTGTGTTTCTATGTTTATGTGTACATTAGAGTGAGTTAAGCTCATTTGGAGATTTTCCATTTTATTTTCATGCCACATGATATAAACCTTAAAAAGTGAACATAACATCTTTACAATGTTACTTCTGGACACTCAGTGTAAAATTTTGCAATTATTTCATTGTTTGGACTTGTTTTCTGTTTTTCTATGTTTATGTGTACATTAGAGTGAGTTAAGCTCATTTGGAGATTTTCCATTTTATTTTCATGCCACATGATATAAACCTTAAAAAGTGAACATAACATCGTTACAATGTTACTTCTGGACACTCAGTGTAAAATTTTGCAATTATTTCATTGTTTGGACTTGTTTTCTGTTTTTCTATGTTTATGTGTACATTAGAGTGAGATAAGCTCATTTGGAGATTTTCCCTTTTTTTCTCCTGCCACATGATATAAACCTTAAAAAGTGAACATAACATCTTTACAATGTTACTTCTGGACACTCAGTGTAAAATTTTGCAATTATTTCATTGTTTGGACTTGTTTTCTGTTTTTCTATGTTTATGTGTACATTAGAGTGAGTTAAGCTCATTTGGAGATTTTCCATTTTTTTCTCCTGCCACATGATATAAACTTAAGAAAGTGAACATAACATCTTGACAATGTTACTTCTGGACACCCAGTGTAAAATGTTGCAATTATTTCATTGTTTGGACTTGTTTTCTGTTTTTCTATGTTTATGTGTACTTTAGAGTGAGATAAGCTCATTTGGAGATTTTCCATTTTTTTCTCCTGCCACATGATATAAACCTTAAAAAGTGAACATAACATCTTGACAATGTTACTTCTGGACACTCAGTGTAAAATGTTGCAATTATTTCATTGTTTGGACTTGTTTTCTGTTTTACTATGTTTATGTGTACATTAGAGTGAGATAAGCTCATTTGGAGATTTTCCATTTTTTTCTCCTGCCACATGATATAAACCTTAAAAAGTGAACATAACATCTTTACAATGTTACTTCTGGACACTCAGTGTAAAATTTTGCAATTATTTCATTGTTTGGACTTGTTTTCTGTTTTTCTATGTTTATGTGTACTTTAGAGTGAGATAAGCTCATTTGGAGATTTTCCATTTTTTTCTCCTGCCACATGATATAAACCTTAAAAAGTGAACATAACATCTTTACAATGTTACTTCTGGACACTCAGTGTAACATTTTGCAATTATTTCATTGTTTGGACTTGTTTTCTGTTTTTCTATGTTTATGTGTACATTAGAGTGAGATAAGCTCATTTGGAGATTTTCCATTTTTTTCTCCTGCCACATGATATAAACCTTAAAAAGTGAACATAACATCTTTACAATGTTACTTCTGGACACTCAGTGTAAAATTTGCAATTATTTCATTGTTTGGACTTGTTTTCTGTTTTTCTATGTTTATGTGTACATTAGAGTGAGATAAGTTCATTTGGAGATTTTCCCATTTTTTTCTCCTGCCACATGATATAAACCTTAAAAAGTGAACATAACATCTTTACAATGTTACTTCTGGACACTCAGTGTAAAATTTTGCAATTATTTCATTGTTTGGACTTGTTTTCTGTTTTTCTATGTTTATGTGTACATTAGAGTGAGTTAAGCTCATTTGGAGATTTTCCATTTTATTTTCATGCCACATGATATAAACCTTAAAAAGTGAACATAACATCGTTACAATGTTACTTCTGGACACTCAGTGTAAAATTTTGCAATTATTTCATTGTTTGGACTTGTTTTCTGTTTTTCTATGTTTATGTGTACATTAGAGTGAGATAAGCTCATTTGGAGATTTTCCCTTTTTTTCTCCTGCCACATGATATAAACCTTAAAAAGTGAACATAACATCTTTACAATGTTACTTCTGGACACTCAGTGTAAAATTTTGCAATTATTTCATTGTTTGGACTTGTTTTCTGTTTTTCTATGTTTATGTGTACATTAGAGTGAGTTAAGCTCATTTGGAGATTTTCCATTTTTTTCTCCTGCCACATGATATAAACTTAAGAAAGTGAACATAACATCTTGACAATGTTACTTCTGGACACCCAGTGTAAAATGTTGCAATTATTTCATTGTTTGGACTTGTTTTCTGTTTTTCTATGTTTATGTGTACTTTAGAGTGAGATAAGCTCATTTGGAGATTTTCCATTTTTTTCTCCTGCCACATGATATAAACCTTAAAAAGTGAACATAACATCTTGACAATGTTACTTCTGGACACTCAGTGTAAAATGTTGCAATTATTTCATTGTTTGGACTTGTTTTCTGTTTTACTATGTTTATGTGTACATTAGAGTGAGATAAGCTCATTTGGAGATTTTCCATTTTTTTCTCCTGCCACATGATATAAACCTTAAAAAGTGAACATAACATCTTTACAATGTTACTTCTGGACACTCAGTGTAAAATTTTGCAATTATTTCATTGTTTGGACTTGTTTTCTGTTTTTCTATGTTTATGTGTACTTTAGAGTGAGATAAGCTCATTTGGAGATTTTCCATTTTTTTCTCCTGCCACATGATATAAACCTTAAAAAGTGAACATAACATCTTTACAATGTTACTTCTGGACACTCAGTGTAACATTTTGCAATTATTTCATTGTTTGGACTTGTTTTCTGTTTTTCTATGTTTATGTGTACATTAGAGTGAGATAAGCTCATTTGGAGATTTTCCATTTTTTTCTCCTGCCACATGATATAAACCTTAAAAAGTGAACATAACATCTTTACAATGTTACTTCTGGACACTCAGTGTAAAATTTTGCAATTATTTCATTGTTTGGACTTGTTTTCTGTTTTTCTATGTTTATGTGTACATTAGAGTGAGATAAGTTCATTTGGAGATTTTCCCATTTTTTTCTCCTGCCACATGATATAAACCTTAAAAAGTGAACATAACATCTTTACAATGTTACTTCTGGACACTCAGTGTAAAATGTTGCAATTATTTCATTGTTTGGACTTGTTTTCTGTTTTTCTATGTTTATGTGTACATTAGAGTGAGTTAAGCTCATTTGGAGATTTTCCATTTTATTTTCATGCCACATGATATAAACTTAAGAAAGTGAACATAACATCGTTACAATGTTACTTCTGGACACTCAGTGTAAAATGTTGCAATTATTTCATTGTTTGGACTTGTTTTCTGTTTTTCTATGTTTATGTGTACATTAGAGTGAGATAAGCTCATTTGGAGATTTTCCCTTTTTTTCTCCTGCCACATGATATAAACCTTAAAAAGTGAACATAACATCTTTACAATGTTACTTCTGGACACTCAGTGTAAAATGTTGCAATTATTTCATTGTTTGGACTTGTTTTCTGTTTTTCTATGTTTATGTGTACATTAGAGTGAGTTAAGCTCATTTGGAGATTTTCCATTTTATTTTCATGCCACATGATATAAACTTAAGAAAGTGAACATAACATCGTTACAATGTTACTTCTGGACACTCAGTGTAAAATGTTGCAATTATTTCATTGTTTGGACTTGTTTTCTGTTTTTCTATGTTTATGTGTACATTAGAGTGAGATAAGCTCATTTGGAGATTTTCCATTTTTTTCTCCTGCCACATGATATAAACCTTAAAAAGTGAACATAACATCTTTACAATGTTACTTCTGGACACTCAGTGTAAAATTTTACAATTTTTTCATTGTTTGGACTTGTTTTCTGATTTTCTATGGTAAAGTGCGCATTGTAGTGAGTTAAGCTCATTTGGAGATTTTCCCTTTTTTTCTCCTGCCACATGATATAAACTTAAGAAAGTGAACATAACATCTTGACAATGTTACTTCTGGACACTCAGTGTAAAATGTTGCAATTATTTCATTGTTTGGACTTGTTTTCTGTTTTTCTATGTTTATGTGTACATTAGAGTGAGTTAAGCTCATTTGGAGATTTTCCATTTTATTTTCATGCCACATGATATAAACCTTAAAAAGTGAACATAACATCTTTACAATGTTACTTCTGGACACTCAGTGTAAAATTTTGCAATTATTTCATTGTTTGGACTTGTTTTCTGTTTTTCTATGTTTATGTGTACATTAGAGTGAGTTAAGCTCATTTGGAGATTTTCCATTTTATTTTCATGCCACATGATATAAACTTAAGAAAGTGAACATAACATCGTTACAATGTTACTTCTGGACACTCAGTGTAAAATGTTGCAATTATTTCATTGTTTGGACTTGTTTTCTGTTTTTCTATGTTTATGTGTACATTAGAGTGAGATAAGCTCATTTGGAGATTTTCCCTTTTTTTCTCCTGCCACATGATATAAACTTAAGAAAGTGAACATAACATCTTGACAATGTTACTTCTGGACACTCAGTGTAAAATGTTGCAATTATTTCATTGTTTGGACTTGTTTTCTGTTTTTCTATGTTTATGTGTACAATAGAGTTAGATAAGCTCATTTGGAGATTTTCCATTTTTTTCTCCTGCCACATGATATAAACCTTACAAAGTGAACATAACATCTTTACAATGTTACTTCTGGACACTCAGTGTAAAATTTTGCAATTATTTCATTGTTTGGACTTGTCTTCTGTTTTTCTATGTTTATGTGTACATTAGAGTGAGTTAAGCTCATTTGGAGATTTTCCCTTTTTTTCTCCTGCCACATGATATAAACCTTAAAAAGTGAACATAACATCGTTACAATGTTACTTCTGGACACTCAGTGTAAAATGTTGCAATTATTTCATTGTTTGGACTTGTTTTCTGTGTTTCTGTGTTTATGTGTACATTAGAGTGAGTTAAGCTCATTTGGAGATTTTCCATTTTATTTTCATGCCACATGATATAAACCTTAAAAAGTGAACATAACATCTTTACAATGTTACTTCTGGACACTCAGTGTAAAATTTTGCAATTATTTCATTGTTTGGACTTGTTTTCTGTTTTTCTATGTTTATGTGTACATTAGAGTGAGTTAAGCTCATTTGGAGATTTTCCATTTTATTTTCATGCCACATGATATAAACTTAAGAAAGTGAACATAACATTGTTACAATGTTACTTCTGGACACCCAGTGTAAAATTTTGCAATTATTTAATTGTTTGGACTTATTTTCTGTTTTTCTATGTTTATGTGTACATTAGAGTGAGATAAGCTCATTTGGAGATTTTCCCTTTTTTTCTCCTGCCACATGATATAAACCTTAAAAAAGTGAACATAACATCTTTACAATGTTACTTCTGGACACTCAGTGTAAAATTTTACAATTTTTTCATTGTTTGGACTTGTTTTCTGTTTTTCTATGGTAAAGTGCGCATTGTAGTGAGTTAAGCTCATTTGGAGATTTTCCCTTTTTTTCTCCTGCCACATGATATAAACCTTAAAAAGTGAACATAACATCTTTACAATGTTACTTCTGGACAATCAGTGTAAAATGTTGCAATTATTTAATTGTTTGGACTTGTTTTCTGTTTTTCTATGTTTATGTGTACATTAGAGTGAGATAAGCTCATTTGGAGATTTTCCCTTTTTTTCTCCTGCCACATGATATAAACCTTAAAAAGTGAACATAACATCTTTACAATGTTACTTCTGGACACTCAGTGTAAAATTTTACAATTTTTTCATTGTTTGGACTTGTTTTCTGATTTTCTATGGTAAAGTGCGCATTGTAGTGAGTTAAGCTCATTTGGAGATTTTCCCTTTTTTTCTCCTGCCACATGATATAAACTTAAGAAAGTGAACATAACATCTTGACAATGTTACTTCTGGACACTCAGTGTAAAATGTTGCAATTATTTCATTGTTTGGACTTGTTTTCTGTTTTTCTATGTTTATGTGTACATTAGAGTGAGTTAAGCTCATTTGGAGATTTTCCATTTTATTTTCATGCCACATGATATAAACCTTAAAAAGTGAACCTAACATCTTTACAATGTTACTTCTGGACACTCAGTGTAAAATTTTGCAATTATTTCATTGTTTGGACTTGTTTTCTGTTTTTCTATGTTTATGTGTACATTAGAGTGAGTTAAGCTCATTTGGAGATTTTCCATTTTATTTTCATGCCACATGATATAAACTTAAGAAAGTGAACATAACATCGTTACAATGTTACTTCTGGACACTCAGTGTAAAATGTTGCAATTATTTCATTGTTTGGACTTGTTTTCTGTTTTTCTATGTTTATGTGTACATTAGAGTGAGATAAGCTCATTTGGAGATTTTCCCTTTTTTTCTCCTGCCACATGATATAAACTTAAGAAAGTGAACATAACATCTTGACAATGTTACTTCTGGACACTCAGTGTAAAATGTTGCAATTATTTCATTGTTTGGACTTGTTTTCTGTTTTTCTATGTTTATGTGTACAATAGAGTTAGATAAGCTCATTTGGAGATTTTCCATTTTTTTCTCCTGCCACATGATATAAACCTTACAAAGTGAACATAACATCTTTACAATGTTACTTCTGGACACTCAGTGTAAAATTTTGCAATTATTTCATTGTTTGGACTTGTTTTCTGTTTTTCTATGTTTATGTGTACATTAGAGTGAGTTAAGCTCATTTGGAGATTTTCCCTTTTTTTCTCCTGCCACATGATATAAACTTAAGAAAGTCAACATAACATCTTGACAATGTTACTTCTGGACACTCAGTGTAAAATGTTGCAATTATTTCATTGTTTGGACTTGTTTTCTGTTTTTCTATGTTTATGTGTACATTAGAGTGAGTTAAGCTCATTTGGAGATTTTCCATTTTATTTTCATGCCACATGATATAAACCTTAAAAAGTGAACATAACATCTTTACAATGTTACTTCTGGACACTCAGTGTAAAATTTTGCAATTATTTCATTGTTTGGACTTGTTTTCTGTTTTTCTATGTTTATGTGTACATTAGAGTGAGTTAAGCTCATTTGGAGATTTTCCATTTTATTTTCATGCCACATGATATAAACTTAAGAAAGTGAACATAACATCGTTACAATGTTACTTCTGGACACTCAGTGTAAAATGTTGCAATTATTTCATTGTTTGGACTTGTTTTCTGTTTTTCTATGTTTATGTGTACATTAGAGTGAGATAAGCTCATTTGGAGATTTTCCCTTTTTTTCTCCTGCCACATGATATAAACTTAAGAAAGTGAACATAACATCTTGACAATGTTACTTCTGGACACTCAGTGTAAAATGTTGCAATTATTTCATTGTTTGGACTTGTTTTCTGTTTTTCTATGTTTATGTGTACAATAGAGTTAGATAAGCTCATTTGGAGATTTTCCATTTTTTTCTCCTGCCACATGATATAAACCTTACAAAGTGAACATAACATCTTTACAATGTTACTTCTGGACACTCAGTGTAAAATTTTGCAATTATTTCATTGTTTGGACTTGTTTTCTGTTTTTCTATGTTTATGTGTACATTAGAGTGAGTTAAGCTCATTTGGAGATTTTCCCTTTTTTTCTCCTGCCACATGATATAAACCTTAAAAAGTGAACATAACATCGTTACAATGTTACTTCTGGACACTCAGTGTAAAATGTTGCAATTATTTCATTGTTTGGACTTGTTTTCTGTGTTTCTATGTTTATGTGTACATTAGAGTGAGTTAAGCTCATTTGGAGATTTTCCATTTTATTTTCATGCCACATGATATAAACTTAAGAAAGTGAACATAACATTGTTACAATGTTACTTCTGGACACTCAGTGTAAAATTTTGCAATTATTTCATTGTTTGGACTTGTTTTCTGTTTTTCTATGTTTATGTGTAGTTTAGAGTGAGATAAGCTCATTTGGAGATTTTCCATTTTTTTCTCCTGCCACATGATATAAACCTTAAAAAGTGAACATAACATCTTGACAATGTTACTTCTGGACACTCAGTGTAAAATGTTGCAATTATTTCATTGTTTGGACTTGTTTTCTGTTTTTCTATGTTTATGTGTACATTAGAGTGAGATAAGCTCATTTGGAGATTTTCCATTTTTTTCTCCTGCCACATGATATAAACCTTAAAAAGTGAACATAACATCTTTACAATGTTACTTCTGGACACTCAGTGTAAAATTGTCCAGAAGTAACATTGTAACGATGTTATGTTCACTTTTTAAGGTTTATATCATGTGGCAGGAGAAAAAAATGGAAAATCTCCAAATGAGCTTATCTCACTCTAATGTACACATAAACATAGAAAAACAGAAAACAAGTCCAAACAATGAAATAATTGTAAAATTTTACACTGAGTGTCCAGAAGTAACATTGTAAAGATGTTATGTTCACTTTTTAAGGTTTATATCATGTGGCAGGAGAAAAAAATGGAAAATCTCCAAATGAGCTTATCTCACTCTAATGTACACATAAACATAGAAAAACAGAAAACAAGTCCAAACAATGAAATAATTGTAAAATTTTACACTGAGTGTCCAGAAGTAACATTGTAAAGATGTTATGTTCACTTTTTAAGGTTTATATCATGTGGCAGGAGAAAAAAAGGGAAAATCT
Organism: Microchirus variegatus; assembly: GCF_963457635.1. NCBI lineage: Eukaryota > Metazoa > Chordata > Actinopteri > Pleuronectiformes > Soleidae > Microchirus > Microchirus variegatus. Next base: position 25,670,909 of record NC_139802.1, on the reverse strand, counting down.
CCAAATGAGCTTAACTCACTCCAATGCGCACTTTAACATAGAAAAGCAGAAAACAAGTCCAAACAATGAAAAAATTGTAAGATTTTACACTGAGTGTCCAGAAGTAACATTGTCAAGATGTTATGTTCACTTTTTAAGGTTTATATCATGTGGCAGGAGAAAAAAATGGAAAATCTCCAAATGAGCTTATCTCACTCTAATGTACACATAAACATAGAAAAACAGAAAACAAGTCCAAACAATGAAATAATTGCAACATTTTACACTGAGTGTCCAGAAGTAACATTGTCAAGATGTTATGTTAACTTTCTTAAGTGTATATCATGTGGCAGGAGAAAAAAATGGAAAATCTCCAAATGAGCTTATCTCACTCTAATGTACACATAGACATAGAAACACAGAAAACAAGTCCAAACAATGAAATAATTGCAACATTTTACACTGAGTGTCCAGAAGTAACATTGTAAAGATGTTATGTTCACTTTTTAAGGTTTATATCATGTGGCAGGAGAAAAAAAGGAAAATCTCCAAATGAGCTTAACTCTCTCTAATGTACACATAAAAATAGAAACACAGAAAACAAGTCCAAACAATGAAATAATTGCAACATTTTACACTGAGTGTCCAGAAGTAACATTGTGACGATGTTATGTTCACTTTTTAAGGTTTATATCATGTGGCAGGAGAAAAAAATGGAAAATCTCCAAATGAGCTTAACTCACTCCAATGCGCACTTTAACATAGAAAAACAGAAAACAAGTCCAAACAATTTAAAAATTGTAAAATTTTACACTGAGTGTCCAGAAGTAACATTGTAAAGATGTTATGTTCACTTTTTAAGGTTTATATCATGTGGCATGAAAATAGAATGGAACATCTCCAAATGAGCTTAACTCACTCCAATGCGCACGTTAACATAGAAAAACAGAAAACAAGTCCAAACAATAAAATAATTGCAACATTTTACACTGAGTGTCCAGAAGTAACATTGTAAAGATGTTATGTTCACCTTTTAAGGTTTATATCATGTGGCAGGAGAAAAAAATGGAAAATCTCCAAATGAGCTTATCTCACTCTAATGTACACATAAACATAGAAAAACAGAAAACAAGTCCAAACAATGAAATAATTGCAACATTTTACACTGCGTGTCCAGAAGTAACATTGTAAAGATGATATTTTCACTTTTTTAAGTTTATATCATGTGGCAGGAGAAAAAAATGGAAAATCTCCAAATGTGCTTATCTCACTCTAATGTACACATAAACATAGAAAAACAGAAAACAAGTCCAAACAATGAAAAAATTGTAAGATTTTACACTGAGTTTCCAGAAGTAACATTGTAAAGATGTTATGTTCACTTTTCAAGGTTTATATCATGTGGCAGGATAAAAAAATGGAAAATCTCCAAATGAGCTTTACTCACTCCAATGCGCACTTTAACATAGAAAAACAGAAAACAAGTCCAAACAATGAAAAAATTGTAAAATTTTACACTGAGTGTCCAGAAGTAACATTGTAAAGATGTTATGTTCACTTTTTTAAGTTTATATCATGTGGCAGGAGAAAAAAATGGAAAATCTCCAAATGAGCTTATCTCACTCTAATGTACACATAAACATAGAAAAACAGAAAACAAGTCCAAACAATGAAAAAATTGTAAAATTTTACACTGAGTGTCCAGAAGTAACATTGTAACGATGTTATGTTCACTTTTTAAGGTTTATATCATGTAGCAGGAGAAAAAAATGGAAAATCTCCAAATGAGCTTAACTCACTCCAATGCGCACTTTAACATAGAAAAACAGAAAACAAGTCCAAACAATGAAAAAATTGTAAAATTTTACACTGAGTGTCCAGAAGTAACATTGTAAAGATGTTATGTTCACTTTTTAAGGTTTATATCATGTGGCAGGAGAAAAAAATGGAAAATCTCCAAATGAGCTTATCTCACTCTAATGTACACATAAACATAGAAAAACAGAAAACAAGTCCAAACAATGAAATAATTGCAAAATTTTACACTGAGTGTCCAGAAGTAACATTGTGACGATGTTATGTTCACTTTTTAAGGTTTATATCATGTGGCAGGAGAAAAAAATGGAAAATCTCCAAATGAGCTTATCTCACTCTAATGTACACATAAACATAGAAAAACAGAAAACAAGTCCAAACAATGAAATAATTGCAACATTTTACACTGAGTGTCCAGAAGTAACATTGTAAAGATGTTATGTTCACTTTTTTAAGTTTATATCATGTGGCAGGAGAAAAAAATGGAAAATCTCCAAATGAGCTTAACTCACTCCAATGCGCACTTTAACATAGAAAAACAGAAAACAAGTCCAAACAATGAAAAAATTGTAAGATTTTACACTGAGTGTCCAGAAGTAACATTGTAAACATGTTATGTTCACTTTTTAAGGTTTATATCATGTGGCAGGAGAAAAAAATGGAAAATCTCCAAATGAGCTTATCTCACTCTAATGTACACATAAACATAGAAAAACAGAAAACAAGTCCAAACAATGAAATAATTGCAACATTTTACACTGAGTGTCCAGAAGTAACATTGTCAAGATGTTATGTTCACTTTCTTAAGTTTATATCATGTGGCAGGAGAAAAAAATGGAAAATCTCCAAATGAGCTTATCTCACTCTAATGTACACATAAACATAGAAAAACAGAAAACAAGTCCAAACAATGAAATAATTGCAAAATTTTACACTGAGTTTCCAGAAGTAACATTGTAAAGATGTTATGTTCACTTTTCAAGGTTTATATCATGTGGCAGGAGAAAAAAATGGAAAATCTCCAAATGAGCTTAACTCACTCCAATGAGCACATAAACATAGAAAAACAGAAAACAAGTCCAAACAATGAAAAAATTGTAAAATTTTACACTGAGTGTCCAGAAGTAACATTGTAAAGATGTTATGTTCACTTTTTAAGGTTTATATCATGTGGCAGGAGAAAAAAATGGAAAATCTCCAAATGAGCTTATCTCACTCTAATGTACAAACAAACATAGAAAAACAGAAAACAAGTCCAAACAATGAAATAATTGCAAAATTTTACACTGAGTGTCCAGAAGTAACATTGTAAAGATGTTATGTTCACTTTTTAAGGTTTATATCATGTGGCAGGAGAAAAAAATGGAAAATCTCCAAATGAGCTTATCTCACTCTAATGTACACATAAACATAGAAAAACAGAAAACAAGTCCAAACAATGAAATAATTGCAACATTTTACACTGAGTGTCCAGAAGTAACATTGTAAAGATGTTATGTTCACTTTTTTAAGTTTATATCATGTGGCAGGAGAAAAAAATGGAAAATCTCCAAATGAGCTTAACTCACTCCAATGCGCACTTTAACATAGAAAAGCAGAAAACAAGTCCAAACAATGAAAAAATTGTAAGATTTTACACTGAGTGTCCAGAAGTAACATTGTCAAGATGTTATGTTCACTTTTTAAGGTTTATATCATGTGGCAGGAGAAAAAAATGGAAAATCTCCAAATGAGCTTATCTCACTCTAATGTACACATAAACATAGAAAAACAGAAAACAAGTCCAAACAATGAAATAATTGCAACATTTTACACTGAGTGTCCAGAAGTAACATTGTCAAGATGTTATGTTAACTTTCTTAAGTGTATATCATGTGGCAGGAGAAAAAAATGGAAAATCTCCAAATGAGCTTATCTCACTCTAATGTACACATAGACATAGAAACACAGAAAACAAGTCCAAACAATGAAATAATTGCAACATTTTACACTGAGTGTCCAGAAGTAACATTGTAAAGATGTTATGTTCACTTTTTAAGGTTTATATCATGTGGCAGGAGAAAAAAAGGAAAATCTCCAAATGAGCTTAACTCTCTCTAATGTACACATAAAAATAGAAACACAGAAAACAAGTCCAAACAATGAAATAATTGCAACATTTTACACTGAGTGTCCAGAAGTAACATTGTGACGATGTTATGTTCACTTTTTAAGGTTTATATCATGTGGCAGGAGAAAAAAATGGAAAATCTCCAAATGAGCTTAACTCACTCCAATGCGCACTTTAACATAGAAAAACAGAAAACAAGTCCAAACAATTTAAAAATTGTAAAATTTTACACTGAGTGTCCAGAAGTAACATTGTAAAGATGTTATGTTCACTTTTTAAGGTTTATATCATGTGGCATGAAAATAGAATGGAACATCTCCAAATGAGCTTAACTCACTCCAATGCGCACGTTAACATAGAAAAACAGAAAACAAGTCCAAACAATAAAATAATTGCAACATTTTACACTGAGTGTCCAGAAGTAACATTGTAAAGATGTTATGTTCACCTTTTAAGGTTTATATCATGTGGCAGGAGAAAAAAATGGAAAATCTCCAAATGAGCTTATCTCACTCTAATGTACACATAAACATAGAAAAACAGAAAACAAGTCCAAACAATGAAATAATTGCAACATTTTACACTGCGTGTCCAGAAGTAACATTGTAAAGATGATATTTTCACTTTTTTAAGTTTATATCATGTGGCAGGAGAAAAAAATGGAAAATCTCCAAATGTGCTTATCTCACTCTAATGTACACATAAACATAGAAAAACAGAAAACAAGTCCAAACAATGAAAAAATTGTAAGATTTTACACTGAGTTTCCAGAAGTAACATTGTAAAGATGTTATGTTCACTTTTCAAGGTTTATATCATGTGGCAGGATAAAAAAATGGAAAATCTCCAAATGAGCTTTACTCACTCCAATGCGCACTTTAACATAGAAAAACAGAAAACAAGTCCAAACAATGAAAAAATTGTAAAATTTTACACTGAGTGTCCAGAAGTAACATTGTAAAGATGTTATGTTCACTTTTTTAAGTTTATATCATGTGGCAGGAGAAAAAAATGGAAAATCTCCAAATGAGCTTATCTCACTCTAATGTACACATAAACATAGAAAAACAGAAAACAAGTCCAAACAATGAAAAAATTGTAAAATTTTACACTGAGTGTCCAGAAGTAACATTGTAACGATGTTATGTTCACTTTTTAAGGTTTATATCATGTAGCAGGAGAAAAAAATGGAAAATCTCCAAATGAGCTTAAATCACTCCAATGCGCACTTTAACATAGAAAAACAGAAAACAAGTCCAAACAATGAAAAAATTGTAAAATTTTACACTGAGTGTCCAGAAGTAACATTGTAAAGATGTTATGTTCACTTTTTAAGGTTTATATCATGTGGCAGGAGAAAAAAATGGAAAATCTCCAAATGAGCTTATCTCACTCTAATGTACACATAAACATAGAAAAACAGAAAACAAGTCCAAACAATGAAATAATTGCAAAATTTTACACTGAGTGTCCAGAAGTAACATTGTGACGATGTTATGTTCACTTTTTAAGGTTTATATCATGTGGCAGGAGAAAAAAATGGAAAATCTCCAAATGAGCTTATCTAACTCTAATGTACACATAAACATAGAAAAACAGAAAACAAGTCCAAACAATGAAATAATTGCAACATTTTACACTGAGTGTCCAGAAGTAACATTGTAAAGATGTTATGTTCACTTTTTTAAGTTTATATCATGTGGCAGGAGAAAAAAATGGAAAATCTCCAAATGAGCTTAACTCACTCCAATGCGCACTTTAACATAGAAAAACAGAAAACAAGTCCAAACAATGAAAAAATTGTAAGATTTTACACTGAGTGTCCAGAAGTAACATTGTAAACATGTTATGTTCACTTTTTAAGGTTTATATCATGTGGCATGAAAATAGAATGGAACATCTCCAAATGAGCTTAACTCACTCCAATGCGCACGTTAACATAGAAACACAGAAAACAAGTCCAAACAATGAAATAATTGCAACATTTTACACTGAGTGTCCAGAAGTAACATTGTGACGATGTTATGTTCACTTTTTAAGGTTTATATCATGTGGCAGGAGAAAAAAATGGAAAATCTCCAAATGAGCTTAACTCACTCCAATGCGCACTTTAACATAGAAAAACAGAAAACAAGTCCAAACAATTTAAAAATTGTAAAATTTTACACTGAGTGTCCAGAAGTAACATTGTAAAGATGTTATGTTCACTTTTTAAGGTTTATATCATGTGGCATGAAAATAGAATGGAACATCTCCAAATGAGCTTAACTCACTCCAATGCGCACGTTAACATAGAAAAACAGAAAACAAGTCCAAACAATAAAATAATTGCAACATTTTACACTGAGTGTCCAGAAGTAACATTGTAAAGATGTTATGTTCACCTTTTAAGGTTTATATCATGTGGCAGGAGAAAAAAATGGAAAATCTCCAAATGAGCTTATCTCACTCTAATGTACACATAAACATAGAAAAACAGAAAACAAGTCCAAACAATGAAATAATTGCAACATTTTACACTGCGTGTCCAGAAGTAACATTGTAAAGATGATATTTTCACTTTTTTAAGTTTATATCATGTGGCAGGAGAAAAAAATGGAAAATCTCCAAATGTGCTTATCTCACTCTAATGTACACATAAACATAGAAAAACAGAAAACAAGTCCAAACAATGAAAAAATTGTAAGATTTTACACTGAGTTTCCAGAAGTAACATTGTAAAGATGTTATGTTCACTTTTCAAGGTTTATATCATGTGGCAGGATAAAAAAATGGAAAATCTCCAAATGAGCTTTACTCACTCCAATGCGCACTTTAACATAGAAAAACAGAAAACAAGTCCAAACAATGAAAAAATTGTAAAATTTTACACTGAGTGTCCAGAAGTAACATTGTAAAGATGTTATGTTCACTTTTTTAAGTTTATATCATGTGGCAGGAGAAAAAAATGGAAAATCTCCAAATGAGCTTATCTCACTCTAATGTACACATAAACATAGAAAAACAGAAAACAAGTCCAAACAATGAAAAAATTGTAAAATTTTACACTGAGTGTCCAGAAGTAACATTGTAAAGATGTTATGTTCACTTTTTAAGGTTTATATCATGTGGCAGGAGAAAAAAATGGAAAATCTCCAAATGAGCTTATCTCACTCTAATGTACACATAAACATAGAAAAACAGAAAACAAGTCCAAACAATGAAATAATTGCAAAATTTTACACTGAGTGTCCAGAAGTAACATTGTGACGATGTTATGTTCACTTTTTAAGGTTTATATCATGTGGCAGGAGAAAAAAATGGAAAATCTCCAAATGAGCTTATCTAACTCTAATGTACACATAAACATAGAAAAACAGAAAACAAGTCCAAACAATGAAATAATTGCAACATTTTACACTGAGTGTCCAGAAGTAACATTGTAAAGATGTTATGTTCACTTTTTTAAGTTTATATCATGTGGCAGGAGAAAAAAATGGAAAATCTCCAAATGAGCTTAACTCACTCCAATGCGCACTTTAACATAGAAAAACAGAAAACAAGTCCAAACAATGAAAAAATTGTAAGATTTTACACTGAGTGTCCAGAAGTAACATTGTAAACATGTTATGTTCACTTTTTAAGGTTTATATCATGTGGCAGGAGAAAAAAATGGAAAATCTCCAAATGAGCTTATCTCACTCTAATGTACACATAAACATAGAAAAACAGAAAACAAGTCCAAACAATGAAATAATTGCAACATTTTACACTGAGTGTCCAGAAGTAACATTGTCAAGATGTTATGTTCACTTTCTTAAGTTTATATCATGTGGCAGGAGAAAAAAATGGAAAATCTCCAAATGAGCTTATCTCACTCTAATGTACACATAAACATAGAAAAACAGAAAACAAGTCCAAACAATGAAATAATTGCAAAATTTTACACTGAGTTTCCAGAAGTAACATTGTAAAGATGTTATGTTCACTTTTCAAGGTTTATATCATGTGGCAGGAGAAAAAAATGGAAAATCTCCAAATGAGCTTATCTCACTCTAATGTACACATAGACATAGAAACACAGAAAACAAGTCCAAACAATGAAATAATTGCAACATTTTACACTGAGTGTCCAGAAGTAACATTGTTAAGATGTTATGTTCACTTTTTAAGGTTTATATCATGTGGCAGGAGAAAAAAAGGAAAATCTCCAAATGAGCTTAACTCTCTCTAATGTACACATAAACATAGAAAAACAGAAAACAAGTCCAAACAATGAAAAAATTGTAAGATTTTACACTGAGTGTCCAGAAGTAACATTGTAAACATGTTATGTTCACTTTTTAAGGTTTATATCATGTGGCAGGAGAAAAAAATGGAAAATCTCCAAATGAGCTTATCTCACTCTAATGTACACATAAACATAGAAAAACAGAAAACAAGTCCAAACAATGAAATAATTGCAAAATTTTACACTGAGTGTCCAGAAGTAACATTGTGACGATGTTATGTTCACTTTTTAAGGTTTATATCATGTGGCAGGAGAAAAAAATGGAAAATCTCCAAATGAGCTTATCTCACTCTAATGTACACATAAACATAGAAAAACAGAAAACAAGTCCAAACAATGAAATAATTGCAACATTTTACACTGAGTGTCCAGAAGTAACATTGTAAAGATGTTATGTTCACTTTTTTAAGTTTATATCATGTGGCAGGAGAAAAAAATGGAAAATCTCCAAATGAGCTTAACTCACTCCAATGCGCACTTTAACATAGAAAAACAGAAAACAAGTCCAAACAATGAAAAAATTGTAAGATTTTACACTGAGTGTCCAGAAGTAACATTGTAAACATGTTATGTTCACTTTTTAAGGTTTATATCATGTGGCAGGAGAAAAAAATGGAAAATCTCCAAATGAGCTTATCTCACTCTAATGTACACATAAACATAGAAAAACAGAAAACAAGTCCAAACAATGAAATAATTGCAACATTTTACACTGAGTGTCCAGAAGTAACATTGTCAAGATGTTATGTTCACTTTCTTAAGTTTATATCATGTGGCAGGAGAAAAAAATGGAAAATCTCCAAATGAGCTTATCTCACTCTAATGTACACATAAACATAGAAAAACAGAAAACAAGTCCAAACAATGAAATAATTGCAAAATTTTACACTGAGTTTCCAGAAGTAACATTGTAAAGATGTTATGTTCACTTTTCAAGGTTTATATCATGTGGCAGGAGAAAAAAATGGAAAATCTCCAAATGAGCTTATCTCACTCTAATGTACACATAGACATAGAAACACAGAAAACAAGTCCAAACAATGAAATAATTGCAACATTTTACACTGAGTGTCCAGAAGTAACATTGTAAAGATGTTATGTTCACTTTTTAAGGTTTATATCATGTGGCAGGAGAAAAAAAGGAAAATCTCCAAATGAGCTTAACTCTCTCTAATGTACACATAAAAATAGAAACACAGAAAACAAGTCCAAACAATGAAATAATTGCAACATTTTACACTGAGTGTCCAGAAGTAACATTGTGACGATGTTATGTTCACTTTTTAAGGTTTATATCATGTGGCAGGAGAAAAAAATGGAAAATCTCCAAATGAGCTTAACTCACTCCAATGCGCACTTTAACATAGAAAAACAGAAAACAAGTCCAAACAATTTAAAAATTGTAAAATTTTACACTGAGTGTCCAGAAGTAACATTGTAAAGATGTTATGTTCACTTTTTAAGGTTTATATCATGTGGCATGAAAATAGAATGGAACATCTCCAAATGAGCTTAACTCACTCCAATGCGCACGTTAACATAGAAAAACAGAAAACAAGTCCAAACAATAAAATAATTGCAACATTTTACACTGAGTGTCCAGAAGTAACATTGTCAAGATGTTATGTTCACTTTTTAAGGTTTATATCATGTGGCAGGAGAAAAAAATGGAAAATCTCCAAATGAGCTTATCTCACTCTAATGTACACATAAACATAGAAAAACAGAAAACAAGTCCAAACAATGAAATAATTGCAACATTTTACACTGCGTGTCCAGAAGTAACATTGTAAAGATGTTATTTTCACTTTTTTAAGTTTTTATCATGTGGCAGGAGAAAAAAATGGAAAATCTCCAAATGAGCTTATCTCACTCTAATGTACACATAAACATAGAAAAACAGAAAACAAGTCCAAACAATGAAAAAATTGTAAAATTTTACACTGAGTGTCCAGAAGTAACATTGTGATGATGTTATGTTCACTTTTTAAGGTTTATATCATGTGGCAGGAGAAAAAAATGGAAAATCTCCAAATGAGCTTATCTCACTCTAATGTACACATAAACATAGAAAAACAGAAAACAAGTCCAAACAATGAAATAATTGCAACATTTTACACTGAGTGTCCAGAAGTAACATTGTAAAGATGTTATGTTCACTTTTTTAAGTTTATATCATGTGGCAGGAGAAAAAAATGGAAAATCTCCAAATGAGCTTAACTCACTCCAATGCGCACTTTAACATAGAAAAACAGAAAACAAGTCCAAACAATGAAAAAATTGTAAGATTTTACACTGAGTGTCCAGAAGTAACATTGTAAACATGTTATGTTCACTTTTTAAGGTTTATATCATGTGGCAGGAGAAAAAAATGGAAAATCTCCAAATGAGCTTATCTTGTTAAACTGTTGCAAAATGTCTGCTACTGCTCTTGAATGTGCCCTCATACTGGCACCAGTGCACCAGGTGAAGCAAATCTTAATAAATGACTGATGGCCTGCCTTTGTGCCAGTTCTCCCCAGTCAAACAAAGAACTCAGTTGTGTCGTCTCTTAATATGTGTACCCGGTATTCCAGCTCTTTATGATGGCTGCGCCAACAGGTTATGGGCCCAGGAAAGAGATTGGAAGCCGATGGAATCGTTTATGTTTTGATGGAGACGAGAAAAACTACGAGTTATGGGAAACTAAGTTCCTAGGCCAACTATGTTTGCTCGGACTAAAGAAAACCATCCTCCATGAGCCAGATGAGGGTGAGGATGGTGCAGAAGGAGATGCCGAGAAAAACGAAAAAGCGTATGCTGAGTTAATCCAGCTGTTGGACGACAAGAGTTTGTCTCTTGTGATGAGGGATGCGGCTGATGATGGTAGGAGAGCGCTCCAGATACTGAGGGACCACTACGCTGGCAAGGGAAAGCCCCGTGTGATAAATCTGTATACTGAACTTACATCCCTCCAAAAGGCTGTCAATGAGAGCGTTACAGATTATATCATACGGGCAGAGACTGCAATTACCGCACTGAGGAATGCGGGAGAGACTTTAAGTGATGATCTGCTGATCGCAATGATATTAAAGGGCTTGCCAGATGTGTTTAAGCCATTTTCCATTCATGTGACCCAGAGTGATGAGAAATTGACCTTCGCTGAGTTCAAGACAAAGTTGCGGAGCTATGAAAGCACCGAAAAGTTCAGGACCGCGTCCACAGAGGAGGACAGTGTCATGAGAGTAAGAGGAAGATCTGGCGGGGACCTGAGACTGACCTGCTACAGCTGTGGCCAGAAGGGCCATAAAGCAATAGAGTGTCCTGCTGCGGGCCAGCGCAGTGGACAGAGACAATGGTGCAGTTTTTGCAAGAGCTCCACGCACAAAGATGTGAACTGCAGACGGAGGAGGAGAGACAAGGTCAAGCAGGCGGTGGATGAGGAGGGCCACACGTTTGCATTCAAGGTGGGCCAGGTGGATGGAGACCCTGTCAGCAGACCACAGAAGAGAGGGCTTATGGTCGACACGGGGGCCACATCAATCAATCAATCAATCAATCTTTATTTATATAGCCCACAGTTTACAAAACATAGTTTGTCTCACGGGACTTCACAGGGTTGGTAACATCCTCTGTCCTTAGACCTTCGACCAGGGTAAGGAAAAACTACCAGGGAAAAAAACCCTTGTAAAAGGGAAAAAGGGTAGAAACCTTAGGGAGAACCACAGGTGAGGGATCCACTCCCTGGACGGACAGACGTGCAGTAGATGTTACCCAAAACATACAATACACAATGACAAGAATAAAAAGTGAAAAAAAAGAAAAAAAAAAAAAAAAAAAAAAAGTCTTTAAATGCCAGGATCATCTGGATCACTGGGTTTATCACAGCCTGTAGTGAAGACTGTTGTGGTCAGAGACTTGAGGATGACGGAGTCTTCTTTCCTGTCCTGACCTCATGTCGTTCACTGGTGTCAGCAGAACTGTAAGAGCTTAAAATCAGGTAGAGATGTGCTATATGTAGATTTATGTGCTACATCTCATGGGGGTACATCAGGTAAGTGGTGAGGGATGAAAAATCGAGGACGGGGTAGAGAAAGTGCGGCTCGTGCAAAGTCTGTGTGCTCATTCTAAGTGCATGATGGGAAATTCCCCCAGCAGTCTAAGCCTATGGCAGCATAAGATAGACTATTCTAATCAGGACTACCTGATCTAGCTTCGACTATAGGCTATGTTAAAAAGGTAGGTTTTCAGTCTCACCTTAAAGGCAGAGACCGAGTCAGACTGTCTGACTGAAAGCGGAAGTTGGTTCCACAGGAGAGGAGCCTGGTAGCTAAATGTTCTACCACCGATTCTACTTCTAGTTATTTTAGGAATAACCAGTAGACCTGAGTTCAAGGAGCGCAGCGGTCTATTCGGCTGATATAAAGTGATTAAGTCACAAATGTAAGAAGGTGCCTGATTGTTCAGGGCCTTGTATGTAAGTAGAAGTATTTTAAAATCGATTCTACTTTTCACTGGGAGCCAGTGAAGAGAAGCCAGGACAGGAGTTATCATCCCACATCGTGACAGACATCACAAAGTTCAAGGACTTTGATGAGAACTTCAAGTCGCAAAAGCACATCCTGGAGTTGGCGGATGGTGTGAGGACCAGCGGTGTCGCACTGAAGAGGGGTGCGGCCAAGGTTCGTCTGATTGACAGGAGAGGATGCGCAGTGGACACGATGTTGATGGGGGCATTATATGACCCATCATATCCCCAGGACATTTTTTCTGTCAAGGCAGCAACCGCCCAAGGAGCGACTGTCATCTTCAAGGAGGGACAGAACGAGCTCATCCATAAAGACGGTATGGCATTTGGGATTCAAGTGTATGATAGGCTGTATTATTTAAACACTGCTGAGCCTATAGATGAAAGTAATGGAGAAGATGGATGTCATGGATGCTATGATTTGCAAACATGGCACGAAATTTTGGGACACTGTAATTATGATGATGTGTTGAAGTTGGAAAGTGTCACAGAAGGGATGAAAATTAAAGGTAAATCTGATAAGTCGAACCTGAAATGTGAGGTCTGTGTGCAAGGGAAATTTGCTCAGAGCAGGAACAGAGAACCAGATGAAAGAGCAACTGTACCACTTGCACTTGTACATACAGATTTGGCTGGCCCTATAGCACCAGCAGCAAAAGATGGGTTCAGGTACTCTTTGGCATTCACTGATGACTATTCAGGTGCAATTTTTGTATATTTTTTGAAAGCCAAGAGTGACACAGTCAGAGCTACAGAAAAGTTTATTGCTGATGTTGCACCTTATGGGAGAATCAAATGTATTAGATCTGATAAAGGCACTGAGTTTACGTCAAAGGAGTTTCAGTCACTAATCAGTAAAAATGCCATTAGACATGAGACCTCAGCCCCTTATTCTCCCCATCAAAATGGGACAGCTGAGAGAAACTGGAGAACATTGTTTGAAATGGCAAGATGTATGTTGATTGAGAGTAATCTGCCAAAAGAACTCTGGACATATGCAGTTCAGACTGCTGCAGCTGTCCGCAATAGATGTTACAACAAGCGAACAGGACAGACTCCATACTACATGCTGACAGGGAAAGTGCCTGATCTGTCAAGAATGAAATGTTTTGGGTCAGTATGTTATGCATACAAATATAACAAAAAGAAGCTTGACTCACAATCTGAAAGGGGGATCTTTGTTGGTTACGACAAGAATAGTCCTGCATATCTAATCTTCTACCCAGAAACAGGGAGAGTACTCAAAAACAGGTTGGTAAAGTTTATCAGCAAATGTGTGAATGAGTGTCAGACTCAGACAGACCAGGATAGGAGTGAATACATCCTGTATAGGGAGAGGGGTGAAACCACTTTTCCAAAAAATGATGTAGTGAAACCAATCACACAGGAAATTAAAGCTGAGATTTGTGACACAGACACCACTACAGGTGAGGGTGAGAGTGTTAAAAATGCCCGATATCCAAAGAGGGAGAGGAGACCACCTAAGTACTATAATGATTATGAATGCAAGATAAAATGTGATGTTGATGATGATGATGATGATGATGATGATGATGATGATGATGATGATGATGGTGATGACGATGGTCAAGGGTTAACTGTTGACTATTGTTACCGGGTTATGTCAGATGCACCGCGAACTCTGAAGGAAGCCATGAGCTCACCAAAATCACATTTGTGGGTTAAAGCTATGAAAGATGAAATGGACTCTCTGAAAGAAAATGAGACATTTACCCTAACCACTTTGCCAGAAGGTAAACATGCAGTGGGGGGAAGATGGGTTTATACTGTAAAAGAAAATCCGGATGAGATAAAAACATACAAAGCCAGGTATGTAGCAAAGGGTTATAGTCAAGTTGCAGGGATTGATTATAATGAAACCTTTTCTCCAACTGCTAGCATGACATCTGTGCGCAGTCTGATGCAGCTTGCAGTGCAGCATGGCTTAGAACTGCACCAGATGGATGTTAAAACTGCATACCTGCATGCTCCTATTGATTGTGAAGTGTACATGGAGCAGCCGGAGGGTTTTGAAGTTAAGGCAAAGGCGAGTGAGAAACTGGTCTGTAAACTTAATAGATCATTGTATGGTCTGAAGCAGTCGGGACGAAATTGGAACAAAATGCTTCATGATTTTCTATGTGAAAATGGTTACAGTCAAAACCCAGCTGACCATTGTGTTTATAGTAGACAGACTGTGAATAAGAGGGTTATATTGTTAATCTGGGTTGATGACCTTATCATTGCTGCTAATGACAATCAAACTGTGAAAAATGTAAAAGAAATGTTGGGAGCAAAATTTAAAATGAAAGACCTTGGTGAACTCAAACATTTCTTGGGTATTGATTTTGTGCAAAGAGGAGGTGAAATAAAAATGAGTCAAAAAAGGTACATTACAAAGATTTTGGAGAGGTTTGAAATGATCGACTGTAAACCTAGATTTACTCCATGTGAAAACAAACTGAAGTTTGACAATGAGGGTCAACCTGTTGACCAAAAGAAGTATCGTGAGGTTGTTGGCAGTTTGCTTTATGTCATGATATGTACAAGACCAGATCTAAGTTGGATTGTAGGCAAACTGTCACAATACCTGTCTGAACCAAAAGAACAACACTGGGTAACAGCAAAACACGTGTTGAGATATTTGAAGGGAACTGTAAATCAGGAATTGTGTTTCAAAAGAGGTGATGTAAATCTTAAACTTGTGGCATATAGTGATGCAGATTGGGCAGAAGACCAGAACGACAGGAAAAGTACAACTGGGTACTGTTTTAGTTTGTCTGAGACAGGGCCTGTTATTTCCTGGAAGTCAAGGAAACAGCCCACAGTTGCTTTATCCACATGTGAGGCAGAGTACATGGCCCTGGCAGCGACAACTCAGGAAAGCATGTATCTAGTACAGTTGTTAAATGGGATGGACAGTGATTGTGAATATGCACCAGTGACAGTTTTTGAGGACAATCAGGGTGCTATTGCTTTGTCGAAAAACCCTGTACTGCGTCAGAGATGTAAACATGTGGACATCAAATTCCACTTTGTTCGATCTGCTCTCAGTGATGGGAAAATCTGCATTGAATATTGCCCAACCGCTGACATGGTGGCGGATGTGTTAACTAAACCTGTAACAAGAGTCAGGATGGATAAGTTTGTGTGTTTTATGTTTGGGATAAAGTGAAATGTATGTCATGGTAGATCTTGCTGTCAGTATCAGAACAAGTGGGGGTGTTAAACTGTTGCAAAATGTCTGCTACTGCTCTTGAATGTGCCCTCATACTGGCACCAGTGCACCAGGTGAAGCAAATCTTAATAAATGACTGATGGCCTGCCTTTGTGCCAGTTCTCCCCAGTCAAACAAAGAACTCAGTTGTGTCGTCTCTTAATATGTGTACCCGGTATTCCAGCTCTTTATGATGGCTGCGCCAACATATCTCACTCTAATGTACACATAAACATAGAAAAACAGAAAACAAGTCCAAACAATGAAATAATTGCAACATTTTACACTGAGTGTCCAGAAGTAACATTGTAACGATGTTATGTTCACTTTCTTAAGTTTATATCATGTGGCATGAAAATAAAATGGAAAATCTCCAAATGAGCTTAACTCACTCTAATGTACACATAAACATAGAAAAACAGAAAACAAGTCCAAACAATGAAATAATTGCAACATTTTACACTGAGTGTCCAGAAGTAACATTGTAACGATGTTATGTTCACTTTCTTAAGTTTATATCATGTGGCATGAAAATAAAATGGAAAATCTCCAAATGAGCTTAACTCACTCTAATGTACACATAAACATAGAAAAACAGAAAACAAGTCCAAACAATGAAATAATTGTAAAATTTTACACTGAGTGTCCAGAAGTAACATTGTAAAGATGTTATGTTCACTTTTTAAGGTTTATATCATGTGGCAGGAGAAAAAAATGGAAAATCTCCAAATGAGCTTATCTCACTCTAATGTACAAACAAACATAGAAAAACAGAAAACAAGTCCAAACAATGAAATATTTGCAAAATTTTACACTGAGTGTCCAGAAGTAACATTGTAAAGATGTTATGTTCACTTTTTAAGGTTTATATCATGTGGCAGGAGAAAAAAATGGAAAATCTCCAAATGAGCTTATCTCACTCTAATGTACACATAAACATAGAAAAACAGAAAACAAGTCCAAACAATGAAATAATTGCAACATTTTACACTGAGTGTCCAGAAGTAACATTGTAAAGATGTTATGTTCACTTTTTTAAGTTTATATCATGTGGCAGGAGAAAAAAATGGAAAATCTCCAAATGAGCTTAACTCACTCCAATGCGCACTTTGAAATAGAAAAACAGAAAACAAGTCCAAACAATGAAAAAATTGTAAGATTTTACACAGAGTGTCCAGAATTAACATTGTAAAGATGTTATGTTCACTTTTTAAGGTTTATATCATGTGGCAGGAGAAAAAAATGGAAAATCTCCAAATGAGCTTATCTCACTCTAATGTACACATAAACATAGAAACACAGAAAACAAGTCCAAACAATGAAATAATTGCAAAATTTTACACTGAGTGTCCAGAAGTAACATTGTAACGATGTTATGTTCACTTTTTAAGGTTTATATCATGTAGCAGGAGAAAAAAATGGAAAATCTCCAAATGAGCTTAACTCACTCCAATGCGCACTTTAACATAGAAAAACAGAAAACAAGTCCAAACAATGAAAAAATTGTAAAATTTTACACTGAGTGTCCAGAAGTAACATTGTAAAGATGTTATGTTCACTTTTTAAGGTTTATATCATGTGGCAGGAGAAAAAAATGGAAAATCTCCAAATGAGCTTATCTCACTCTAATGTACACATAAACATAGAAAAACAGAAAACAAGTCCAAACAATGAAATATTTGCAACATTTTACACTGAGTGTCCAGAAGTAACATTGTCAAGATGTTATGTTCACTTTCTTAAGTTTATATCATGTGGCAGGAGAAAAAAATGGAAAATCTCCAAATGAGCTTAACTCACTCCAATGCGCACTTTAACATAGAAAAACAGAAAACAAGTCCAAACAATGAAAAAATTGTAAAATTTTACACTGAGTGTCCAGAAGTAACATTGTAAAGATGTTATGTTCACTTTTTAAGGTTTATATCATGTGGCAGGAGAAAAAAATGGAAAATCTCCAAATGAGCTTATCTCACTCTAATGTACACATAAACATAGAAAAACAGAAAACAAGTCCAAACAATGAAATAATTGCAACATTTTACACTGAGTGTCCAGAAGTAACATTGTGACGATGTTATGTTCACTTTTTAAGGTTTATATCATGTGGCAGGAGAAAAAAATGGAAAATCTCAAATGAGCTTATCTCACTCTAATGTACACATAAACATAGAAAAACAGAAAACAAGTCCAAACAATGAAATAATTGCAACATTTTACACTGAGTGTCCAGAAGTAACATTGTAAAGATGTTATGTTCACTTTTTTAAGTTTATATCATGTGGCAGGAGAAAAAAATGGAAAATCTCCAAATGAGCTTAACTCACTCCAATGCGCACTTTAACATAGAAAAACAGAAAACAAGTCCAAACAATGAAAAAATTGTAAGATTTTACACTGAGTGTCCAGAAGTAACATTGTAAACATGTTATGTTCACTTTTTAAGGTTTATATCATGTGGCAGGAGAAAAAAATGGAAAATCTCCAAATGAGCTTATCTCACTCTAATGTACACATAAACATAGAAAAACAGAAAACAAGTCCAAACAATGAAATAATTGCAACATTTTACACTGAGTGTCCAGAAGTAACATTGTCAAGATGTTATGTTCACTTTCTTAAGTTTATATCATGTGGCAGGAGAAAAAAATGGAAAATCTCCAAATGAGCTTAACTCACTCCAATGCGCACTTTAACATAGAAAAACAGAAAACAAGTCCAAACAATGAAAAAATTGTAAAATTTTACACTGAGTGTCCAGAAGTAATATTGTTAAGATGTTATGTTCACTTTTTAAGGTTTATATCATGTGGCAGGAGAAAAAAATGGAAAATCTCCAAATGAGCTTATCTCACTCTAATGTACACATAAACATAGAAAAACAGAAAACAAGTCCAAACAATGAAATAATTGCAACATTTTACACTGAGTGTCCAGAAGTAACATTGTGACGATGTTATGTTCACTTTTTAAGGTTTATATCATGTGGCAGGAGAAAAAAATGGAAAATCTCCAAATGAGCTTATCTCACTCTAATGTACACATAAACATAGAAAAACAGAAAACAAGTCCAAACAATGAAATAATTGCAACATTTTACACTGAGTGTCCAGAAGTAACATTGTAAAGATGTTATGTTCACTTTTTTAAGTTTATATCATGTGGCAGGAGAAAAAAATGGAAAATCTCCAAATGAGCTTAACTCACTCTAATGTACACATAAACATAGAAAAACAGAAAACAAGTCCAAACAATGAAATAATTGCAAAATTTTACACTGAGTGTCCAGAAGTAACATTGTAAAGATGTTATGTTCACTTTGTAAGGTTTATATCATGTGGCATGAAAATAAAATGGAAAATCTCCAAATGAGCTTAACTCACTCTAATGTACACATAAACATAGAAAAACAGAAAACAAGTCCAAACAATGAAATAATTGCAAAATTTTACACTGAGTTTCCAGAAGTAACATTGTAAAGATGTTATGTTCACTTTTCAAGGTTTATATCATGTGGCAGGAGAAAAAAATGGAAAATCTCCAAATGAGCTTAACTCACTCCAATCCGCACTTTAACATAGAAAAACAGAAAACAAGTCCAAACAATGAAATAATTGTAAAATTTTACACTGAGTGTCCAGAAGTAACAATGTAAAGATGTTATGTTCACTTTTCAAGGTTTATATCATGTGGCATGAAAATAGAATGGAAAATCTCCAAATGAGCTTAACTCACTCTAATGTACACATAAACATAGAAAAACAGAAAACAAGTCCAAACAATGAAATTATTGCAAAATTTTACACTGAGTGTCCAGAAGTAACATTGTAAAGATGTTATGTTCACTTTCTAAGGTTTATATCATGTGGCATGAAAATAAAATGGAAAATCTCCAAATGAGCTTAACTCACTCTAATGTACACATAAACATAGAAAAACAGAAAACAAGTCCAAACAATGAAATAATTGTAAAATTTTACACTGAGTGTCCAGAAGTAACATTGTAAAGATGTTATGTTCACTTTTTAAGGTTTATATCATGTGGCAGGAGAAAAAAAGGGAAAATCTCCAAATGAGCTTAACTCACTCCAATGCGCACTTTAACATAGAAAAACAGAAAACAAGTCCAAACAATGAAAAAATTGTAAAATTTTACACTGAGTGTCCAGAAGTAACATTGTAAAGATGTTATGTTCACTTTTTAAGGTTTATATCATGTGGCAGGAGAAAAAAATGGAAAATCTCCAAATGAGCTTATCTCACTCTAATGTACACATAAACATAGAAAAACAGAAAACAAGTCCAAACAATGAAATAATTGCAACATTTTACACTGAGTGTCCAGAAGTAACATTGTAAAGATGTTATGTTCACTTTTTTAAGTTTATATCATGTGGCAGGAGAAAAAAATGGAACATCTCCAAATGAGCTTAACTCACTCTAATGTACACATAAACATAGAAAAACAGAAAACAAGTCCAAACAATGAAATAATTGCAACATTTTACACTGAGTGTCCAGAAGTAACATTGTCAAGATGTTATGTTAACTTTCTTAAGTTTATATCATGTGGCAGGAGAAAAAAATGGAAAATCTCCAAATGAGCTTAACTCACTCTAATGTACACATAAACATAGAAAAACAGAAAACATGTTATGTTCACTTTTTAAGGTTTATATCATGTGGCATGAAAATAGAATGGAACATCTCCAAATGAGCTTAACTCACTCCAATGCGCACGTTAACATAGAAAAACAGAAAACAAGTCCAAACAATAAAATAATTGCAACATTTTACACTGAGTGTCCAGAAGTAACATTGTAAAGATGTTATGTCCACTTTTTAAGGTTTATATCATGTGGCAGGAGAAAAAAATGGAAAATCTCCAAATGAGCTTATCTCACTCTAATGTACACATAAACATAGAAAAACAGAAAACAAGTCCAAACAATGAAAAAATTGTAAAATTTTACACTGAGTGTCCAGAAGTAACGTTGTCAAGATGTTATGTTCACTTTCTTAAGTTTATATCATGTGGCAGGAGAAAAAAATGGAAAATCTCCAAATGAGCTTAACTCACTCCAATGCGCACTTTAACATAGAAAAACAGAAAACAAGTCCAAACAATGAAAAAATTGTAAAATTTTACACTGAGTGTCCAGAAGTAACATTGTAAAGATGTTATGTTCACTTTTTAAGGTTTATATCATGTGGCAGGAGAAAAAAATGGAAAATCTCCAAATGAGCTTATCTCACTCTAATGTACACATAAACATAGAAAAACAGAAAACAAGTCCAAACAATGAAATAATTGCAACATTTTACACTGAGTGTCCAGAAGTAACATTGTAAAGATGTTATGTTCACTTTTTTAAGTTTATATCATGTGGCAGGAGAAAAAAATGGAACATCTCCAAATGAGCTTAACTCACTCTAATGTACACATAAACATAGAAAAACAGAAAACAAGTCCAAACAATGAAATAATTGCAACAATTTACACTGAGTGTCCAGAAGTAACATTGTCAAGATGTTATGTTAACTTTCTTAAGTTTATATCATGTGGCAGGAGAAAAAAATGGAAAATCTCCAAATGAGCTTAACTCACTCTAATGTACACATAAACATAGAAAAACAGAAAACATGTTATGTTCACTTTTTAAGGTTTATATCATGTGGCATGAAAATAGAATGGAACATCTCCAAATGAGCTTAACTCACTCCAATGCGCACGTTAACATAGAAAAACAGAAAACAAGTCCAAACAATAAAATAATTGCAACATTTTACACTGAGTGTCCAGAAGTAACATTGTAAAGATGTTATGTTCACTTTTTAAGGTTTATATCATGTGGCAGGAGAAAAAAATGGAAAATCTCCAAATGAGCTTATCTCACTCTAATGTACACATAAACATAGAAAAACAGAAAACAAGTCCAAACAATGAAAAAATTGTAAAATTTTACACTGAGTGTCCAGAAGTAACGTTGTCAAGATGTTATGTTCACTTTCTTAAGTTTATATCATGTGGCAGGAGAAAAAAATGGAAAATCTCCAAATGAGCTTAACTCACTCTAATGTACACATAAACATAGAAAAACAGAAAACAAGTCCAAACAATGAAATAATTGCAAAATTTTACACTGAGTGTCCAGAAGTAACATTGTAAAGATGTTATGTTCACTTTTTTAAGTTTATATCATGTGGCAGGAGAAAAAAATGGAAAATCTCCAAATGAGCTTATCTCACTCTAATGTACACATAAACATAGAAAAACAGAAAACAAGTCCAAACAATGAAATAATTGCAACATTTTACACTGAGTGTCCAGAAGTAACATTGTCAAGATGTTATGTTCACTTTCTTAAGTTTATATCATGTGGCAGGAGAAAAAAATGGAAAATCTACAAATGAGCTTATCTCACTCTAATGTACACATAAACATAGAAAAACAGAAAACAAGTCCAAACAATGAAATAATTGCAACATTTTACACTGAGTGTCCAGAAGTAACATTGTCAAGATGTTATGTTCACTTTCTTAAGTTTATATCATGTGGCAGGAGAAAAAAATGGAAAATCTCCAAATGAGCTTAACTCACTCCAATGCGCACTTTAACATAGAAAAACAGAAAACAAGTCCAAACAATGAAAAAATTGTAAAATTTTACACTGAGTGTCCAGAAGTAACATTGTTAAGATGTTATGTTCACTTTTTAAGGCTTATATCATGTGGCAGGAGAAAAAAATGGAAAATCTCCAAATGAGCTTATCTCACTCTAATGTACACATAAACATAGAAAAACAGAAAACAAGTCCAAACAATGAAATAATTGCAAAATTGTCACTGAGTGTCCAGAAGTAACATTGTAAAGATGTTATGTTCACTTTGTTAGGTTTATATCATGTGGCATGAAAATAAAATGGAAAATCTCCAAATGAGCTTAACTCACTCTAATGTACACATAAACATAGAAAAACAGAAAACAAGTCCAAACAATGAAATAATTGCAAAATTTTACACTGAGTTTCCAGAAGTAACATTGTAAAGATGTTATGTTCACTTTTCAAGGTTTATATCATGTGGCAGGAGAAAAAAATGGAAAATCTCCAAATGAGCTTAACTCACTCCAATCCGCACTTTAACATAGAAAAACAGAAAACAAGTCCAAACAATGAAATAATTGTAAAATTTTACACTGAGTGTCCAGAAGTAACAATGTAAAGATGTTATGTTCACTTTTTAAGGTTTATATCATGTGGCATGAAAATAGAATGGAAAATCTCCAAATGAGCTTAACTCACTCTAATGTACACATAAACATAGAAAAACAGAAAACAAGTCCAAACAATGAAATTATTGCAAAATTTTACACTGAGTGTCCAGAAGTAACATTGTAAAGATGTTATGTTCACTTTTTAAGGTTTATATCATGTGGCATGAAAATAAAATGGAAAATCTCCAAATGAGCTTAACTCACTCTAATGTACACATAAACATAGAAAAACAGAAAACAAGTCCAAACAATGAAATAATTGTAAAATTTTACACTGAGTGTCCAGAAGTAACATTGTAAAGATGTTATGTTCACTTTTTAAGGTTTATATCATGTGGCAGGAGAAAAAAAGGGAAAATCTCCAAATGAGCTTAACTCACTCCAATGCGCACTTTAACATAGAAAAACAGAAAACAAGTCCAAACAATGAAAAAATTGTAAAATTTTACACTGAGTGTCCAGAAGTAACATTGTAAAGATGTTATGTTCACTTTTTAAGGTTTATATCATGTGGCAGGAGAAAAAAATGGAAAATCTCCAAATGAGCTTATCTCACTCTAATGTACACATAAACATAGAAAAACAGAAAACAAGTCCAAACAATGAAATAATTGCAACATTTTACACTGAGTGTCCAGAAGTAACATTGTAAAGATGTTATGTTCACTTTTTTAAGTTTATATCATGTGGCAGGAGAAAAAAATGGAACATCTCCAAATGAGCTTAACTCACTCTAATGTACACATAAACATAGAAAAACAGAAAACAAGTCCAAACAATGAAATAATTGCAACATTTTACACTGAGTGTCCAGAAGTAACATTGTCAAGATGTTATGTTAACTTTCTTAAGTTTATATCATGTGGCAGGAGAAAAAAATGGAAAATCTCCAAATGAGCTTAACTCACTCTAATGTACACATAAACATAGAAAAACAGAAAACATGTTATGTTTAATTTTTTAGGTTTATATCATGTGGCATGAAAATAGAATGGAACATCTCCAAATGAGCTTAACTCACTCCAATGCGCACGTTAACATAGAAAAACAGAAAACAAGTCCAAACAATAAAATAATTGCAACATTTTACACTGAGTGTCCAGAAGTAACATTGTAAAGATGTTATGTTCACTTTTCAAGGTTTATATCATGTGGCAGGAGAAAAAAATGGAAAATCTCCAAATGAGCTTATCTCACTCTAATGTACACATAAACATAGAAACACAGAAAACAAGTCCAAACAATGAAATAATTGCAACATTTTACACTGAGTGTCCAGAAGTAACATTGTAACGATGTTATGTTCACTTTTTAAGGTTTATATCATGTGGCAGGAGAAAAAAATGGAAAATCTCCAAATGAGCTTATCTCACTCTAATGTACAAACAAACATAGAAAAACAGAAAACAAGTCCAAACAATGAAATAATTGCAAAATTTTACACTGAGTGTCCAGAAGTAACATTGTAAAGATGTTATGTTCACTTTTTAAGGTTTATATCATGTGGCAGGAGAAAAAAATGGAAAATCTCCAAATGAGCTTATCTCACTCTAATGTACACATAAACATAGAAAAACAGAAAACAAGTCCAAACAATGAAATAATTGCAACATTTTACACTGCGTGTCCAGAAGTAACATTGTAAAGATGTTATTTTCACTTTTTTAAGTTTATATCATGTGGCAGGAGAAAAAAATGGAAAATCTCCAAATGAGCTTATCTCACTCTAATGTACACATAAACATAGAAAAACAGAAAACAAGTCCAAACAATGAAAAAATTGTAAAATTTTACACTGAGTGTCCAGAAATAACGTTGTCAAGATGTTATGTTCACTTTCTTAAGTTTATATCATGTGGCAGGAGAAAAAAATGGAAAATCTCCAAATGAGCTTTACACTGAGTGTCCAGAAGTAACATTTTAAAGATGTTATGTTCACTTTTTAAGATTTATATCATGTGGCAGGAGAAAAAAATGGAAAATCTCCAAATGAGCTTATCTCACTCTAATGTACACATAAACATAGAAAAACAGAAAACAAGTCCAAACAATGAAATAATTGCAACATTTTACACTGCGTGTCCAGAAGTAACATTGTAAAGATGTTATTTTCACTTTTTTAAGTTTATATCATGTGGCAGGAGAAAAAAATGGAAAATCTCCAAATGAGCTTATCTCACTCTAATGTACACATAAACATAGAAACACAGAAAACAAGTCCAAACAATGAAATAATTGCAACATTTTACACTGAGTGTCCAGAAGTAACATTGTAACGATGTTATGTTCACTTTTTAAGGTTTATATCATGTGGCAGGAGAAAAAAATGGAAAATCTCCAAATGAGCTTAACTCACTCCAATGCGCACTTTAACATAGAAAAACAGAAAACAAGTCCAAACAATGAAAAAATTGTAAAATTTTACACTGAGTGTCCAGAAGTAACATTGTAAAGATGTTATGTTCACTTTTTAAGGTTTATATCATGTGGCAGGAGAAAAAAATGGAAAATCTCCAAATGAGCTTATCTCACTCTAATGTACACATAAACATAGAAAAACAGAAAACAAGTCCAAACAATGAAATAATTGCAAAATTTTACACTGAGTGTCCAGAAGTAACATTGTAAAGATGTTATGTTCACTTTTTAAGGTTTATATCATGTGGCAGGAGAAAAAAATGGAAAATCTCCAAATGAGCTTATCTCACTCTAATGTACACATAAACATAGAAAAACAGAAAACAAGTCCAAACAATGAAATAATTGCAACATTTTACACTGAGTGTTCAGAAGTAACATTGTAAAGATGTTATGTTCACTTTTTTAAGTTTATATCATGTGGCAGGAGAAAAAAATGGAAAATCTCCAAATGAGCTTAACTCACTCCAATGCGCACTTTAACATAGAAAAACAGAAAACAAGTCCAAACAATGAAAAAATTGTAAAATTTTACACTGAGTGTCCAGAAGCAACATTGTAAAGATGTTATGTTCACTTTTTTAAGTTTATATCATGTGGCAGGAGAAAAAAATGGAAAATCTCCAAATGAGCTTATCTCACTCTAATGTACACATAAACATAGAAAAACAGAAAACAAGTCCAAACAATGAAAAAATTGTAAAATTTTACACTGAGTGTCCAGAAGTAACATTGTAAAGATGTTATGTTCACTTTTTAAGGTTTATATCATGTAGCAGGAGAAAAAAATGGAAAATCTCCAAATGAGCTTAACTCACTCCAATGCGCACTTTAACATAGAAAAACAGAAAACAAGTCCAAACAATGAAATAATTGCAAAATTTTACACTGAGTGTCCAGAAGTAACATTGTAAAGATGTTATGTTCACTTTTTAAGGTTTATATCATGTGGCAGGAGAAAAAAATGGAAAATCTCCAAATGAGCTTATCTCACTCTAATGTACACATAAACATAGAAAAACAGAAAACAAGTCCAAACAATGAAATAATTGCAACATTTTACACTGAGTGTCCAGAAGTAACATTGTAAAGATGTTATGTTCACTTTTTTAAGTTTATATCATGTGGCAGGAGAAAAAAATGGAAAATCTCCAAATGAGCTTAACTCACTCCAATGCGCACTTTAACATAGAAAAACAGAAAACAAGTCCAAACAATGAAAAAATTGTAAGATTTTACACTGAGTGTCCAGAAGTAACATTGTAAACATGTTATGTTCACTTTTTAAGGTTTATATCATGTGGCAGGAGAAAAAAATGGAAAATCTCCAAATGAGCTTATCTTGTTAAACTGTTGCAAAATGTCTGCTACTGCTCTTGAATGTGCCCTCATACTGGCACCAGTGCACCAGGTGAAGCAAATCTTAATAAATGACTGATGGCCTGCCTTTGTGCCAGTTCTCCCCAGTCAAACAAAGAACTCAGTTGTGTCGTCTCTTAATATGTGTACCCGGTATTCCATCTCTTTATGATGGCTGCGCCAACAGGTTATGGGCCCAGGAAAGAGATTGGAAGCCGATGGAATCGTTTATGTTTTGATGGAGACGAGAAAAACTACGAGTTATGGGAAACTAAGTTCCTAGGCCAACTATGTTTGCTCGGACTAAAGAAAACCATCCTCCATGAGCCAGATGAGGGTGAGGATGGTGCAGAAGGAGATGCCGAGAAAAACGAAAAAGCGTATGCTGAGTTAATCCAGCTGTTGGACGACAAGAGTTTGTCTCTTGTGATGAGGGATGCGGCTGATGATGGTAGGAGAGCGCTCCAGATACTGAGGGACCACTACGCTGGCAAGGGAAAGCCCCGTGTGATAAATCTGTATACTGAACTTACATCCCTCCAAAAGGCTGTCAATGAGAGCGTTACAGATTATATCATACGGGCAGAGACTGCAATTACCGCACTGAGGAATGCGGGAGAGACTTTAAGTGATGATCTGCTGATCGCAATGATATTAAAGGGCTTGCCAGATGTGTTTAAGCCATTTTCCATTCATGTGACCCAGAGTGATGAGAAATTGACCTTCGCTGAGTTCAAGACAAAGTTGCGGAGCTATGAAAGCACCGAAAAGTTCAGGACCGCGTCCACAGAGGAGGACAGTGTCATGAGAGTAAGAGGAAGATCTGGCGGGGACCTGAGACTGACCTGCTACAGCTGTGGCCAGAAGGGCCATAAAGCAATAGAGTGTCCTGCTGCGGGCCAGCGCAGTGGACAGAGACAATGGTGCAGTTTTTGCAAGAGCTCCACGCACAAAGATGTGAACTGCAGACGGAGGAGGAGAGACAAGGTCAAGCAGGCGGTGGATGAGGAGGGCCACACGTTTGCATTCAAGGTGGGCCAGGTGGATGGAGACCCTGTCAGCAGACCACAGAAGAGAGGGCTTATGGTCGACACGGGGGCCACATCCCACATCCTGACAGACATCACAAAGTTCAAGGACTTTGATGAGAACTTCAAGTCGCAAAAGCACATCCTGGAGTTGGCGGATGGTGTGAGGACCAGCGGTGTCGCACTGAAGAGGGGTGCGGCCAAGGTTCGTCTGATTGACAGGAGAGGATGCGCAGTGGACACGATGTTGATGGGGGCATTATATGTCCCATCATATCCCCAGGACATTTTTTCTGTCAAGGCAGCAACCGCCCAAGGAGCGACTGTCATCTTCAAGGAGGGACAGAACGAGCTCATCCATAAAGACGGTATGGCATTTGGGATTCAAGTGTATGATAGGCTGTATTATTTAAACACTGCTGAGCCTATAGATGAAAGTAATGGAGAAGATGGATGTCATGGATGCTATGATTTGCAAACATGGCACGAAATTTTGGGACACTGTAATTATGATGATGTGTTGAAGTTGGAAAGTGTCACAGAAGGGATGAAAATTAAAGGTAAATCTGATAAGTCGAACCTGAAATGTGAGGTCTGTGTGCAAGGGAAATTTGCTCAGAGCAGGAACAGAGAACCAGATGAAAGAGCAACTGTACCACTTGCACTTGTACATACAGATTTGGCTGGCCCTATAGCACCAGCAGCAAAAGATGGGTTCAGGTACTCTTTGGCATTCACTGATGACTATTCAGGTGCAATTTTTGAATATTTTTTGAAAGCCAAGAGTGACACAGTCAGAGCTACAGAAAAGTTTATTGCTGATGTTGCACCTTATGGGAGAATCAAATGTATTAGATCTGATAAAGGCACTGAGTTTACGTCAAAGGAGTTTCAGTCACTAATCAGTAAAAATGCCATTAGACATGAGACCTCAGCCCCTTATTCTCCCCATCAAAATGGGACAGCTGAGAGAAACTGGAGAACATTGTTTGAAATGGCAAGATGTATGTTGATTGAGAGTAATCTGCCAAAAGAACTCTGGACATTTGCAGTTCAGACTGCTGCAGCTGTCCGCAATAGATGTTACAACAAGCGAACAGGACAGACTCCATACTACATGCTGACAGGGAAAGTGCCTGATCTGTCAAGAATGAAATGTTTTGGGTCAGTATGTTATGCATACAAATATAACAAAAAGAAGCTTGACTCACAATCTGAAAGGGGGATCTTTGTTGGTTACGACAAGAATAGTCCTGCATATCTAATCTTCTACCCAGAAACAGGGAGAGTACTCAAAAACAGGTTGGTAAAGTTTATCAGCAAATGTGTGAATGAGTGTCAGACTCAGACAGACCAGGATAGGAGTGAATACATCCTGTATAGGGAGAGGGGTGAAACCACTTTTCCAAAAAATGATGTAGTGAAACCAATCACACAGGAAATTAAAGCTGAGATTTGTGACACAGACACCACTACAGGTGAGGGTGAGAGTGTTAAAAATGCCCGATATCCAAAGAGGGAGAGGAGACCACCTAAGTACTATAATGATTATGAATGCAAGATAAAATGTGATGTTGATGATGATGATGATGATGATGATGATGATGGTGATGACGATGGTCAAGGGTTAACTGTTGACTATTGTTACCGGGTTATGTCAGATGCACCGCGAACTCTGAAGGAAGCCATGAGCTCACCAAAATCACATTTGTGGGTTAAAGCTATGAAAGATGAAATGGACTCTCTGAAAGAAAATGAGACATTTACCCTAACCACTTTGCCAGAAGGTAAACATGCAGTGGGGGGAAGATGGGTTTATACTGTAAAAGAAAATCCGGATGAGATAAAAACATACAAAGCCAGGTATGTAGCAAAGGGTTATAGTCAAGTTGCAGGGATTGATTATAATGAAACCTTTTCTCCAACTGCTAGCATGACATCTGTGCGCAGTCTGATGCAGCTTGCAGTGCAGCATGGCTTAGAACTGCACCAGATGGATGTTAAAACTGCATACCTGCATGCTCCTATTGATTGTGAAGTGTACATGGAGCAGCCGGAGGGTTTTGAAGTTAAGGCAAAGGCGAGTGAGAAACTGGTCTGTAAACTTAATAGATCATTGTATGGTCTGAAGCAGTCGGGACGAAATTGGAACAAAATGCTTCATGATTTTCTATGTGAAAATGGTTACAGTCAAAACCCAGCTGACCATTGTGTTTATAGTAGACAGACTGCGAATAAGAGGGTAATATTGTTAATCTGGGTTGATGACCTTATCATTGCTGCTAATGACAATCAAACTGTGAAAAATGTAAAAGAAATGTTGGGAGCAAAATTTAAAATGAAAGACCTTGGTGAACTCAAACATTTCTTGGGTATTGATTTTGTGCAAAGAGGAGGTGAAATAAAAATGAGTCAAAAAAGGTACATTACAAAGATTTTGGAGAGGTTTGAAATGATCGACTGTAAACCTAGATTTACTCCATGTGAAAACAAACTGAAGTTTGACAATGAGGGTCAACCTGTTGACCAAAAGAAGTATCGTGAGGTTGTTGGCAGTTTGCTTTATGTCATGATATGTACAAGACCAGATCTAAGTTGGATTGTAGGCAAACTGTCACAATACCTGTCTGAACCAAAAGAACAACACTGGGTAACAGCAAAACACGTGTTGAGATATTTGAAGGGAACTGTAAATCAGGAATTGTGTTTCAAAAGAGGTGATGTAAATCTTAAACTTGTGGCATATAGTGATGCAGATTGGGCAGAAGACCAGAACGACAGGAAAAGTACAACTGGGTACTGTTTTAGTTTGTCTGAGACAGGGCCTGTTATTTCCTGGAAGTCAAGGAAACAGCCCACAGTTGCTTTATCCACATGTGAGGCAGAGTACATGGCCCTGGCAGCGACAACTCCGGAAAGCATGTATCTAGTACAGTTGTTAAATGGGATGGACAGTGATTGTGAATATGCACCAGTGACAGTTTTTGAGGACAATCAGGGTGCTATTGCTTTGTCGAAAAACCCTGTACTGCGTCAGAGATGTAAACATGTGGACATCAAATTCCACTTTGTTCGATCTGCTCTCAGTGATGGGAAAATCTGCATTGAATATTGCCCAACCGCTGACATGGTGGCGGATGTGTTAACTAAACCTGTAACAAGAGTCAGGATGGATAAGTTTGTGTGTTTTATGTTTGGGATAAAGTGAAATGTATGTCATGGTAGATCTTGCTGTCAGTATCAGAACAAGTGGGGGTGTTAAACTGTTGCAAAATGTCTGCTACTGCTCTTGAATGTGCCCTCATACTGGCACCAGTGCACCAGGTGAAGCAAATCTTAATAAATGACTGATGGCCTGCCTTTGTGTCAGTTCTCCCCAGTCAAACAAAGAACTCAGTTGTGTCGTCTCTTAATATGTGTACCTGGTATTCCAGCTCTTTATGATGGCTGCGCCAACATATCTCACTCTAATGCGCACTTTAACATAGAAAAACAGAAAACAAGTCCAAACAATGAAATAATTGCAACATTTTACACTGAGTGTCCAGAAGTAACATTGTAACGATGTTATGTTCACTTTCTTAAGTTTATATCATGTGGCATGAAAATAAAATGGAAAATCTCCAAATGAGCTTAACTCACTCTAATGTACACATAAACATAGAAAAACAGAAAACAAGTCCAAACAATGAAATAATTGTAAAATTTTACACTGAGTGTCCAGAAGTAACATTGTAAAGATGTTATGTTCACTTTTTAAGGTTTATATCATGTGGCAGGAGAAAAAAATGGAAAATCTCCAAATGAGCTTATCTCACTCTAATGTACAAACAAACATAGAAAAACAGAAAACAAGTCCAAACAATGAAATATTTGCAAAATTTTACACTGAGTGTCCAGAAGTAACATTGTAAAGATGTTATGTTCACTTTTTAAGGTTTATATCATGTGGCAGGAGAAAAAAATGGAAAATCTCCGAATGAGCTTAACTCACTCCAATGCGCACTTTGAAATAGAAAAACAGAAAACAAGTCCAAACAATGAAAATATTGTAAGATTTTACACAGAGTGTCCAGAATTAACATTGTAAAGATGTTATGTTCACTTTTTAAGGTTTATATCATGTGGCAGGAGAAAAAAATGGAAAATCTCCAAATGAGCTTATCTCACTCTAATGTACACATAAACATAGAAACACAGAAAACAAGTCCAAACAATGAAATAATTGCAAAATGTTACACTGAGTGTCCAGAAGTAACATTGTAACGATGTTATGTTCACTTTTTAAGGTTTATATCATGTAGCAGGAGAAAAAAATGGAAAATCTCCAAATGAGCTTAACTCACTCCAATGCGCACTTTAACATAGAAAAACAGAAAACAAGTCCAAACAATGAAAAAATTGTAAAATTTTACACTGAGTGTCCAGAAGTAACATTGTAAAGATGTTATGTTCACTTTTTAAGGTTTATATCATGTGGCAGGAGAAAAAAATGGAAAATCTCCAAATGAGCTTATCTCACTCTAATGTACACATAAACATAGAAAAACAGAAAACAAGTCCAAACAATGAAATAATTGCAACATTTTACACTGAGTGTCCAGAAGTAACATTGTAAAGATGTTATGTTCACTTTTTTAAGTTTATATCATGTGGCAGGAGAAAAAAATGGAAAATCTCCAAATGAGCTTAACTCACTCCAATGCGCACTTTAACATAGAAAAACAGAAAACAAGTCCAAACAATGAAAAAATTGTAAGATTTTACACTGAGTGTCCAGAAGTAACATTGTAAACATGTTATGTTCACTTTTTAAGGTTTATATCATGTGGCAGGAGAAAAAAATGGAAAATCTCCAAATGAGCTTATCTCACTCTAATGTACACATAAACATAGAAAAACAGAAAACAAGTCCAAACAATGAAATAATTGCAACATTTTACACTGAGTGTCCAGAAGTAACATTGTCAAGATGTTATGTTCACTTTTTAAGGTTTATATCATGTGGCAGGAGAAAAAAATGGAAAATCTCCAAATGAGCTTATCTCACTCTAATGTACACATAAACATAGAAAAACAGAAAACAAGTCCAAACAATGAAATAATTGCAACATTTTACACTGAGTGTCCAGAAGTAACATTGTGACGATGTTATGTTCACTTTTTAAGGTTCATATCATGTGGCAGGAGAAAAAAATGGAAAATCTCCAAATGAGCTTATCTCACTCTAATGTACACATAAACATAGAAAAACAGAAAACAAGTCCAAACAATGAAATAATTGCAACATTTTACACTGAGTGTCCAGAAGTAACATTGTAAAGATGTTATGTTCACTTTTTTAAGTTTATATCATGTGGCAGGAGAAAAAAATGGAAAATCTCCAAATGAGCTTAACTCACTCCAATGCGCACTTTAACATAGAAAAACAGAAAACAAGTCCAAACAATGAAAAAATTGTAAGATTTTACACTGAGTGTCCAGAAGTAACATTGTAAACATGTTATGTTCACTTTTTAAGGTTTATATCATGTGGCAGGAGAAAAAAATGGAAAATCTCCAAATGAGCTTATCTCACTCTAATGTACACATAAACATAGAAAAACAGAAAACAAGTCCAAACAATGAAATAATTGCAACATTTTACACTGAGTGTCCAGAAGTAACATTGTCAAGATGTTATGTTCACTTTCTTAAGTTTATATCATGTGGCAGGAGAAAAAAATGGAAAATCTCCAAATGAGCTTAACTCACTCTAATGTACACATAAACATAGAAAAACAGAAAACAAGTCCAAACAATGAAATAATTGCAAAATTTTACACTGAGTGTACAGAAGTAACATTGTAAAGATGTTATGTTCACTTTTTAAGGTTTATGTCATGTGGCAGGAGAAAAAAATGGAAAATCTCCAAATGAGCTTATCTCACTCTAATGTACACATAAACATAGAAAAACAGAAAACAAGTCCAAACAATGAAATAATTGCAACATTTTACACTGAGTGTCCAGAAGTAACATTGTAAAGATGTTATGTTCACTTTTTTAAGTGTATATCATGTGGCAGGAGAAAAAAATGGAAAATCTCCAAATGAGCTTAACTCACTCCAATGCGCACTTTAACATAGAAAAACAGAAAACAAGTCCAAACAATGAAAAAATTGTAAAATTTTACACTGAGTGTCCAGAAGTAACATTGTAAAGATGTTATGTTCACTTTTTAAGGTTTATATCATGTGGCAGGAGAAAAAAATGGAAAATCTCCAAATGAGCTTATCTCACTCTAATGTACAAACAAACATAGAAAAACAGAAAACAAGTCCAAACAATGAAATAATTGCAAAATTTTACACTGAGTGTCCAGAAGTAACATTGTAAAGATGTTATGTTCACTTTTTAAGGTTTATATCATGTGGCAGGAGAAAAAAATGGAAAATCTCCAAATGAGCTTATCTCACTCTAATGTACAAATAAACATAGAAAAACAGAAAACAAGTCCAAACAATGAAATAATTGCAACATTTTACACTGAGTGTCCAGAAGTAACATTGTAAAGATGTTATGTTCACTTTTTTAAGTTTATATCATGTGGCAGGAGAAAAAAATGGAAAATCTCCAAATGAGCTTAACTCACTCCAATGCGCACTTTAACATAGAAAAACAGAAAACAAGTCCAAACAATGAAAAAATATTAAGATTTTACACTGAGTGTCCAGAAGTAACATTGTAAAGATGTTATGTTCACTTTTTAAGGTTTATATCATGTGGCAAGAGAAAAAAATGGAAAATCTCCAAATGAGCTTATCTCACTCTAATGTACACATAAACATAGAAAAACAGAAAACAAGTCCAAACAATGAAATAATTGCAACATTTTACACTGAGTGTCCAGAAGTAACATTGTCAAGATGTTATGTTAACTTTCTTAAGTTTATATCATGTGGCAGGAGAAAAAAATGGAAAATCTCCAAATGAGCTTAACTCACTCTAATGTACACTTTAACATAGAAAAACAGAAAACAAGTCCAAACAATGAAATAATTGCAAAATTTTACACTGAGTGTCCAGAAGTAACATTGTAAAGATGTTATGTTCACTTTTTAAGGTTTATATCATGTGGCAGGAGAAAAAAATGGAA
This sequence comes from Microchirus variegatus, assembly GCF_963457635.1. Lineage (NCBI taxonomy): Eukaryota > Metazoa > Chordata > Actinopteri > Pleuronectiformes > Soleidae > Microchirus > Microchirus variegatus. The sequence goes on along the minus strand of NC_139802.1, from coordinate 25,635,792 downwards.
AATCTCCAAATGAGCTTATCTCACTCTAATGTACACATAAACATAGAAAAACAGAAAACAAGTCCAAACAATGAAATAATTGCAACATTTTACACTGAGTGTCCAGAAGTAACATTGTAAAGATGTTATGTTCACTTTTTTAAGTTTATATCATGTGGCAGGAGAAAAAAATGGAAAATCTCCAAATGAGCTTAACTCACTCCAATGCGCACTTTAACATAGAAAAACAGAAAACAAGTCCAAACAATGAAAAAATTGTAAGATTTTACACTGAGTGTCCAGAAGTAACATTGTAAAGATGTTATGTTCACTTTTTAAGGTTTATATCATGTGGCAAGAGAAAAAAATGGAAAATCTCCAAATGAGCTTATCTCACTCTAATGTACACATAAACATAGAAAAACAGAAAACAAGTCCAAACAATGAAATAATTGCAACATTTTACACTGAGTGTCCAGAAGTAACATTGTCAAGATGTTATGTTAACTTTCTCAAGTTTATATCATGTGGCAGGAGAAAAAAATGGAAAATCTCCAAATGAGCTTAACTCACTCTAATGTACACATAAACATAGAAAAACAGAAAACAAGTCCAAACAATGAAATAATTGCAAAATTTTACACTGAGTTTCCAGAAGTAACATTGTAAAGATGTTATGTTCACTTTTCAAGGTTTATATCATGTGGCAGGAGAAAAAAAGGGAAAATCTCCAAATGAGCTTAACTCACTCTAATGTACACATAAACATAGAAAAACAGAAAACAAGTCCAAACAATGAAATAATTGCAAAATTTTACACTGAGTGTCCAGAAGTAACATTGTCAAGATGTTATGTTCACTTTCTTAAGTTTATATCATGTGGCAGGAGAAAAAAATGGAAAATCTCCAAATGAGCTTATCTCACTCTAATGTACACATAAACATAGAAAAACAGAAAACAAGTCCAAACAATGAAAAAATTGTAAAATTTTACACTGAGTTTCCAGAAGTAACATTGTAAAGATGTTATGTTCACTTTTCAAGGTTTATATCATGTGGCAGGAGAAAAAAATGGAAAATCTCCAAATGAGCTTATCTCACTCTAATGTACACATAAACATAGAAAAACAGAAAACAAGTCCAAACAATGAAAAAATTGTAAAATTTTACACTGAGTTTCCAGAAGTAACATTGTAAAGATGTTATGTTCACTTTTCAAGGTTTATATCATTATGCAGGAGAAAAAAATGGAAAATCTCCAAATGAGCTTATCTCACTCTAATGTACACATAAACATAGAAACACAGAAAACAAGTCCAAACAATGAAATAATTGCAAAATTTTACACTGAGTGTCCAGAAGTAACATTGTAAAGATGTTATGTTCACTTTTTAAGGTTTATATCATGTGGCAGGAGAAAAAAATGGAAAATCTCCAAATGAGCTTATCTCACTCTAATGTACACATAAACATAGAAAAACAGAAAACAAGTCCAAACAATGAAATAATTGCAACATTTTACACTGAGTGTCCAGAAGTAACATTGTCAAGATGTTATGTTCACTTTCTTAAGTTTATATCATGTGGCAGGAGAAAAAAATGGAAAATCTCCAAATGAGCTTAACTCACTCCAATGCGCACTTTAACATAGAAAAACAGAAAACAAGTCCAAACAATGAAATAATTGCAAAATTTTACACTGAGTGTCCAGAAGTAACATTGTAAAGATGTTATGTTCACTTTTTAAGGTTTATATCATGTGGCAGGAGAAAAAAATGGAAAATCTCCAAATGAGCTTATCTCACTCTAATGTACACATAAACATAGAAACACAGAAAACAAGTCCAAACAATGAAATAATTGCAAAATTTTACACTGAGTGTCCAGAAGTAACATTGTAAAGATGTTATGTTCACTTTTTAAGGTTTATATCATGTGGCAGAAGAAAAAAATGGAAAATCTCCAAATGAGCTTATCTCACTCTAATGTACACATAAACATAGAAAAACAGAAAACAAGTCCAAACAATGAAATAATTGCAAAATTTTACACTGAGTGTCCAGAAGTAACATTGTAAAGATGTCATGTTCACTTTTTAAGACTTATATCATGTGGCAGGAGAAAAAAATGGAAAATCTCCAAATGAGCTTATCTCACTCTAATGTACACATAAACATAGAAAAACAGAAAACAAGTCCAAACAATGAAATAATTGCAACATTTTACACTGAGTGTCCAGAAGTAACATTGTAAAGATGTTATGTTCACTTTTTAAGGTTTATATCATGTGGCATGAAAATAAAATGGAAAATCTCCAAATGAGCTTAACTCACTCTAATGTACACATAAACATAGAAACACAGAAAACAAGTCCAAACAATGAAATAATTGCAACATTTTACACTGAGTGTCCAGAAGTAACATTGTAACGATGTTATGTTCACTTTTTAAGGTTTATATCATGTGGCAGGAGAAAAAAATGGAAAATCTCCAAATGAGCTTATCTCACTCTAATGTACACATAAACATAGAAAAACAGAAAACAAGTCCAAACAATGAAATAATTGCAACATTTTACACTGAGTGTCCAGAAGTAACATTGTAAAGATGTTATGTTCACTTTTTAGGGTTTATATCATGTGGCAGGAGAAAAAAATGGAAAATCTCCAAATGAGCTTATCTCACTCTAATGTACACATAAATATAGAAAAACAGAAAACAAGTCCAAACAATGAAGTAATTGCAAAATTTTACACTGAGTGTCCAGAAGTAACATTGTAAAGATGTTATGTTCACTTTTTAAGGTTTATATCATGTGGCAGGAGAAAAAAATGGAAAATCTCCAAATGAGCTTATCTCACTCTTATGTACACATAAACATAGAAAAACAGAAAACAAGTCCAAACAATGAAATAATTGCAAAATTTTACACTGAGTGTCCAGAAGTAACATTGTAAAGATGTTATGTTCACTTTTTTAAGTTTATATTATGTGGCAGGAGAAAAAAATGGAAAATCTCCAAATGAGCTTAACTCACTCCAATGCGCACTTTAACATAGAAAAACAGAAAACAAGTCCAAACAATGAAATAATTGCAAAATTTTACACTGAGTGTCCAGAAGTAACATTGTAAAGATGTCATGTTCACTTTTTAAGACTTATATCATGTGGCAGGAGAAAAAAATGGAAAATCTCCAAATGAGCTTATCTCACTCTAATGTACACATAAACATAGAAAAACAGAAAACAAGTCCAAACAATGAAATAATTGCAACATTTTACACTGAGTGTCCAGAAGTAACATTGTAAAGATGTTATGTTCACTTTTTAAGGTTTATATCATGTGGCATGAAAATAAAATGGAAAATCTCCAAATGAGCTTAACTCACTCTAATGTGCACTTTAACATAGAAAAACAGAAAACAAGTCCAAACAATGAAAAAATTGCAACATTTTACACTGAGTGTCCATAAGTAACATTGTAAAGATGTTATGTTCACTTTTTAAGGTTTATATCATGTGGCAGGAGAAAAAAATGGAAAATCTCCAAATGAGCTTAACTCACTCCAATGCGCACTTTAACATAGAAAAACAGAAAACAAGTCCAAACAATGAAAAAATTGTAAAATTTGACACTGAGTGTCCAGAAGTAACATTGTAAAGATGTTATGTTCACTTTTTAAGGTTTATATCATGTGGCAGGAGAAAAAAAGGGAAAATCTCCAAATGAGCTTATCTCACTCTAATGTACACATAAACATAGAAAAACAGAAAACAAGTCCAAACAATGAAATAATTGCAACATTTTACACTGAATGTCCAGAAGTAACATTGTAAAGATGTTATGTTCACTTTTTAAGGTTTATATCATGTGGCAGGAGAAAAAAATGGAAAATCTCCAAATGAGCTTATCTCACTCTAATGTACACATAAACATAGAAAAACAGAAAACAAGTCCAAACAATGAAATAATTGCAACATTTTACACTGAGTGTCCAGAAGTAACATTGTAAAGATGTTATGTTCACTTTTTAAGGTTTATATCATGTGGCAGGAGAAAAAAAGGAAAATCTCCAAATGAGCTTATCTCACTCTAATGTACACATAAACATAGAAACACAGAAAACAAGTCCAAACAATGAAATAATTGCAACATTTTACACTGAGTGTCCAGAAGTAACATTGTGACGATGTTATGTTCACTTTTTAAGGTTTATATCATGTGGCAGGAGAAAAAAAGGGAAAATCTCCAAATGAGCTTAACTCACTCCAATGCGCACTTTAACATAGAAAAACAGAAAACAAGTCCAAACAATGAAAAAATTGTAAAATTTGACACTGAGTGTCCAGAAGTAACAATGTAAAGATGTTATGTTCACTTTTTAAGGTTTATATCATGTGGCAGGAGAAAAAAATGGAAAATCTCCAAATGAGCTTAACTCACTCCAATGCGCACTTTAACATAGAAAAACAGAAAACAAGTCCAAACAATGAAAAAATTGTAAAATTTGACACTGAGTGTCCAGAAGTAACATTGTAAAGATGTTATGTTCACTTTTTAAGGTTTATATCATGTGGCAGGAGAAAAAAATGGAAAATCTCCAAATGAGCTTATCTCACTCTAATGTACACATAAACATAGAAAAACAGAAAACAAGTCCAAACAATGAAATAATTGCAACATTTTACACTGAGTGTCCAGAAGTAACATTGTCAAGATGTTATGTTAACTTTCTTAAGTTTATATCATGTGGCAGGAGAAAAAAATGGAAAATCTCCAAATGAGCTTAACTCACTCCAATGCACACTTTAACATAGAAAAACAGAAAACAAGTCCAAACAATGAAAAAATTGTAAGATTTTACACTGAGTGTCCAGAAGTAACATTGTCAAGATGTTATGTTCACTTTCTTAAGTTTATATCAAGTGGCAGGAGAAAAAAATGGAAAATCTCCAAATGAGCTTATCTCACTCTAATGTACACATAAACATAGAAAAACAGAAAACAAGTCCAAACAATGAAAGAATTGTAAAATTTTACACTGAGTTTCCAGAAGTAACATTGTAAAGATGTTATGTTCACTTTTCAAGGTTTATATCATGTGGCAGGAGAAAAAAATGGAAAATCTCCAAATGAGCTTATCTCACTCTAATGTACACATAAACATAGAAACAGAGAAAACAAGTCCAAACAATGAAATAATTGTAAAATTTTACCCTGAGTGTCCAGAATTAACATTGTAACGATGTTATGTTCACTTTTTAAGGTTTATATCATGTGGCAGGAGAAAAAAATGGAAAATCTCCAAATGAGCTTAACTCACTCCAATGCGCACTTTAACATAGAAAAACAGAAAACAAGTCCAAACAATGAAAAAATTGTAAAATTTTACACTGAGTGTCCAGAAGTAACATTGTAAAGATGTTATGTTCACTTTTTAAGGTTTATATCATGTGGCAGGAGAAAAAAATGGAAAATCTCCAAATGAGCTTATCTCACTCTAATGTACAAACAAACATAGAAAAACAGAAAACAAGTCCAAACAATGAAATAATTGCAAAATTTTACACTGAGTGTCCAGAAGTAACATTGTAAAGATGTTATGTTCACTTTTTAAGGTTTATATCATGTGGCAGGAGAAAAAAATGGAAAATCTCCAAATGAGCTTATCTCACTCTAATGTACACATAAACATAGAAAAACAGAAAACAAGTCCAAACAATGAAATAATTGCAACATTTTACACTGAGTGTCCAGAAGTAACATTGTAAAGATGTTATGTTCACTTTTTTAAGTTTATATCATGTGGCAGTAGAAAAAAATGGAAAATCTCCAAATCAGCTTAACTCACTCCAATGTGCACGTTAACATAGAAAAACAGAAAACAAGTCCAAACAATGAAAAAATTGTAAGATTTTACACTGAGTGTCCAGAAGTAACATTGTAAAGATGTTATGTTCACTTTTTAAGGTTTATATCATGTGGCAGGAGAAAAAAATGGAAAATCTCCAAATGAGCTTATCTCACTCTAATGTACACATAAACATAGAAAAACAGAAAACAAGTCCAAACAATTAAATGATTGCAAAATTTTACACTGAGTGTCCAGAAGTAACATTGTAAAGATGTTATGTTCACTTTTTAAGGTTTATATCATGTGGCATGAAAATAAAATGGAAAATCTCCAAATGAGCTTAACTCATTCTAATGTACACATAAACATAGAAAAACAGAAAACAAGTCCAAACAATGAAATAATTGCAAAATTTTACACTGAGTGTCCAGAAGTAACATTGTAAAGATGTTATGTTCACTTTTTAAGGTTTATATCATGTGGCAGGAGAAAAAAAGGGAAAATCTCCAAATGAGCTTATCTCACTCTAATGTACACATAAACATAGAAAAACAGAAAACAAGTCCAAACAATAAAATAATTGCAACATTTTACACTGAGAGTCCAGAAGTAACATTGTAACGATGTTATGTTCACTTTCTTAAGTTTATATCATGTGGCATGAAAATAAAATGGAAAATCTCCAAATGAGCTTAACTCACTCTAATGTACACATAAACATAGAAAAACAGAAAACAAGTCCAAACAATGAAATAATTGCAAAATTTTACACTGAGTGTCCAGAAGTAACATTGTAAAGATGTTATGTTCACTTTTTAAGGTTTATATCATGTGGCAGGAGAAAAAAATGGAAAATCTCCAAATGAGCTTATCTCACTCTAATGTACACATAAACATAGAAAAACAGAAAACAAGTCCAAACAATTAAATAATTGCAAAATTTTACACTGAGTGTCCAGAAGTAACATTGTAAAGATGTTATGTTCAGTTTTTAAGGTTTATATCATGTGGCAGGAGAAAAAAAATGGAAAATCTCCAAATGAGCTTATCTCACTCTAATGTACACATAAACATAGAAAAACAGAAAACAAGTCCAAACAATGAAATAATTGCAAAATTTTACACTGAGTGTCCAGAAGTAACATTGTAAAGATGTTATGTTCACTTTTTAAGGTTTATATCATGTGGCAGGAGAAAAAATGGAAAATCTCCAAATGAGCTTATCTCACTCTAATGTACACATAAACATAGAAAAACAGAAAACAAGTCCAAACAATGAAATAATTGCAACATTTTACACTGAGTGTCCAGAAGTAACATTGTAAAGATGTTATGTTCACTTTTTAAGGTTTATATCATGTGGCATGAAAATAAAATGGAAAATCTCCAAATGAGCTTAACTCACTCTAATGTACACATAAACATAGAAACACAGAAAACAAGTCCAAACAATGAAATAATTGCAACATTTTACACTGAGTGTCCAGAAGTAACATTGTAACGATGTTATGTTCACTTTTTAAGGTTTATATCATGTAGCAGGAGAAAAAAATGGAAAATCTCCAAATGAGCTTATCTCACTCTAATGTACACATAAACATAGAAAAACAGAAAACAAGTCCAAACAATGAAATAATTGCAACATTTTACACTGAGTGTCCAGAAGTAACATTGTAAAGATGTTATGTTCACTTTTTAGGGTTTATATCATGTGGCAGGAGAAAAAAATGGAAAATCTCCAAATGAGCTTAACTCACTCTAATGTACACATAAACATAGAAAAACAGAAAACAAGTCCAAACAATGAAATAATTGCAAAATTTTACACTGAGTGTCCAGAAGTAACATTGTAAAGATGTTATGTTCACTTTTTAAGGTTTATATCATGTGGCATGAAAATAAAATGGAAAATCTCCAAATGAGCTTAACTCACTCTAATGTACACATAAACATAGAAAAACAGAAAACAAGTCCAAACAATGAAATAATTGCAAAATTTTACACTGAGTGTCCAGAAGTAACATTGTAAAGATGTTATGTTCACTTTTCAAGGTTTATATCATGTGGCAGGAGAAAAAAAGGGAAAATCTCCAAATGAGCTTATCTCACTCTAATGTACACATAAACATAGAAAAACAGAAAACAAGTCCAAACAATGAAATAATTGCAACATTTTACACTGAGTGTCCAGAAGTAACATTGTAACGATGTTATGTTCACTTTCTTAAGTTTATATCATGTGGCATGAAAATAAAATGGAAAATCTCCAAATGAGCTTAACTCACTCTAATGTACACATAAACATAGAAAAACAGAAAACAAGTCCAAACAATGAAATAATTGCAAAATTTTACACTGAGTGTCCAGAAGTAACATTGTAAAGATGTTATGTTCACTTTTCAAGGTTTATATCATGTGGCAGGAGAAAAAAAGGGAAAATCTCCAAATGAGCTTATCTCACTCTAATGTACACATAAACATAGAAAAACAGAAAACAAGTCCAAACAATGAAATAATTGCAACATTTTACACTGAGTGTCCAGAAGTAACATTGTAACGATGTTATGTTCACTTTCTTAAGTTTATATCATGTGGCATGAAAATAAAATGGAAAATCTCCAAATGAGCTTAACTCACTCTAATGTACACATAAACATAGAAAAACAGAAAACAAGTCCAAACAATGAAATAATTGCAATATTTTACACTGAGTGTCCAGAAGTAACATTGTGAAGATGTTATGTTCACTTTATAAGGTTTATATCATGTGGCAGGAGAAAAAAAGGGAAAATCTCCAAATGAGCTTAACTCACTCCAATGCGCACTTTAACATAGAAAAACAGAAAACAAGTCCAAACAATGAAAAAATTGTAAAATTTTACACTGAGTGTCCAGAAGTAACATTGTAAAGATGTTATGTTCACTTTTTAAGGTTTATATCATGTGGCATGAAAATAGAATGGAAAATCTCCAAATGAGCTTAACACTCCAATCTGCACGTTAACATAGAAAAACAGAAAACAAGTCCAAACAATGAAATAATTGCAACATTTTACACTGAGTGTCCAGAAGTAACATTGTAACGATGTTATGTTCACTTTTTAAGGTTTATATCATGTGGCAGGAGAAAAAAATGGAAAATCTCCAAATGAGCTTAACTCACTCCAATGCGCACTTTAACATGAAAGGGAGGGGCGCTGCTCATGTGGCGACCGGCAGTAGGATCCTTTGTTCCTGTGGTTGAGTGTTTTTTATGTACTGTTAGTCCCAATTGCTGTTGAGTTGGTGCCTGGAGAGATGGAGATTTTATTTCGCCTGTTTTTGGTGATCTTGTCCATGAACTTTGTGTGGAGTTACGGGCATTCACAAACAATTCGATACACACGTGAGTTTCTTTTGAATGAAAAATGGATTCACCAGACCCTGGATCCTAACTTTTCCCAACTCAGATCTCCAATATCAGTCCGGAGATATGGAATAATAATTCTGAGATCGCAAGGACTAACTCCCAGAAGGTGGTCAACAAAAGGAAAAGAGGGAAGAAAGGCGGAGTGCGTCAGCGGCTACGGAGGCAACTTCATAACAACCGCATCCCCCTGCCTTCTATTATTCTCGCTAACGTCCAATCACTAAGGAATAAAATTGATGGGTTACATGGGCATGTCACTCATCTGCGGGAATATCGGGATGCTTGTCTTTTGGGCTTCACTGAAACGTGGCTTTCCGCCTCGGATTCTGACGCTTCACTGGATCTTACTGGCTTCGGAGCTCCAATTCGACTGGACCGGGACAGCGAGGTAACACACAAAAAACAGGGAGGGGGTGTGTGCCTGTACATTAACCGAAGATGGTGTAACAACTTCACCGTGTGTGAGAAGTTGTGCTTGCCGGACATTGAGCTCCTGTCAGTGTCTCTGAGACCCTTTTATCTTCCGAGGGAATTCCCTCGTGTCTACGTCACTATTGTTTACATACATCCCAGGGCAAACGTGGAAGTTGCAGCCAATACCATCTCGAGAGTGATTCAGTCCCTCCAATCAAATTCTCCTGATGCTCCCAATATAATTTTGGGAGATTTTAATCGCTGTAACTTAAAGAAAACACTGAACAGTTTTTATCAGTATGTCAATTGCCCTACGCGTTATGAGAAAACGCTGGACCTCTGTTACGGCTCCATAAAGGGAGCATATAGGTCCGTGGCGGGTCCGCCCCTCGGATCTTCTGACCACAATATGGTACATCTTCACCCTGTCTATAAGACTGTGCTGAGGAGGGAGAAGGTGCGCAGTAGGCAGGTGATGCTCTGGAACGAGGAGTCCTCTCTCGCCCTGCAGGGGTGCTTTGATTGCACCGACTGGTCGGTTTTCACAGACTCTTCGGACGATATAGATGAACTGACGGACGTGGTATGCAGCTACATCTCCTTCTGCAGAGACAATGTCATTCCAACCAAGGTTGTGAAGGTTTTTCCTAATAATAAACCTTGGACCTCGTCAGACCTTTAAAGGCTTGTTTCAGAAAAGGAAAAACGCTTTTAAGGAGGGTAATGTTACTGAGGTTAGAGAAATCAAGAAGGAGATTAGATCTGAAATTAAAAGGTCCAAACTTGTGTATAAGGACAAAATTGAAGCTGAGCTTGGCAGTAATAACTTAAAACAGGCCTGGAATGGTATGAAACTTATGACTGGGTGTACTGATAGAGGTGACAGGAACATTGCCCTGACTGGTTTTAATTCTGATAAGCAGTTGGCTGATGAGTTAAACTGTTTTTATTCAAGATTTGATAATCATGACTTCACCGATACGGTGAATACATTAAAGGACACAACAAGAGTTCCTCCTGCTTTTTCTTTGGATGTCAAAAATATCGAAAGATACTTAAAACAAACTAAAAAGAGGAAGAGTCCTGGACCTGATAACATTTGTGGCCATACTCTCGCAACTTGTGCTGAACAGCTGAGCAGCATCTTCCATTTTATCTTTACCCTATCCCTCCAGCAACAAAGGGTCCCTAAGTTATGGAAACATTCCACTATTGTCCCCGTTGCAAAGATAAAAAAGCCTTCATCACTAAATGATTTCAGGCCTGTGGCGTTGACATCTCTAGTTATGAAGACCCTAGAGAAGCTCATTAAAAATGAAATTTTACTGCAGGTAGAGGAATTACTGGACCCCCTGCAATTTGCGTATAGGGCTGGTAGAGGTGTGGAGGACGCCACTGTCACATTGTTACACTTTTTTTATCGTCACCTTGAGGAATCAAAAACTCAGGCCAGATTGTTGTTTATAGATTTTTCTTCTGCTTTTAATACTATCCAGCCACATCTCTTGGCAGAGAAATTAATCAGTCTTTTTAATCTGGATTTTAATCTTGTTGGCTGGATATTAGACTTTTTAACAAACCGTTCCCAGTGTGTGAGGGTAAATGGCTCCCTTTCAAATCAGCTGCAGTCCTCCACTGGATCTCCTCAAGGATGTTGTCTCTCCCCTTTATTATACATATTGTACACGAATGATTGTCGCAGCAACTATGCTAACAGTCACATTATTAAATTTGCTGACGACTCCGTCATCGTGAGTCTTCTTGAAGAGGATCAGCTGTTGCATGGGTCTGTCATAAATGATTTTGTATCATGGTGTGATAAATCCTTTCTTCATATTAATGTGTCAAAGACGAAGGACATGATTATCAGTTTTAGGAAGTCCAAACCTTGTCCTGCATTAACCAGCATTAAAGGTGCAGAGATTGAGCTGGTGGACAGCTATAAATATTTGGGAGTGGTCGTTGACAATAAATTGTGTTTTGACGCTCATGTTGCCTCCACAACAAAGAAAGTACAGCAACGGCTTTATTTTCTGAGGAAAATGTATTCTTTTAATGTCTGTTCGGAGATGATGACCCTCTTTTATAGAAGCTTCATTGAATCTGTTCTTATGTTCTGTGTGGTTGCCTGGTATGGAAACCTGACTCTGGCCAATAAAAACAGGCTCGCCAACCTTGTTAAAGTGGCCAGTAAGGTTACAGGGAGGAGTCAAATGCAGCTTACTGATATGTAGAGCAGGCAAGTTCTTAGGAAGGCTCCCTTGATTCGGGAGTGTGTGGATCACCCCCTCCAGTCTGAGTTTATATTGTTGCCCTCAGGCCGTCGGTGGAAGGTGCCTGCTCTTCGCACCAAGAGATTTAAGGTTTCCTTTGTCCCCACGGCCATTCAGTTGCTAAACAGTAGATAATTAATTGTATGTATATACAGACTGTTTATGGCTGTTGTAACCTGTTGTATTTGCACTTTAGGCCCCTGCTGTTTATTTATTATTTATTTGTTTGTACAGTGTACATTATTGGCATTTTGAATCATATCTTATCTTGCAGTAGGTCCCTTTAATCTGCCCATGATGATACGTTATATGTTACATGTTATTTGGTGTTGTCTATTTGTGTATGTGTTTGAATGTGTGGATCTTCCCGGCTGTAAATCAATTTTCCCTGTTGGGACAAATAAAGACACTTTGACTTTGACTTTGACATAGAAAAACAGAAAACAAGTCCAAACAATGAAAAAATTGTAAAGTTTACACTGAGTGTACAGAAGTAACATTGTAAGGATGTTATGTTCACTTTTTAAGGTTTATATCATGTGGCATGAAAATAGAATGGAAAATCTCCAAATGAGTGTAACTCACTCTAATGTACACATAAACATAGAAAAACAGAAAACAAGTCCAAACAATGAAATAATTGCAAAATTTTACACTGAGTGTCCAGAAGTAACATTGTAAAGATGTTATGTTCCCTTTTTAAGGTTTATATCATGTGGCAGGAGAAAAAAAGGGAAAATCTCCAAATGAGCTTATCTCACTCTAATGTACACATAAACATAGAAAAACAGAAAACAAGTCCAAACAATGAAATAATTGCAACATTTTACACTGAGTGTCCAGAAGTAACATTGTAAAGATGTTATGTTCACTTTTTAAGGTTTATATCATGTGGCAGGAGAAAAAAAATGGAAAATCTCCAAATGAGCTTATCTCACTCTAATGTACACATAAACATAGAAAAACAGAAAACAAGTCCAAACAATGAAATAATTGCACAATTTTACACTGAGTGTCCAGAAGTAACATTGTAAAGATGTTATGTTCACTTTTTAAGGTTTATATCATGTGGCAGGAGAAAAAAATGGAAAATCTCCAAATGAGCTTATCTCACTCTAATGTACACATAAACATAGAAAAACAGAAAACAAGTCCAAACAATGAAATAATTGCAACATTTTACACTGAGTGTCCAGAAGTAACATTGTAAAGATGTTATGTTCGCTTTTTAAGGTTTATATCATGTGGCAGGAGAAAAAAATGGAAAATCTCCAAATGAGCTTAACTCACTCTAATGTACACATAAACATAGACAAACAGAAAACAAGTCCAAACAATGAAATAATTGCAAAATTTTACACTGAGTGTCCAGAAGTAACATTGTAAAGATGTTATGTTCACTTTTTAAGGTTTATATCATGTGGCATGAAAATAAAATGGAAAATCTCCAAATGAGCTTAACTCACTCTAATGTACACATAAACATAGAAAAACAGAAAACAAGTCCAAACAATGAAATAATTGCAAAATTTTACACTGAGTGTCCAGAAGTAACATTGTAAAGATGTTATGTCCACTTTTTAAGGTTTATATCATGTGGCAGGAGAAAAAAAGGGAAAATCTCTTAATGAGCTTTACTCACTGTAATGTACACATAAACATAGAAAAACAGAAAACAAGTCCAAACAATGAAATAATTGCAACATTTTACACTGAGAGTCCAGAAGTAACATTGTAAAGATGTTATGTCCACTTTTTAAGGTTTATATCATGTGGCAGGAGAAAAAAAGGAAAATCTCCAAATGAGCTTATCTCTCTCTAATGTACACATAAACATAGAAACACAGAAAACAAGTCCAAACAATGAAATAATTGCAACATTTTACACTGAGTGTCCAGAAGTAACATTGTGACGATGTTATGTTCACTTTTTAAGGTTTATATCATGTGGCAGGAGAAAAAAAGGGAAAATCTCCAAATGAGCTTAACTCACTCCAATGCGCACTTTAACATAGAAAACAGAAAACAAGTCCAAACAATGAAAAAATTGTAAAATTTTACACTGAGTGTCCAGAAGTAACAATGTAAAGATGTTATGTTCACTTTTTAAGGTTTATATCATGTGGCATGAAAATAGAATGGAAAATCTCCAAATGAGCTTAACTCACTCCAATGCGCACTTTAACATAGAAAAACAGAAAACAAGTCCAAACAATGAAATAATTGCAACATTTTACACTGAGTGTCCAGAAGTAACATTGTAAAGATGTTATGTTCACTTTTTTAAGTTTATATCATGTGGCAGGAGAAAAAAATGGAAAATCTCCAAATGAGCTTAACTCACTCCAATGTGCACTTTAACATAGAAAAACAGAAAACAAGTCCAAACAATGAAAAAATTGTAAAATTTTACACAGAGTGTCCAGAAGTAACATTGTAAAGATGTTATGTTCACTTTTTAAGGTTTATATCATGTGGCAGGAGAAAAAAATGGAAAATCTCCAAATGAGCTTATCTCACTCTAATGTACACATAAACATAGAAAAACAGAAAACAAGTCCAAACAATGAAATAATTGCAACATTTTACACTGAGTGTCCAGAAGTAACATTGTAAAGATGTTATGTTCACTTTTTAAGGTTTATATCATGTGGCAGGAGAAAAAAAATGGAAAATCTCCAAATGAGCTTATCTCACTCTAATGTACACATAAACATAGAAAAACAGAAAACAAGTCCAAACAATGAAATAATTGCAAAATTTTACACTGAGTGTCCAGAAGTAACATTGTAAAGATGTTATGTTCACTTTTTAAGGTTTATATCATGTGGCAGGAGAAAAAAATGGAAAATCTCCAAATGAGCTTATCTCACTCTAATGTACACATAAACATAGAAAAACAGAAAACAAGTCCAAACAATGAAATAATTGCAAAATTTTACACTGAGTGTCCAGAAGTAACATTGTAAAGATGTTATGTCCACTTTTTAAGGTTTATATCATGTGGCAGGAGAAAAAAAGGGAAAATCTCTTAATGAGCTTTACTCACTGTAATGTACACATAAACATAGAAAAACAGAAAACAAGTCCAAACAATGAAATAATTGCAACATTTTACACTGAGAGTCCAGAAGTAACATTGTAAAGATGTTATGTCCACTTTTTAAGGTTTATATCATGTGGCAGGAGAAAAAAAGGGAAAATCTCCAAATGAGCTTTACTCACTCCAATGCGCACTTTAACATAGAAAAACAGAAAACAAGTCCAAACAATGAAATAATTGCAAAATTTTACACTGAGTGTCCAGAAGTAACATTGTAAAGATGTTATGTTCACTTTTTAAGGTTTATATCATGTGGCATGAAAATAAAATGGAAAATCTCCAAATGAGCTTAACTCACTCTAATGTACACATAAACATAGAAAAACAGAAAACAAGTCCAAACAATGAAATAATTGCAAAATTTTACACTGAGTGTCCAGAAGTAACATTGTAAAGATGTTATGTTCACTTTTTAAGGTTTATATCATGTGGCAGGAGAAAAAAAGGGAAAATCTCCAAATGAGCTTTACTCACTCCAATGCGCACTTTAACATAGAAAAACAGAAAACAAGTCCAAACAATGAAAAAAATGTAAAATTTTGCACTGAGTGTCCAGAAGTAACATTGTAAAGATGTTATGTTCACTTTTTAAAGTTTATATCATGTGGCAGGAGAAAAAAATGGAAAATCTCCAAATGAGCTTATCTCACTCTAATGTACACATAAACATAGAAAAACAGAAAACAAGTCCAAACAATGAAATAATTGCAACATTTTACACTGAGTGTCCAGAAGTAACATTGTAAAGATGTTATGTTCACTTTTTAAGGTTTATATCATGTGGCAGGAGAAAAAAAGGAAAATCTCCAAATGAGCTTATCTCACTCTAATGTACACATAAACATAGAAACACAGAAAACAAGTCCAAACAATGAAATAATTGCAACATTTTACACTGAGTGTCCAGAAGTAACATTGTAAAGATGTTATATTCACTTTTTAAGGTTTATATCATGTGGCAGGAGAAAAAAAGGGAAAATCTCCAAATGAGCTTAACTCACTCCAATGCGCACTTTAACATAGAAAAACAGAAAACAAGTCCAAACAATGAAAAAATTGTAAAATTTTGCACTGAGTGTCCAGAAGTAACATTGTAAAGATGTTATGTTCACTTTTTAAAGTTTATATCATGTGGCAGGAGAAAAAAATGGAAAATCTCCAAATGAGCTTATCTCACTCTAATGTACACATAAACATAGAAAAACAGAAAACAAGTCCAAACAATGAAATAATTGCAACATTTTACACTGAGTGTCCAGAAGTAACATTGTCAAGATGTTATGTTCACTTTCTTAAGTTTATATCATGTGGCAGGAGAAAAAAATGGAAAATCTCCAAATGAGCTTAACTCACTCTAATGTACACATAAACATAGACAAACAGAAAACAAGTCCAAACAATGAAATAATTGCAAAATTTTACACTGAGTGTCCAGAAGTAACATTGTAAAGATGTTATGTTCACTTTTTAAGGTTTATATCATGTGGCAGGAGAAAAAAAGGGAAAATCTCCAAATGAGCTTTACTCACTCCAATGCGCACTTTAACATAGAAAAACAGAAAACAAGTCCAAACAATGAAAAAATTGTAAAATTTTGCACTGAGTGTCCAGAAGTAACATTGTAAAGATGTTATGTTCACTTTTTAAGGTTTATATCATGTGGCAGGAGAAAAAAAGGAAAATCTCCAAATGAGCTTATCTCACTCTAATGTACACATAAACATAGAAACACAGAAAACAAGTCCAAACAATGAAATAATTGCAACATTTTACACTGAGTGTCCAGAAGTAACATTGTGACGATGTTATGTTCACTTTTTAAGGTTTATATCATGTGGCAGGAGAAAAAAAGGGAAAATCTCCAAATGAGCTTAACTCACTCCAATGCGCACTTTAACATAGAAAAACAGAAAACAAGTCCAAACAATGAAAAAATTGTAAAATTTTACACTGAGTGTCCAGAAGTAACAATGTAAAGATGTTATGTTCACTTTTTAAGGTTTATATCATGTGGCATGAAAATAGAATGGAAAATCTCCAAATGAGCTTAACTCACTCCAATGCGCACTTTAACATAGAAAAACAGAAAACAAGTCCAAACAATGAAAAAATTGTAAAATTTTGCACTGAGTGTCCAGAAGTAACATTGTAAAGATGTTATGTTCACTTTTTAAGGTTTATATCATGTGGCAGGAGAAAAAAATGGAAAATCTCCAAATGAGCTTATCTCACTCTAATGTACACATAAACATAGAAAAACAGAAAACAAGTCCAAACAATGAAATAATTGCAACATTTTACACTGAGTGTCCAGAAGTAACATTGTAAAGATGTTATGTTCACTTTTTAAGGTTTATATCATGTGGCAGGAGAAAAAAAGGAAAATCTCCAAATGAGCTTATCTCACTCTAATGTACACATAAACATAGAAACACAGCAAACAAGTCCAAACAATGAAATAATTGCAACATTTTACACTGAGTGTCCAGAAGTAACATTGTGACGATGTTATGTTCACTTTTTAAGGTTTATATCATGTGGCAGGAGAAAAAAAGGGAAAATCTCCAAATGAGCTTAACTCACTCCAATGCGCACTTTAACATAGAAAAACAGAAAACAAGTCCAAACAATGAAAAAATTGTAAAATTTTACACTGAGTGTCCAGAAGTAACAATGTAAAGATGTTATGTTCACTTTTTAAGGTTTATATCATGTGGCATGAAAATAGAATGGAAAATCTCCAAATGAGCATTAACTCACTCCAATGCGCACTTTAACATAGAAAAACAGAAAACAAGTCCAAACAATGAAAAAATTGTAAAATTTTACACTGAGTGTCCAGAAGTAACATTGTAAAGATGTTATGTTCACTTTTTAAGGTTTATATCATGTGGCATGAAAATAGAATGGAAAATCTCCAAATGAGCTTAACTCACTCCAATGCGCACTTTAACATAGAAAAACAGAAAACAAGTCCAAACAATGAAATAATTGCAACATTTTACACTGAGTGTCCAGAAGAAACATTGTAAAGATGTTATGTTCACTTTTTTAAGTTTATATCATGTGGCAGGAGAAAAAAATGGAAAATCTCCAAATGAGCTTAACTCACTCCAATGCGCACTTTAACATAGAAAAACAGAAAACAAGTCCAAACAATGAAAAAATTGTAAAATTTTACACAGAGTGTCCAGAAGTAACATTGTAAAGATGTTATGTTCACTTTTTAAGGTTTATATCATGTGGCAGGAGAAAAAAATGGAAAATCTCCAAATGAGCTTATCTCACTCTAATGTACACATAAACATAGAAAAACAGAAAACAAGTCCAAACAATGAAATAATTGCAACATTTTACACTGAGTGTCCAGAAGTAACATTGTAAAGATGTTATGTTCACTTTTTAAGGTTTATATCATGTGGCAGGAGAAAAAAAATGGAAAATCTCCAAATGAGCTTATCTCACTCTAATGTACACATAAACATAGAAAAACAGAAAACAAGTCCAAACAATGAAATAATTGCAAAATTTTACACTTAGTGTCCAGAAGTAACATTGTAAAGATGTTATGTTCACTTTTTAAGGTTTATATCATGTGGCAGGAGAAAAAAATGGAAAATCTCCAAATGAGCTTATCTCACTCTTATGTACACATAAACATAGAAAAACAGAAAACAAGTCCAAACAATGAAATAATTGCAACATTTTACACTGAGTGTCCAGAAGTAACATTGTAAAGATGTTATGTTCACTTTTTTAAGTTTATATCATGTGGCAGGAGAAAAAAATGGAAAATCTCCAAATGAGCTTAACTCACTCCAATGTACACATAAACATAGAAAAACAGAAAACAAGTCCAAACAATGAAATAATTGCAACATTTTACACTGAGTGTCCAGAAGTAACATTGTCAAGATGTTATGTTCACTTTCTTAAGTTTATATCATGTGGCAGGAGAAAAAAAGGAAAATCTCCAAATGAGCTTATCTCACTCTAATGTACACATAAACATAGAAACACAGAAAACAAGTCCAAACAATGAAATAATTGCAACATTTTACACTGAGTGTCCAGAAGTAACATTGTGACGATGTTATGTTCACTTTTTAAGGTTTATATCATGTGGCAGGAGAAAAAAAGGGAAAATCTCCAAATGAGCTTAACTCACTCCAATGCGCACTTTAACATAGAAAAACAGAAAACAAGTCCAAACAATGAAAAAATTGTAAAATTTTACACTGAGTGTCCAGAAGTAACAATGTAAAGATGTTATGTTCACTTTTTAAGGTTTATATCATGTGGCATGAAAATAGAATGGAAAATCTCCAAATGAGCTTAACTCACTCCAATGCGCACTTTAACATAGAAAAACAGAAAACAAGTCCAAACAATGAAAAAATTGTAAAATTTTGCACTGAGTGTCCAGAAGTAACATTGTAAAGATGTTATGTTCACTTTTTAAGGTTTATATCATGTGGCAGGAGAAAAAAATGGAAAATCTCCAAATGAGCTTATCTCACTCTAATGTACACATAAACATAGAAAAACAGAAAACAAGTCCAAACAATGAAATAATTGCAACATTTTACACTGAGTGTCCAGAAGTAACATTGTAAAGATGTTATGTTCACTTTTTAAGGTTTATATCATGTGGCAGGAGAAAAAAAGGAAAATCTCCAAATGAGCTTATCTCACTCTAATGTACACATAAACATAGAAACACAGCAAACAAGTCCAAACAATGAAATAATTGCAACATTTTACACTGAGTGTCCAGAAGTAACATTGTGACGATGTTATGTTCACTTTTTAAGGTTTATATCATGTGGCAGGAGAAAAAAAGGGAAAATCTCCAAATGAGCTTAACTCACTCCAATGCGCACTTTAACATAGAAAAACAGAAAACAAGTCCAAACAATGAAAAAATTGTAAAATTTTACACTGAATGTCCAGAAGTAACAATGTAAAGATGTTATGTTCACTTTTTAAGGTTTATATCATGTGGCATGAAAATAGAATGGAAAATCTCCAAATGAGCATTAACTCACTCCAATGCGCACTTTAACATAGAAAAACAGAAAACAAGTCCAAACAATGAAAAAATTGTAAAATTTTACACTGAGTGTCCAGAAGTAACATTGTAAAGATGTTATGTTCACTTTTTAAGGTTTATATCATGTGGCATGAAAATAGAATGGAAAATCTCCAAATGAGCTTAACTCACTCCAATGCGCACTTTAACATAGAAAAACAGAAAACAAGTCCAAACAATGAAATAATTGCAACATTTTACACTGAGTGTCCAGAAGAAACATTGTAAAGATGTTATGTTCACTTTTTTAAGTTTATATCATGTGGCAGGAGAAAAAAATGGAAAATCTCCAAATGAGCTTAACTCACTCCAATGCGCACTTTAACATAGAAAAACAGAAAACAAGTCCAAACAATGAAAAAATTGTAAAATTTTACACAGAGTGTCCAGAAGTAACATTGTAAAGATGTTATGTTCACTTTTTAAGGTTTATATCATGTGGCAGGAGAAAAAAATGGAAAATCTCCAAATGAGCTTATCTCACTCTAATGTACACATAAACATAGAAAAACAGAAAACAAGTCCAAACAATGAAATAATTGCAACATTTTACACTGAGTGTCCAGAAGTAACATTGTAAAGATGTTATGTTCACTTTTTAAGGTTTATATCATGTGGCAGGAGAAAAAAAATGGAAAATCTCCAAATGAGCTTATCTCACTCTAATGTACACATAAACATAGAAAAACAGAAAACAAGTCCAAACAATGAAATAATTGCAAAATTTTACACTTAGTGTCCAGAAGTAACATTGTAAAGATGTTATGTTCACTTTTTAAGGTTTATATCATGTGGCAGGAGAAAAAAATGGAAAATCTCCAAATGAGCTTATCTCACTCTTATGTACACATAAACATAGAAAAACAGAAAACAAGTCCAAACAATGAAATAATTGCAACATTTTACACTGAGTGTCCAGAAGTAACATTGTAAAGATGTTATGTTCACTTTTTTAAGTTTATATCATGTGGCAGGAGAAAAAAATGGAAAATCTCCAAATGAGCTTAACTCACTCCAATGTACACATAAACATAGAAAAACAGAAAACAAGTCCAAACAATGAAATAATTGCAACATTTTACACTGAGTGTCCAGAAGTAACATTGTCAAGATGTTATGTTCACTTTCTTAAGTTTATATCATGTGGCAGGAGAAAAAAAGGAAAATCTCCAAATGAGCTTATCTCACTCTAATGTACACATAAACATAGAAACACAGAAAACAAGTCCAAACAATGAAATAATTGCAACATTTTACACTGAGTGTCCAGAAGTAACATTGTGACGATGTTATGTTCACTTTTTAAGGTTTATATCATGTGGCAGGAGAAAAAAAGGGAAAATCTCCAAATGAGCTTAACTCACTCCAATGCGCACTTTAACATAGAAAAACAGAAAACAAGTCCAAACAATGAAAAAATTGTAAAATTTTACACTGAGTGTCCAGAAGTAACAATGTAAAGATGTTATGTTCACTTTTTAAGGTTTATATCATGTGGCATGAAAATAGAATGGAAAATCTCCAAATGAGCTTAACTCACTCCAATGCGCACTTTAACATAGAAAAACAGAAAACAAGTCCAAACAATGAAAAAATTGTAAAATTTTGCACTGAGTGTCCAGAAGTAACATTGTAAAGATGTTATGTTCACTTTTTAAGGTTTATATCATGTGGCAGGAGAAAAAAATGGAAAATCTCCAAATGAGCTTATCTCACTCTAATGTACACATAAACATAGAAAAACAGAAAACAAGTCCAAACAATGAAATAATTGCAACATTTTACACTGAGTGTCCAGAAGTAACATTGTAAAGATGTTATGTTCACTTTTTAAGGTTTATATCATGTGGCAGGAGAAAAAAAGGAAAATCTCCAAATGAGCTTATCTCACTCTAATGTACACATAAACATAGAAACACAGCAAACAAGTCCAAACAATGAAATAATTGCAACATTTTACACTGAGTGTCCAGAAGTAACATTGTGACGATGTTATGTTCACTTTTTAAGGTTTATATCATGTGGCAGGAGAAAAAAAGGGAAAATCTCCAAATGAGCTTAACTCACTCCAATGCGCACTTTAACATAGAAAAACAGAAAACAAGTCCAAACAATGAAAAAATTGTAAAATTTTACACTGAATGTCCAGAAGTAACAATGTAAAGATGTTATGTTCACTTTTTAAGGTTTATATCATGTGGCATGAAAATAGAATGGAAAATCTCCAAATGAGCATTAACTCACTCCAATGCGCACTTTAACATAGAAAAACAGAAAACAAGTCCAAACAATGAAAAAATTGTAAAATTTTACACTGAGTGTCCAGAAGTAACATTGTAAAGATGTTATGTTCACTTTTTAAGGTTTATATCATGTGGCATGAAAATAGAATGGAAAATCTCCAAATGAGCTTAACTCACTCCAATGCGCACTTTAACATAGAAAAACAGAAAACAAGTCCAAACAATGAAATAATTGCAACATTTTACACTGAGTGTCCAGAAGAAACATTGTAAAGATGTTATGTTCACTTTTTTAAGTTTATATCATGTGGCAGGAGAAAAAAATGGAAAATCTCCAAATGAGCTTAACTCACTCCAATGCGCACTTTAACATAGAAAAACAGAAAACAAGTCCAAACAATGAAAAAATTGTAAAATTTTACACAGAGTGTCCAGAAGTAACATTGTAAAGATGTTATGTTCACTTTTTAAGGTTTATATCATGTGGCAGGAGAAAAAAATGGAAAATCTCCAAATGAGCTTATCTCACTCTAATGTACACATAAACATAGAAAAACAGAAAACAAGTCCAAACAATGAAATAATTGCAACATTTTACACTGAGTGTCCAGAAGTAACATTGTAAAGATGTTATGTTCACTTTTTAAGGTTTATATCATGTGGCAGGAGAAAAAAAATGGAAAATCTCCAAATGAGCTTATCTCACTCTAATGTACACATAAACATAGAAAAACAGAAAACAAGTCCAAACAATGAAATAATTGCAAAATTTTACACTTAGTGTCCAGAAGTAACATTGTAAAGATGTTATGTTCACTTTTTAAGGTTTATATCATGTGGCAGGAGAAAAAAATGGAAAATCTCCTAATGAGCTTATCTCACTCTAATGTACACATAAACATAGAAAAACAGAAAACAAGTCCAAACAATGAAAAAATTGTAAAATTTGACACTGAGTGTCCAGAAGTAACATTGTAAAGATGTTATGTTCACTTTTTAAGGTTTATATCATGTGGCAGGAGAAAAAAATGGAAAATCTCCAAATGAGCTTATCTCACTCTAATGTACACATAAACATAGAAAAACAGAAAACAAGTCCAAACAATGAAATAATTGCAACATTTTACACTGAGTGTCCAGAAGTAACATTGTAAAGATGTTATGTTCACTTTTTAAGGTTTATATCATGTGGCAGGAGAAAAAAAGGGAAAATCTCCAAATGAGCTTATCTCACTCTAATGTACACATAAACATAGAAAAACAGAAAACAAGTCCAAACAATGAAATAATTGCAACATTTTACACTGAGTGTCCAGAAGAAACATTGTGACGATGTTATGTTCACTTTTTAAGGTTTATATCATGTGGCAGGAGAAAAAAAGGGAAAATCTCCAAATGAGCTTAACTCACTCCAATGCGCACTTTAACATAGAAAAACAGAAAACAAGTCCAAACAATGAAAAAATTGTAAAATTTGACACTGAGTGTCCAGAAGTAACATTGTAAAGATGTTATGTTCACTTTTTAAGGTTTATATCATGTGGCAGGAGAAAAAAAGGAAAATCTCCAAATGAGCTTATCTCACTCTAATGTACACATAAACATAGAAAAACAGAAAACAAGTCCAAACATGAAAAAATTGTAAAATTTGACACTGAGTGTCCAGAAGTAACATTGTAAAGATGTTATGTTCACTTTTTAAGGTTTATATCATGTGGCAGGAGAAAAAAATGGAAAATCTCCAAATGAGCTTATCTCACTCTAATGTACACATAAACATAGAAAAACAGTAAACAAGTCCAAACAATGAAATAATTGCAACATTTTACACTGAGTGTCCAGAAGTAACATTGTAAAGATGGTATGTTCACTTTTTAAGGTTTATATCATGTGGCAGGAGAAAAAAATGGAAAATCTCCAAATGAGCTTATCTCACTCTAATGTACACATAAACATAGAAAAACAGAAAACAAGTCCAAACAATGAAATAATTGCAACATTTTACACTGAGTGTCCAGAAGTAACATTGTAAAGATGGTATGTTCACTTTTTAAGGTTTATTTCATGTGGCAGGAGAAAAAAATGGAAAATCTCCAAATGAGCTTATCTCACTCTAATGTACACATAAACATAGAAAAACAGAAAACAAGTCCAAACAATGAAATAATTGCAACATTTTACACTGAGTGTCCAGAAGTAACATTGTAAAGATGTTATGTTCACTTTTTAAGGTTTATATCATGTGGCAGGAGAAAAAAAGGAAAATCTCCAAATGAGCTTATCTCACTCTAATGTACACATAAACATAGAAACACAGAAAACAAGTCCAAACAATGAAATAATTGCAACATTTTACACTGAGTGTCCAGAAGTAACATTGTGACGATGTTATGTTCACTTTTTAAGGTTTATATCATGTAGCAGGAGAAAAAAAGGGAAAATCTCCAAATGAGCTTAACTCACTCCAATGCGCACTTTAACATAGAAAAACAGAAAACAAGTCCAAACAATGAAATAATTGCAACATTTTACACTGAGTGTCCAGAAGTAACATTGTAAAGATGTTATGTTCACTTTTTAAGGTTTATATCATGTGGCAGGAGAAAAAAAGGAAAATCTCCAAATGAGCTTATCTCACTCTAATGTACACATAAACATAGAAACACAGAAAACAAGTCCAAACAATGAAATAATTGCAACATTTTACACTGAGTGTCCAGAAGTAACATTGTGACGATGTTATGTTCACTTTTTAAGGTTTATATCATGTGGCAGGAGAAAAAAAGGGAAAATCTCCAAATGAGCTTAACTCACTCCAATGCGCACTTTAACATAGAAAAACAGAAAACAAGTCCAAACAATGAAAAAATTGTAAAATTTGACACTGAGTGTCCAGAAGTAACAATGTAAAGATGTTATGTTCACTTTTTAAGGTTTATATCATGTGGCAGGAGAAAAAAAGGAAAATCTCCAAATGAGCTTATCTCACTCTAATGTACACATAAACATAGAAAAACAGAAAACAAGTCCAAACAATGAAAAAATTGTAAAATTTGACACTGAGTGTCCAGAAGTAACATTGTGACGATGTTAAGTTCACTTTTTAAGGTTTATATCATGTGGTAGGAGAAAAAAAGGGAAAATCTCCAAATGAGCTTAACTCACTCCAATGCGCACTTTAACATAGAAAAACAGAAAACAAGTCCAAACAATGAAAAAATTGTAAAATTTGACACTGAGTGTCCAGAAGTAACATTGTAAAGATGTTATGTTCACTTTTTAAGGTTTATATCATGTGGCAGGAGAAAAAAATGGAAAATCTCCTAATGAGCTTATCTCACTCTAATGTACACATAAACATAGAAAAACAGAAAACAAGTCCAAACAATGAAAAAATTGTAAAATTTGACACTGAGTGTCCAGAAGTAACATTGTAAAGATGTTATGTTCACTTTTTAAGGTTTATATCATGTGGCAGGAGAAAAAAATGGAAAATCTCCAAATGAGCTTATCTCACTCTAATGTACACATAAACATAGAAAAACAGAAAACAAGTCCAAACAATGAAATAATTGCAACATTTTACACTGAGTGTCCAGAAGTAACATTGTAAAGATGTTATGTTCACTTTTTAAGGTTTATATCATGTGGCAGGAGAAAAAAAGGGAAAATCTCCAAATGAGCTTATCTCACTCTAATGTACACATAAACATAGAAAAACAGAAAACAAGTCCAAACAATGAAATAATTGCAACATTTTACACTGAGTGTCCAGAAGAAACATTGTGACGATGTTATGTTCACTTTTTAAGGTTTATATCATGTGGCAGGAGAAAAAAAGGGAAAATCTCCAAATGAGCTTAACTCACTCCAATGCGCACTTTAACATAGAAAAACAGAAAACAAGTCCAAACAATGAAAAAATTGTAAAATTTGACACTGAGTGTCCAGAAGTAACATTGTAAAGATGTTATGTTCACTTTTTAAGGTTTATATCATGTGGCAGGAGAAAAAAAGGAAAATCTCCAAATGAGCTTATCTCACTCTAATGTACACATAAACATAGAAAAACAGAAAACAAGTCCAAACATGAAAAAATTGTAAAATTTGACACTGAGTGTCCAGAAGTAACATTGTAAAGATGTTATGTTCACTTTTTAAGGTTTATATCATGTGGCAGGAGAAAAAAATGGAAAATCTCCAAATGAGCTTATCTCACTCTAATGTACACATAAACATAGAAAAACAGTAAACAAGTCCAAACAATGAAATAATTGCAACATTTTACACTGAGTGTCCAGAAGTAACATTGTAAAGATGGTATGTTCACTTTTTAAGGTTTATATCATGTGGCAGGAGAAAAAAATGGAAAATCTCCAAATGAGCTTATCTCACTCTAATGTACACATAAACATAGAAAAACAGAAAACAAGTCCAAACAATGAAATAATTGCAACATTTTACACTGAGTGTCCAGAAGTAACATTGTAAAGATGGTATGTTCACTTTTTAAGGTTTATTTCATGTGGCAGGAGAAAAAAATGGAAAATCTCCAAATGAGCTTATCTCACTCTAATGTACACATAAACATAGAAAAACAGAAAACAAGTCCAAACAATGAAATAATTGCAACATTTTACACTGAGTGTCCAGAAGTAACATTGTAAAGATGTTATGTTCACTTTTTAAGGTTTATATCATGTGGCAGGAGAAAAAAAGGAAAATCTCCAAATGAGCTTATCTCACTCTAATGTACACATAAACATAGAAACACAGAAAACAAGTCCAAACAATGAAATAATTGCAACATTTTACACTGAGTGTCCAGAAGTAACATTGTGACGATGTTATGTTCACTTTTTAAGGTTTATATCATGTAGCAGGAGAAAAAAAGGGAAAATCTCCAAATGAGCTTAACTCACTCCAATGCGCACTTTAACATAGAAAAACAGAAAACAAGTCCAAACAATGAAAAAATTGTAAAATTTGACACTGAGTGTCCAGAAGTAACAATGTAAAGATGTTATGTTCACTTTTAAAGGTTTATATCATGTGGCAGGAGAAAAAAATGGAAAATCTCCAAATGAGCTTAACTCACTCCAATGCGCACTTTAACATAGAAAAACAGAAAACAAGTCCAAACAATGAAAAAATTGTAAAATTTGACACTGAGTGTCCAGAAGTAACATTGTAAAGATGTTATGTTCACTTTTTAAGGTTTATATCATGTGGCAGGAGAAAAAAATGGAAAATCTCCAAATGAGCTTATCTCACTCTAATGTACACATAAACATAGAAAAACAGAAAACAAGTCCAAACAATGAAATAATTGCAACATTTTACACTGAGTGTCCAGAAGTAACATTGTAAAGATGTTATGTTCACTTTTTAAGGTTTATATCATGTGGCAGGAGAAAAAAAGGGAAAATCTCCAAATGAGCTTATCTCACTCTAATGTACACATAAACATAGAAAAACAGAAAACAAGTCCAAACAATGAAATAATTGCAACATTTTACACTGAGTGTCCAGAAGTAACATTGTGACGATGTTATGTTCACTTTTTAAGGTTTATATCATGTGGCAGGAGAAAAAAAGGGAAAATCTCCAAATGAGCTTAACTCACTCCAATGCGCACTTTAACATAGAAAAACAGAAAACAAGTCCAAACAATGAAAAAATTGTAAAATTTGACACTGAGTGTCCAGAAGTAACAATGTAAAGATGTTATGTTCACTTTTTAAGGTTTATATCATGTGGCAGGAGAAAAAAAGGGAAAATCTCCAAATGAGCTTATCTCACTCTAATGTACACATAAACATAGAAAAACAGAAAACAAGTCCAAACAATGAAATAATTGCAACATTTTACACTGAGTGTCCAGAAGTAACATTGTAAAGATGTTATGTTCACTTTTTAAGGTTTATATCATGTGGCAGGAGAAAAAAAGGAAAATCTCCAAATGAGCTTATCTCACTCTAATGTACACATAAACATAGAAACACAGAAAACAAGTCCAAACAATGAAATAATTGCAACATTTTACACTGAGTGTCCAGAAGTAACATTGTGACGATGTTATGTTCACTTTTTAAGGTTTATATCATGTGGCAGGAGAAAAAAAGGGAAAATCTCCAAATGAGCTTATCTCACTCTAATGTACACATAAACATAGAAAAACAGAAAACAAGTCCAAACAATGAAATAATTGCAACATTTTACACTGAGTGTCCAGAAGTAACATTGTAAAGATGTTATGTTCACTTTTTAAGGTTTATATCATGTGGCAGGAGAAAAAAAGGGAAAATCTCCAAATGAGCTTAACTCACTCTAATGCGCACTTTAACATAGAAAAACAGAAAACAAGTCCAAACATGAAAAAATTGTAAAATTTGACACTGAGTGTCCAGAAGTAACATTGTAAAGATGTTATGTTCACTTTTTAAGGTTTATATCATGTGGCAGGAGAAAAAAATGGAAAATCTCCAAATGAGCTTATCTCACTCTAATGTACACATAAACATAGAAAAACAGAAAACAAGTCCAAACAATGAAATAATTGCAACATTTTACACTGAGTGTCCAGAAGTAACATTGTAAAGATGTTATGTTCACTTTTTAAGGTTTATATCATGTGGCAGGAGAAAAAAAGGGAAAATCTCCAAATGAGCTTATCTCACTCTAATGTACACATAAACATAGAAAAACAGAAAACAAGTCCAAACAATGAAATAATTGCAACATTTTACACTGAGTGTCCAGAAGTAACATTGTGACGATGTTATGTTCACTTTTTAAGGTTTATATCATGTGGCAGGAGAAAAAAAGGGAAAATCTCCAAATGAGCTTAACTCACTCCAATGCGCACTTTAACATAGAAAAACAGAAAACAAGTCCAAACAATGAAAAAATTGTAAAATTTGACACTGAGTGTCCAGAAGTAACAATGTAAAGATGTTATGTTCACTTTTTAAGGTTTATATCATGTGGCAGGAGAAAAAAAGGGAAAATCTCCAAATGAGCTTATCTCACTCTAATGTACACATAAACATAGAAAAACAGAAAACAAGTCCAAACAATGAAATAATTGCAACATTTTACACTGAGTGTCCAGAAGTAACATTGTGACGATGTTATGTTCACTTTTTAAGGTTTATATCATGTGGCAGGAGAAAAAAAGGGAAAATCTCCAAATGAGCTTAACTCACTCCAATGCGCACTTTAACATAGAAAAACAGAAAACAAGTCCAAACAATGAAAAAATTGTAACATTTGACACTGAGTGTCCAGAAGTAACAATGTAAAGATGTTATGTTCACTTTTTAAGGTTTATATCATGTGGCAGGAGAAAAAAAGGGAAAATCTCCAAATGAGCTTAACTCACTCCAATGCGCACTTTAACATAGAAAAACAGAAAACAAGTCCAAACAATGAAAAAATTGTAAAATTTGACACTGAGTGTCCAGAAGTAACAATGTAGAGATGTTATGTTCACTTTTTAAGGTTTATATCATGTGGCAGGAGAAAAAAATGGAAAATCTCCAAATGAGGTTAACTCACTCCAATGCGCACTTTAACATAGAAAAACAGAAAACAAGTCCAAACAATGAAAAAATTGTAAAATTTGACACTGAGTGTCCAGAAGTAACATTGTAAAGATGTTATGTTCACTTTTTAAGGTTTATATCATGTGGCAGGAGAAAAAAATGGAAAATCTCCAAATGAGCTTATCTCACTCTAATGTACACATAAACATAGAAAAACAGAAAACAAGTCCAAACAATGAAATAATTGCAACATTTTACCCTGAGTGTCCAGAAGTAACATTGTAAAGATGTTATGTTCACTTTTTAAGGTTTATATCATGTGGCAGGAGCAAAAAAGGGAAAATCTCCAAATGAGCTTATCTCACTCTAATGTACACATAAACATAGAAAAACAGAAAACAAGTCCAAACAATGAAATAATTGCAACATTTTACACTGAGTGTCCAGAAGTAACATTGTGACGATGTTATGTTCACTTTTTAAGGTTTATATCATGTGGCAGGAGAAAAAAAGGGAAAATCTCCAAATGAGCTTAACTCACTCCAATGCGCACTTTAACATAGAAAAACAGAAAACAAGTCCAAACAATGAAAAAATTGTAAAATTTGACACTGAGTGTCCAGAAGTAACAATGTAAAGATGTTATGTTCACTTTTTAAGGTTTATATCATGTGGCAGGAGAAAAAAATGGAAAATCTCCAAATGAGCTTAACTCACTCCAATGCGCACTTTAACATAGAAAAACAGAAAACAAGTCCAAACAATGAAATAATTGCAACATTTTACACTGAGTGTCCAGAAGTAACATTGTAAAGATGGTATGTTCACTTTTTAAGGTTTATATCATGTGGCAGGAGAAAAAAAGGGAAAATCTCCAAATGAGCTTATCTCACTCTAATGTACACATAAACATAGAAAAACAGAAAACAAGTCCAAACAATGAAATAATTGCAACATTTTACACTGAGTGTCCAGAAGTAACATTGTAAAGATGTTATGTTCACTTTTTAAGGTTTATATCATGTGGCAGGAGAAAAAAAGGAAAATCTCCAAATGAGCTTATCTCACTCTAATGTACACATAAACATAGAAACACAGAAAACAAGTCCAAACAATGAAATAATTGCAACATTTTACACTGAGTGTCCAGAAGTAACATTGTGACGATGTTATGTTCACTTTTTAAGGTTTATATCATGTGGCAGGAGAAAAAAAGGGAAAATCTCCAAATGAGCTTAACTCACTCCAATGCGCACTTTAACATAGAAAAACAGAAAACAAGTCCAAACAATGAAAAAATTGTAAAATTTGACACTGAGTGTCCAGAAGTAACAATGTAAAGATGTTATGTTCACTTTTTAAGGTTTATATCATGTGGCAGGAGAAAAAAAGGAAAATCTCCAAATGAGCTTATCTCACTCTAATGTACACATAAACATAGAAAAACAGAAAACAAGTCCAAACAATGAAAAAATTGTAAAATTTGACACTGAGTGTCCAGAAGTAACATTGTGACGATGTTAAGTTCACTTTTTAAGGTTTATATCATGTGGCAGGAGAAAAAAAGGGAAAATCTCCAAATGAGCTTAACTCACTCCAATGCGCACTTTAACATAGAAAAACAGAAAACAAGTCCAAACAATGAAAAAATTGTAAAATTTGACACTGAGTGTCCAGAAGTAACATTGTAAAGATGTTATGTTCACTTTTTAAGGTTTATATCATGTGGCAGGAGAAAAAAATGGAAAATCTCCTAATGAGCTTATCTCACTCTAATGTACACATAAACATAGAAAAACAGAAAACAAGTCCAAACAATGAAATAATTGCAAAATTTTACACTGAGTGTCCAGAAGTAACATTGTAAAGATGTTATGTTCGCTTTTTAAGGTTTATATCATGTGGCAGGAGAAAAAAAGGGAAAATCTCCAAATGAGCTTATCTCACTCTAATGTACACATAAACATAGAAAAACAGAAAACAAGTCCAAACAATGAAATAATTGCAACATTTTACACTGAGTGTCCAGAAGTAACATTGTAAAGATGTTATGTTCACTTTTTAAGGTTTATATCATGTGGCAGGAGAAAAAAAGGAAAATCTCCAAATGAGCTTATCTCACTCTAATGTACACATAAACATAGAAACACAGAAAACAAGTCCAAACAATGAAATAATTGCAACATTTTACACTGAGTGTCCAGAAGTAACATTGTGACGATGTTATGTTCACTTTTTAAGGTTTATATCATGTGGCAGGAGAAAAAAAGGGAAAATCTCCAAATGAGCTTAACTCACTCCAATGCGCACTTTAACATAGAAAAACAGAAAACAAGTCCAAACAATGAAAAAATTGTAAAATTTGACACTGAGTGTCCAGAAGTAACAATGTAAAGATGTTATGTTCACTTTTTAAGGTTTATATCATGTGGCAGGAGAAAAAAAGGGAAAATCTCCAAATGAGCTTATCTCACTCTAATGTACACATAAACATAGAAAAACAGAAAACAAGTCCAAACAATGAAATAATTGCAACATTTTACACTGAGTGTCCAGAAGTAACATTGTAAAGATGTTATGTTCACTTTTTAAGGTTTATATCATGTGGCAGGAGAAAAAAAGGAAAATCTCCAAATGAGCTTATCTCACTCTAATGTACACATAAACATAGAAACACAGAAAACAAGTCCAAACAATGAAATAATTGCAACATTTACACTGAGTGTCCAGAAGTAACATTGTGACGATGTTATGTTCACTTTTTAAGGTTTATATCATGTGGCAGGAGAAAAAAAGGGAAAATCTCCAAATGAGCTTAACTCACTCCAATGCGCACTTTAACATAGAAAAACAGAAAACAAGTCCAAACAATGAAAAAATTGTAACATTTGACACTGAGTGTCCAGAAGTAACAATGTAAAGATGTTATGTTCACTTTTTAAGGTTTATATCATGTGGCAGGAGAAAAAAAGGGAAAATCTCCAAATGAGCTTAACTCACTCCAATGCGCACTTTAACATAGAAAAACAGAAAACAAGTCCAAACAATGAAAAAATTGTAAAATTTGACACTGAGTGTCCAGAAGTAACAATGTAGAGATGTTATGTTCACTTTTTAAGGTTTATATCATGTGGCAGGAGAAAAAAATGGAAAATCTCCAAATGAGGTTAACTCACTCCAATGCGCACTTTAACATAGAAAAACAGAAAACAAGTCCAAACAATGAAAAAATTGTAAAATTTGACACTGAGTGTCCAGAAGTAACATTGTAAAGATGTTATGTTCACTTTTTAAGGTTTATATCATGTGGCAGGAGAAAAAAATGGAAAATCTCCAAATGAGCTTATCTCACTCTAATGTACACATAAACATAGAAAAACAGAAAACAAGTCCAAACAATGAAATAATTGCAACATTTTACACTGAGTGTCCAGAAGTAACATTGTGACGATGTTATGTTCACTTTTTAAGGTTTATATCATGTGGCAGGAGAAAAAAAGGGAAAATCTCCAAATGAGCTTAACTCACTCCAATGCGCACTTTAACATAGAAAAACAGAAAACAAGTCCAAACAATGAAAAAATTTTAAAATTTGACACTGAGTGTCCAGAAGTAACAATGTAAAGATGTTATGTTCACTTTTTAAGGTTTATATCATGTGGCAGGAGAAAAAAATGGAAAATCTCCAAATGAGCTTAACTCACTCCAATGCGCACTTTAACATAGAAAAACAGAAAACAAGTCCAAACAATGAAATAATTGCAACATTTTACACTGAGTGTCCAGAAGTAACATTGTAAAGATGGTATGTTCACTTTTTAAGGTTTATATCATGTGGCAGGAGAAAAAAAGGGAAAATCTCCAAATGAGCTTATCTCACTCTAATGTACACATAAACATAGAAAAACAGAAAACAAGTCCAAACAATGAAATAATTGCAACATTTTACACTGAGTGTCCAGAAGTAACATTGTAAAGATGTTATGTTCACTTTTTAAGGTTTATATCATGTGGCAGGAGAAAAAAAGGAAAATCTCCAAATGAGCTTATCTCACTCTAATGTACACATAAACATAGAAACACAGAAAACAAGTCCAAACAATGAAATAATTGCAACATTTTACACTGAGTGTCCAGAAGTAACATTGTGACGATGTTATGTTCACTTTTTAAGGTTTATATCATGTGGCAGGAGAAAAAAACGGAAAATCTCCAAATGAGCTTAACTCACTCCAATGCGCACTTTAACATAGAAAAACAGAAAACAAGTCCAAACAATGAAAAAATTGTAAAATTTGACACTGAGTGTCCAGAAGTAACAATGTAAAGATGTTATGTTCACTTTTTAAGGTTTATATCATGTGGCAGGAGAAAAAAAGGAAAATCTCCAAATGAGCTTATCTCACTCTAATGTACACATAAACATAGAAAAACAGAAAACAAGTCCAAACAATGAAAAAATTGTAAAATTTGACACTGAGTGTCCAGAAGTAACATTGTGACGATGTTAAGTTCACTTTTTAAGGTTTATATCATGTGGCAGGAGAAAAAAAGGGAAAATCTCCAAATGAGCTTAACTCACTCCAATGCGCACTTTAACATAGAAAAACAGAAAACAAGTCCAAACAATGAAAAAATTGTAAAATTTGACACTGAGTGTCCAGAAGTAACATTGTAAAGATGTTATGTTCACTTTTTAAGGTTTATATCATGTGGCAGGAGAAAAAAATGGAAAATCTCCTAATGAGCTTATCTCACTCTAATGTACACATAAACATAGAAAAACAGAAAACAAGTCCAAACAATGAAATAATTGCAAAATTTTACACTGAGTGTCCAGAAGTAACATTGTAAAGATGTTATGTTCGCTTTTTAAGGTTTATATCATGTGGCAGGAGAAAAAAAGGGAAAATCTCCAAATGAGCTTATCTCACTCTAATGTACACATAAACATAGAAAAACAGAAAACAAGTCCAAACAATGAAATAATTGCAACATTTTACACTGAGTGTCCAGAAGTAACATTGTAAAGATGTTATGTTCACTTTTTAAGGTTTATATCATGTGGCAGGAGAAAAAAAGGGAAAATCTCCAAATGAGCTTAACTCACTCTAATGCGCACTTTAACATAGAAAAACAGAAAACAAGTCCAAACATGAAAAAATTGTAAAATTTGACACTGAGTGTCCAGAAGTAACATTGTAAAGATGTTATGTTCACTTTTTAAGGTTTATATCATGTGGCAGGAGAAAAAAATGGAAAATCTCCAAATGAGCTTATCTCACTCTAATGTACACATAAACATAGAAAAACAGAAAACAAGTCCAAACAATGAAATAATTGCAACATTTTACACTGAGTGTCCAGAAGTAACATTGTAAAGATGGTATGTTCACTTTTTAAGGTTTATATCATGTGGGAGGAGAAAAAAATGGAAAATCTCCAAATGAGCTTATCTCACTCTAATGTACACATAAACATAGAAAAACAGAAAACAAGTCCAAACAATGAAATAATTGCAACATTTTACACTGAGTGTCCAGAAGTAACATTGTAAAGATGGTATGTTCACTTTTTAAGGTTTATATCATGTGGCAGGAGAAAAAAAGGGAAAATCTCCAAATGAGCTTAACTCACTCCAATGCGCACTTTAACATAGAAAAACAGAAAACAAGTCCAAACAATGAAAAAATTGTAAAATTTGACACTGAGTGTCCAGAAGTAACATTGTAAAGATGTTATGTTCACTTTTTAAGGTTTATATCATGTGGCAGGAGAAAAAAAGGGAAAATCTCCAAATGAGCTTAACTCACTCTAATGCGCACTTTAACATAGAAAAACAGAAAACAAGTCCAAACATGAAAAAATTGTAAAATTTGACACTGAGTGTCCAGAAGTAACATTGTAAAGATGTTATGTTCACTTTTTAAGGTTTATATCATGTGGCAGGAGAAAAAAATGGAAAATCTCCAAATGAGCTTATCTCACTCTAATGTACACATAAACATAGAAAAACAGAAAACAAGTCCAAACAATGAAATAATTGCAACATTTTACACTGAGTGTCCAGAAGTAACATTGTAAAGATGTTATGTTCACTTTTTAAGGTTTATATCATGTGGCAGGAGAAAAAAAGGAAAATCTCCAAATGAGCTTATCTCACTCTAATGTACACATAAACATAGAAACACAGAAAACAAGTCCAAACAATGAAATAATTGCAACATTTTACACTGAGTGTCCAGAAGTAACATTGTGACGATGTTATGTTCACTTTTTAAGGTTTATATCATGTGGCAGGAGAAAAAAAGGGAAAATCTCCAAATGAGCTTAACTCACTCCAATGCGCACTTTAACATAGAAAAACAGAAAACAAGTCCAAACAATGAAAAAATTGTAACATTTGACACTGAGTGTCCAGAAGTAACAATGTAAAGATGTTATGTTCACTTTTTAAGGTTTATATCATGTGGCAGGAGAAAAAAAGGGAAAATCTCCAAATGAGCTTAACTCACTCCAATGCGCACTTTAACATAGAAAAACAGAAAACAAGTCCAAACAATGAAAAAATTGTAAAATTTGACACTGAGTGTCCAGAAGTAACAATGTAGAGATGTTATGTTCACTTTTTAAGGTTTATATCATGTGGCAGGAGAAAAAAATGGAAAATCTCCAAATGAGGTTAACTCACTCCAATGCGCACTTTAACATAGAAAAACAGAAAACAAGTCCAAACAATGAAAAAATTGTAAAATTTGACACTGAGTGTCCAGAAGTAACATTGTAAAGATGTTATGTTCACTTTTTAAGGTTTATATCATGTGGCAGGAGAAAAAAATGGAAAATCTCCAAATGAGCTTATCTCACTCTAATGTACACATAAACATAGAAAAACAGAAAACAAGTCCAAACAATGAAATAATTGCAACATTTTACCCTGAGTGTCCAGAAGTAACATTGTAAAGATGTTATGTTCACTTTTTAAGGTTTATATCATGTGGCAGGAGCAAAAAAGGGAAAATCTCCAAATGAGCTTATCTCACTCTAATGTACACATAAACATAGAAAAACAGAAAACAAGTCCAAACAATGAAATAATTGCAACATTTTACACTGAGTGTCCAGAAGTAACATTGTGACGATGTTATGTTCACTTTTTAAGGTTTATATCATGTGGCAGGAGAAAAAAAGGGAAAATCTCCAAATGAGCTTAACTCACTCCAATGCGCACTTTAACATAGAAAAACAGAAAACAAGTCCAAACAATGAAAAAATTTTAAAATTTGACACTGAGTGTCCAGAAGTAACAATGTAAAGATGTTATGTTCACTTTTTAAGGTTTATATCATGTGGCAGGAGAAAAAAATGGAAAATCTCCAAATGAGCTTAACTCACTCCAATGCGCACTTTAACATAGAAAAACAGAAAACAAGTCCAAACAATGAAATAATTGCAACATTTTACACTGAGTGTCCAGAAGTAACATTGTAAAGATGGTATGTTCACTTTTTAAGGTTTATATCATGTGGCAGGAGAAAAAAAGGGAAAATCTCCAAATGAGCTTATCTCACTCTAATGTACACATAAACATAGAAAAACAGAAAACAAGTCCAAACAATGAAATAATTGCAACATTTTACACTGAGTGTCCAGAAGTAACATTGTAAAGATGTTATGTTCACTTTTTAAGGTTTATATCATGTGGCAGGAGAAAAAAAGGAAAATCTCCAAATGAGCTTATCTCACTCTAATGTACACATAAACATAGAAACACAGAAAACAAGTCCAAACAATGAAATAATTGCAACATTTTACACTGAGTGTCCAGAAGTAACATTGTGACGATGTTATGTTCACTTTTTAAGGTTTATATCATGTGGCAGGAGAAAAAAAGGGAAAATCTCCAAATGAGCTTAACTCACTCCAATGCGCACTTTAACATAGAAAAACAGAAAACAAGTCCAAACAATGAAAAAATTGTAAAATTTGACACTGAGTGTCCAGAAGTAACAATGTAAAGATGTTATGTTCACTTTTTAAGGTTTATATCATGTGGCAGGAGAAAAAAAGGAAAATCTCCAAATGAGCTTATCTCACTCTAATGTACACATAAACATAGAAAAACAGAAAACAAGTCCAAACAATGAAAAAATTGTAAAATTTGACACTGAGTGTCCAGAAGTAACATTGTGACGATGTTAAGTTCACTTTTTAAGGTTTATATCATGTGGCAGGAGAAAAAAAGGGAAAATCTCCAAATGAGCTTAACTCACTCCAATGCGCACTTTAACATAGAAAAACAGAAAACAAGTCCAAACAATGAAAAAATTGTAAAATTTGACACTGAGTGTCCAGAAGTAACATTGTAAAGATGTTATGTTCACTTTTTAAGGTTTATATCATGTGGCAGGAGAAAAAAATGGAAAATCTCCTAATGAGCTTATCTCACTCTAATGTACACATAAACATAGAAAAACAGAAAACAAGTCCAAACAATGAAATAATTGCAAAATTTTACACTGAGTGTCCAGAAGTAACATTGTAAAGATGTTATGTTCGCTTTTTAAGGTTTATATCATGTGGCAGGAGAAAAAAAGGGAAAATCTCCAAATGAGCTTATCTCACTCTAATGTACACATAAACATAGAAAAACAGAAAACAAGTCCAAACAATGAAATAATTGCAACATTTTACACTGAGTGTCCAGAAGTAACATTGTAAAGATGTTATGTTCACTTTTTAAGGTTTATATCATGTGGCAGGAGAAAAAAAGGGAAAATCTCCAAATGAGCTTAACTCACTCTAATGCGCACTTTAACATAGAAAAACAGAAAACAAGTCCAAACATGAAAAAATTGTAAAATTTGACACTGAGTGTCCAGAAGTAACATTGTAAAGATGTTATGTTCACTTTTTAAGGTTTATATCATGTGGCAGGAGAAAAAAATGGAAAATCTCCAAATGAGCTTATCTCACTCTAATGTACACATAAACATAGAAAAACAGAAAACAAGTCCAAACAATGAAATAATTGCAACATTTTACACTGAGTGTCCAGAAGTAACATTGTAAAGATGGTATGTTCACTTTTTAAGGTTTATATCATGTGGGAGGAGAAAAAAATGGAAAATCTCCAAATGAGCTTATCTCACTCTAATGTACACATAAACATAGAAAAACAGAAAACAAGTCCAAACAATGAAATAATTGCAACATTTTACACTGAGTGTCCAGAAGTAACATTGTAAAGATGGTATGTTCACTTTTTAAGGTTTATATCATGTGGCAGGAGAAAAAAAGGGAAAATCTCCAAATGAGCTTAACTCACTCCAATGCGCACTTTAACATAGAAAAACAGAAAACAAGTCCAAACAATGAAAAAATTGTAAAATTTGACACTGAGTGTCCAGAAGTAACATTGTAAAGATGGTATGTTCACTTTTTAAGGTTTATATCATGTGGCAGGAGAAAAAAAGGGAAAATCTCCAAATGAGCTTAACTCACTCCAATGCGCACTTTAACATAGAAAAACAGAAAACAAGTCCAAACAATGAAAAAATTGTAAAATTTGACACTGAGTGTCCAGAAGTAACATTGTAAAGATGTTATGTTCACTTTTTAAGGTTTATATCATGTGGCAGGAGAAAAAAAGGGAAAATCTCCAAATGAGCTTAACTCACTCCAATGCGCACTTTAACATAGAAAAACAGAAAACAAGTCCAAACAATGAAAAAATTGTAAAATTTGACACTGAGTGTCCAGAAGTAACATTGTAAAGATGTTATGTTCACTTTTTAAGGTTTATATCATGTGGCAGGAGAAAAAAATGGAAAATCTCCAAATGAGCTTATCTCACTCTAATGTACACATAAACATAGAAAAACAGAAAACAAGTCCAAACAATGAAATAATTGCAACATTTTACACTGAGTGTCCAGAAGTAACATTGTAAAGATGTTATGTTCACTTTTTAAGGTTTATATCATGTGGCAGGAGAAAAAAAGGGAAAATCTCCAAATGAGCTTATCTCACTCTAATGTACACATAAACATAGAAAAACAGTAAACAAGTCCAAACAATGAAATAATTGCAACATTTTACACTGAGTGTCCAGAAGTAACATTGTAAAGATGGTATGTTCACTTTTTAAGGTTTATATCATGTGGCAGGAGAAAAAAATGGAAAATCTCCAAATGAGCTTATCTCACTCTAATGTACACATAAACATAGAAAAACAGAAAACAAGTCCAAACAATGAAATAATTGCAACATTTTACACTGAGTGTCCAGAAGTAACATTGTAAAGATGGTATGTTCACTTTTTAAGGTTTATTTCATGTGGCAGGAGAAAAAAATGGAAAATCTCCAAATGAGCTTATCTCACTCTAATGTACACATAAACATAGAAAAACAGAAAACAAGTCCAAACAATGAAATAATTGCAACATTTTACACTGAGTGTCCAGAAGTAACATTGTAAAGATGTTATGTTCACTTTTTAAGGTTTATATCATGTGGCAGGAGAAAAAAAGGAAAATCTCCAAATGAGCTTATCTCACTCTAATGTACACATAAACATAGAAAC
Source organism: Microchirus variegatus (assembly GCF_963457635.1). Classification (NCBI taxonomy): domain Eukaryota; kingdom Metazoa; phylum Chordata; class Actinopteri; order Pleuronectiformes; family Soleidae; genus Microchirus; species Microchirus variegatus. The sequence goes on along the minus strand of NC_139802.1, from coordinate 25,595,292 downwards.
ACAGAAAACAAGTCCAAACAATGAAATAATTGCAACATTTTACACTGAGTGTCCAGAAGTAACATTGTGACGATGTTATGTTCACTTTTTAAGGTTTATATCATGTGGCAGGAGAAAAAAAGGGAAAATCTCCAAATGAGCTTAACTCACTCCAATGCGCACTTTAACATAGAAAAACAGAAAACAAGTCCAAACAATGAAAAAATTGTAAAATTTGACACTTAGTGTCCAGAAGTAACAATGTAAAGATGTTATGTTCACTTTTTAAGGTTTATATCATGTGGCAGGAGAAAAAAAGGAAAATCTCCAAATGAGCTTATCTCACTCTAATGTACACATAAACATAGAAAAACAGAAAACAAGTCCAAACAATGAAATAATTGCAACATTTTACACTGAGTGTCCAGAAGTAACATTGTAAAGATGGTATGTTCACTTTTTAAGGTTTATTTCATGTGGCAGGAGAAAAAAATGGAAAATCTCCAAATGAGCTTATCTCACTCTAATGTACACATAAACATAGAAAAACAGAAAACAAGTCCAAACAATGAAATAATTGCAACATTTTACACTGAGTGTCCAGAAGTAACATTGTAAAGATGTTATGTTCACTTTTTAAGGTTTATATCATGTGGCAGGAGAAAAAAAGGAAAATCTCCAAATGAGCTTATCTCACTCTAATGTACACATAAACATAGAAACACAGAAAACAAGTCCAAACAATGAAATAATTGCAACATTTTACACTGAGTGTCCAGAAGTAACATTGTGACGATGTTATGTTCACTTTTTAAGGTTTATATCATGTGGCAGGAGAAAAAAAGGGAAAATCTCCAAATGAGCTTAACTCACTCCAATGCGCACTTTAACATAGAAAAACAGAAAACAAGTCCAAACAATGAAAAAATTGTAAAATTTGACACTGAGTGTCCAGAAGTAACAATGTAAAGATGTTATGTTCACTTTTTAAGGTTTATATCATGTGGCAGGAGAAAAAAAGGAAAATCTCCAAATGAGCTTATCTCACTCTAATGTACACATAAACATAGAAAAACAGAAAACAAGTCCAAACAATGAAAAAATTGTAAAATTTGACACTGAGTGTCCAGAAGTAACATTGTGACGATGTTAAGTTCACTTTTTAAGGTTTATATCATGTGGCAGGAGAAAAAAAGGGAAAATCTCCAAATGAGCTTAACTCACTCCAATGCGCACTTTAACATAGAAAAACAGAAAACAAGTCCAAACAATGAAAAAATTGTAAAATTTGACACTGAGTGTCCAGAAGTAACATTGTAAAGATGTTATGTTCACTTTTTAAGGTTTATATCATGTGGCAGGAGAAAAAAATGGAAAATCTCCTAATGAGCTTATCTCACTCTAATGTACACATAAACATAGAAAAACAGAAAACAAGTCCAAACAATGAAATAATTGCAAAATTTTACACTGAGTGTCCAGAAGTAACATTGTAAAGATGTTATGTTCGCTTTTTAAGGTTTATATCATGTGGCAGGAGAAAAAAAGGGAAAATCTCCAAATGAGCTTATCTCACTCTAATGTACACATAAACATAGAAAAACAGAAAACAAGTCCAAACAATGAAATAATTGCAACATTTTACACTGAGTGTCCAGAAGTAACATTGTAAAGATGTTATGTTCACTTTTTAAGGTTTATATCATGTGGCAGGAGAAAAAAAGGAAAATCTCCAAATGAGCTTATCTCACTCTAATGTACACATAAACATAGAAACACAGAAAACAAGTCCAAACAATGAAATAATTGCAACATTTTACACTGAGTGTCCAGAAGTAACATTGTGACGATGTTATGTTCACTTTTTAAGGTTTATATCATGTGGCAGGAGAAAAAAAGGGAAAATCTCCAAATGAGCTTAACTCACTCCAATGCGCACTTTAACATAGAAAAACAGAAAACAAGTCCAAACAATGAAAAAATTGTAAAATTTGACACTGAGTGTCCAGAAGTAACAATGTAAAGATGTTATGTTCACTTTTAAAGGTTTATATCATGTGGCAGGAGAAAAAAATGGAAAATCTCCAAATGAGCTTAACTCACTCCAATGCGCACTTTAACATAGAAAAACAGAAAACAAGTCCAAACAATGAAAAAATTGTAAAATTTGACACTGAGTGTCCAGAAGTAACATTGTGACGATGTTAAGTTCACTTTTTAAGGTTTATATCATGTGGCAGGAGAAAAAAAGGGAAAATCTCCAAATGAGCTTAACTCACTCCAATGCGCACTTTAACATAGAAAAACAGAAAACAAGTCCAAACAATGAAAAAATTGTAAAATTTGACACTGAGTGTCCAGAAGTAACATTGTAAAGATGTTATGTTCACTTTTTAAGGTTTATATCATGTGGCAGGAGAAAAAAATGGAAAATCTCCTAATGAGCTTATCTCACTCTAATGTACACATAAACATAGAAAAACAGAAAACAAGTCCAAACAATGAAATAATTGCAAAATTTTACACTGAGTGTCCAGAAGTAACATTGTAAAGATGTTATGTTCGCTTTTTAAGGTTTATATCATGTGGCAGGAGAAAAAAAGGGAAAATCTCCAAATGAGCTTATCTCACTCTAATGTACACATAAACATAGAAAAACAGAAAACAAGTCCAAACAATGAAATAATTGCAACATTTTACACTGAGTGTCCAGAAGTAACATTGTAAAGATGTTATGTTCACTTTTTAAGGTTTATATCATGTGGCAGGAGAAAAAAAGGAAAATCTCCAAATGAGCTTATCTCACTCTAATGTACACATAAACATAGAAACACAGAAAACAAGTCCAAACAATGAAATAATTGCAACATTTTACACTGAGTGTCCAGAAGTAACATTGTGACGATGTTATGTTCACTTTTTAAGGTTTATATCATGTGGCAGGAGAAAAAAAGGGAAAATCTCCAAATGAGCTTAACTCACTCCAATGCGCACTTTAACATAGAAAAACAGAAAACAAGTCCAAACAATGAAAAAATTGTAAAATTTGACACTGAGTGTCCAGAAGTAACAATGTAAAGATGTTATGTTCACTTTTTAAGGTTTATATCATGTGGCAGGAGAAAAAAAGGAAAATCTCCAAATGAGCTTATCTCACTCTAATGTACACATAAACATAGAAAAACAGAAAACAAGTCCAAACAATGAAATAATTGCAACATTTTACACTGAGTGTCCAGAAGTAACATTGTAAAGATGGTATGTTCACTTTTTAAGGTTTATTTCATGTGGCAGGAGAAAAAAATGGAAAATCTCCAAATGAGCTTATCTCACTCTAATGTACACATAAACATAGAAAAACAGAAAACAAGTCCAAACAATGAAATAATTGCAACATTTTACACTGAGTGTCCAGAAGTAACATTGTAAAGATGTTATGTTCACTTTTTAAGGTTTATATCATGTGGCAGGAGAAAAAAAGGAAAATCTCCAAATGAGCTTATCTCACTCTAATGTACACATAAACATAGAAACACAGAAAACAAGTCCAAACAATGAAATAATTGCAACATTTTACACTGAGTGTCCAGAAGTAACATTGTGACGATGTTATGTTCACTTTTTAAGGTTTATATCATGTGGCAGGAGAAAAAAAGGGAAAATCTCCAAATGAGCTTAACTCACTCCAATGCGCACTTTAACATAGAAAAACAGAAAACAAGTCCAAACAATGAAAAAATTGTAACATTTGACACTGAGTGTCCAGAAGTAACAATGTAAAGATGTTATGTTCACTTTTTAAGGTTTATATCATGTGGCAGGAGAAAAAAAGGGAAAATCTCCAAATGAGCTTATCTCACTCTAATGTACACATAAACATAGAAAAACAGAAAACAAGTCCAAACAATGAAAAAATTGTAAAATTTGACACTGAGTGTCCAGAAGTAACAATGTAGAGATGTTATGTTCACTTTTTAAGGTTTATATCATGTGGCAGGAGAAAAAAATGGAAAATCTCCAAATGAGGTTAACTCACTCCAATGCGCACTTTAACATAGAAAAACAGAAAACAAGTCCAAACAATGAAAAAATTGTAAAATTTGACACTGAGTGTCCAGAAGTAACATTGTAAAGATGTTATGTTCACTTTTTAAGGTTTATATCATGTGGCAGGAGAAAAAAATGGAAAATCTCCAAATGAGCTTAACTCACTCTAATGTACACATAAACATAGAAAAACAGAAAACAAGTCCAAACAATGAAATAATTGCAACATTTTACCCTGAGTGTCCAGAAGTAACATTGTAAAGATGTTATGTTCACTTTTTAAGGTTTATATCATGTGGCAGGAGCAAAAAAGGGAAAATCTCCAAATGAGCTTATCTCACTCTAATGTACACATAAACATAGAAAAACAGAAAACAAGTCCAAACAATGAAATAATTGCAACATTTTACACTGAGTGTCCAGAAGTAACATTGTGACGATGTTATGTTCACTTTTTAAGGTTTATATCATGTGGCAGGAGAAAAAAAGGGAAAATCTCCAAATGAGCTTAACTCACTCCAATGCGCACTTTAACATAGAAAAACAGAAAACAAGTCCAAACAATGAAAAAATTTTAAAATTTGACACTGAGTGTCCAGAAGTAACAATGTAAAGATGTTATGTTCACTTTTTAAGGTTTATATCATGTGGCAGGAGAAAAAAATGGAAAATCTCCAAATGAGCTTAACTCACTCCAATGCGCACTTTAACATAGAAAAACAGAAAACAAGTCCAAACAATGAAATAATTGCAACATTTTACACTGAGTGTCCAGAAGTAACATTGTAAAGATGGTATGTTCACTTTTTAAGGTTTATATCATGTGGCAGGAGAAAAAAAGGGAAAATCTCCAAATGAGCTTATCTCACTCTAATGTACACATAAACATAGAAAAACAGAAAACAAGTCCAAACAATGAAATAATTGCAACATTTTACACTGAGTGTCCAGAAGTAACATTGTAAAGATGTTATGTTCACTTTTTAAGGTTTATATCATGTGGCAGGAGAAAAAAAGGAAAATCTCCAAATGAGCTTATCTCACTCTAATGTACACATAAACATAGAAACACAGAAAACAAGTCCAAACAATGAAATAATTGCAACATTTTACACTGAGTGTCCAGAAGTAACATTGTGACGATGTTATGTTCACTTTTTAAGGTTTATATCATGTGGCAGGAGAAAAAAAGGGAAAATCTCCAAATGAGCTTAACTCACTCCAATGCGCACTTTAACATAGAAAAACAGAAAACAAGTCCAAACAATGAAAAAATTGTAAAATTTGACACTGAGTGTCCAGAAGTAACAATGTAAAGATGTTATGTTCACTTTTTAAGGTTTATATCATGTGGCAGGAGAAAAAAAGGAAAATCTCCAAATGAGCTTATCTCACTCTAATGTACACATAAACATAGAAAAACAGAAAACAAGTCCAAACAATGAAATAATTGCAACATTTTACACTGAGTGTCCAGAAGTAACATTGTAAAGATGGTATGTTCACTTTTTAAGGTTTATTTCATGTGGCAGGAGAAAAAAATGGAAAATCTCCAAATGAGCTTATCTCACTCTAATGTACACATAAACATAGAAAAACAGAAAACAAGTCCAAACAATGAAATAATTGCAACATTTTACACTGAGTGTCCAGAAGTAACATTGTAAAGATGTTATGTTCACTTTTTAAGGTTTATATCATGTGGCAGGAGAAAAAAAGGAAAATCTCCAAATGAGCTTATCTCACTCTAATGTACACATAAACATAGAAACACAGAAAACAAGTCCAAACAATGAAATAATTGCAACATTTTACACTGAGTGTCCAGAAGTAACATTGTGACGATGTTATGTTCACTTTTTAAGGTTTATATCATGTGGCAGGAGAAAAAAAGGGAAAATCTCCAAATGAGCTTAACTCACTCCAATGCGCACTTTAACATAGAAAAACAGAAAACAAGTCCAAACAATGAAAAAATTGTAACATTTGACACTGAGTGTCCAGAAGTAACAATGTAAAGATGTTATGTTCACTTTTTAAGGTTTATATCATGTGGCAGGAGAAAAAAAGGGAAAATCTCCAAATGAGCTTATCTCACTCTAATGTACACATAAACATAGAAAAACAGAAAACAAGTCCAAACAATGAAAAAATTGTAAAATTTGACACTGAGTGTCCAGAAGTAACAATGTAGAGATGTTATGTTCACTTTTTAAGGTTTATATCATGTGGCAGGAGAAAAAAATGGAAAATCTCCAAATGAGGTTAACTCACTCCAATGCGCACTTTAACATAGAAAAACAGAAAACAAGTCCAAACAATGAAAAAATTGTAAAATTTGACACTGAGTGTCCAGAAGTAACATTGTAAAGATGTTATGTTCACTTTTTAAGGTTTATATCATGTGGCAGGAGAAAAAAATGGAAAATCTCCAAATGAGCTTATCTCACTCTAATGTACACATAAACATAGAAAAACAGAAAACAAGTCCAAACAATGAAATAATTGCAACATTTTACCCTGAGTGTCCAGAAGTAACATTGTAAAGATGTTATGTTCACTTTTTAAGGTTTATATCATGTGGCAGGAGCAAAAAAGGGAAAATCTCCAAATGAGCTTATCTCACTCTAATGTACACATAAACATAGAAAAACAGAAAACAAGTCCAAACAATGAAATAATTGCAACATTTTACACTGAGTGTCCAGAAGTAACATTGTGACGATGTTATGTTCACTTTTTAAGGTTTATATCATGTGGCAGGAGAAAAAAAGGGAAAATCTCCAAATGAGCTTAACTCACTCCAATGCGCACTTTAACATAGAAAAACAGAAAACAAGTCCAAACAATGAAAAAAATTTAAAATTTGACACTGAGTGTCCAGAAGTAACAATGTAAAGATGTTATGTTCACTTTTTAAGGTTTATATCATGTGGCAGGAGAAAAAAATGGAAAATCTCCAAATGAGCTTAACTCACTCCAATGCGCACTTTAACATAGAAAAACAGAAAACAAGTCCAAACAATGAAATAATTGCAACATTTTACACTGAGTGTCCAGAAGTAACATTGTAAAGATGGTATGTTCACTTTTTAAGGTTTATATCATGTGGCAGGAGAAAAAAAGGGAAAATCTCCAAATGAGCTTATCTCACTCTAATGTACACATAAACATAGAAAAACAGAAAACAAGTCCAAACAATGAAATAATTGCAACATTTTACACTGAGTGTCCAGAAGTAACATTGTAAAGATGTTATGTTCACTTTTTAAGGTTTATATCATGTGGCAGGAGAAAAAAAGGAAAATCTCCAAATGAGCTTATCTCACTCTAATGTACACATAAACATAGAAACACAGAAAACAAGTCCAAACAATGAAATAATTGCAACATTTTACACTGAGTGTCCAGAAGTAACATTGTGACGATGTTATGTTCACTTTTTAAGGTTTATATCATGTGGCAGGAGAAAAAAAGGGAAAATCTCCAAATGAGCTTAACTCACTCCAATGCGCACTTTAACATAGAAAAACAGAAAACAAGTCCAAACAATGAAAAAATTGTAAGATTTGACACTGAGTCCAGAAGTAACAATGTAAAGATGTTATGTTCACTTTTTAAGGTTTATATCATGTGGCAGGAGAAAAAAAGGAAAATCTCCAAATGAGCTTATCTCACTCTAATGTACACATAAACATAGAAAAACAGAAAACAAGTCCAAACAATGAAAAAATTGTAAAATTTGACACTGAGTGTCCAGAAGTAACATTGTGACGATGTTAAGTTCACTTTTTAAGGTTTATATCATGTGGCAGGAGAAAAAAAGGGAAAATCTCCAAATGAGCTTAACTCACTCCAATGCGCACTTTAACATAGAAAAACAGAAAACAAGTCCAAACAATGAAAAAATTGTAAAATTTGACACTGAGTGTCCAGAAGTAACATTGTGACGATGTTATGTTCACTTTTTAAGGTTTATATCATGTGGCAGGAGAAAAAAAGGGAAAATCTCCAAATGAGCTTATCTCACTCTAATGTACACATAAACATAGAAAAACAGAAAACAAGTCCAAACAATGAAATAATTGCAACATTTTACACTGAGTGTCCAGAAGTAACATTGTAAAGATGTTATGTTCACTTTTTAAGGTTTATATCATGTGGCAGGAGAAAAAAAGGGAAAATCTCCAAATGAGCTTAACTCACTCTAATGCGCACTTTAACATAGAAAAACAGAAAACAAGTCCAAACATGAAAAAATTGTAAAATTTGACACTGAGTGTCCAGAAGTAACATTGTAAAGATGTTATGTTCACTTTTTAAGGTTTATATCATGTGGCAGGAGAAAAAAATGGAAAATCTCCAAATGAGCTTATCTCACTCTAATGTACACATAAACATAGAAAAACAGTAAACAAGTCCAAACAATGAAATAATTGCAACATTTTACACTGAGTGTCCAGAAGTAACATTGTAAAGATGGTATGTTCACTTTTTAAGGTTTATATCATGTGGCAGGAGAAAAAAATGGAAAATCTCCAAATGAGCTTATCTCACTCTAATGTACACATAAACATAGAAACACAGAAAACAAGTCCAAACAATGAAATAATTGCAACATTTTACACTGAGTGTCCAGAAGTAACAATGTAAAGATGTTATGTTCACTTTTTAAGGTTTATATCATGTGGCAGGAGAAAAAAAGGGAAAATCTCCAAATGAGCTTAACTCACTCCAATGCGCACTTTAACATAGAAAAACAGAAAACAAGTCCAAACAATGAAAAAATTGTAAAATTTGACACTGAGTGTCCAGAAGTAACAATGTAGAGATGTTATGTTCACTTTTTAAGGTTTATATCATGTGGCAGGAGAAAAAAATGGAAAATCTCCAAATGAGGTTAACTCACTCCAATGCGCACTTTAACATAGAAAAACAGAAAACAAGTCCAAACAATGAAAAAATTGTAAAATTTGACACTGAGTGTCCAGAAGTAACATTGTAAAGATGTTATGTTCACTTTTTAAGGTTTATATCATGTGGCAGGAGAAAAAAATGGAAAATCTCCAAATGAGCTTATCTCACTCTAATGTACACATAAACATAGAAAAACAGAAAACAAGTCCAAACAATGAAATAATTGCAACATTTTACCCTGAGTGTCCAGAAGTAACATTGTAAAGATGTTATGTTCACTTTTTAAGGTTTATATCATGTGGCAGGAGCAAAAAAGGGAAAATCTCCAAATGAGCTTATCTCACTCTAATGTACACATAAACATAGAAAAACAGAAAACAAGTCCAAACAATGAAATAATTGCAACATTTTACACTGAGTGTCCAGAAGTAACATTGTGACGATGTTATGTTCACTTTTTAAGGTTTATATCATGTGGCAGGAGAAAAAAAGGGAAAATCTCCAAATGAGCTTAACTCACTCCAATGCGCACTTTAACATAGAAAAACAGAAAACAAGTCCAAACAATGAAAAAATTTTAAAATTTGACACTGAGTGTCCAGAAGTAACAATGTAAAGATGTTATGTTCACTTTTTAAGGTTTATATCATGTGGCAGGAGAAAAAAATGGAAAATCTCCAAATGAGCTTAACTCACTCCAATGCGCACTTTAACATAGAAAAACAGAAAACAAGTCCAAACAATGAAATAATTGCAACATTTTACACTGAGTGTCCAGAAGTAACATTGTAAAGATGGTATGTTCACTTTTTAAGGTTTATATCATGTGGCAGGAGAAAAAAAGGGAAAATCTCCAAATGAGCTTATCTCACTCTAATGTACACATAAACATAGAAAAACAGAAAACAAGTCCAAACAATGAAATAATTGCAACATTTTACACTGAGTGTCCAGAAGTAACATTGTAAAGATGTTATGTTCACTTTTTAAGGTTTATATCATGTGGCAGGAGAAAAAAAGGAAAATCTCCAAATGAGCTTATCTCACTCTAATGTACACATAAACATAGAAACACAGAAAACAAGTCCAAACAATGAAATAATTGCAACATTTTACACTGAGTGTCCAGAAGTAACATTGTGACGATGTTATGTTCACTTTTTAAGGTTTATATCATGTGGCAGGAGAAAAAAAGGGAAAATCTCCAAATGAGCTTAACTCACTCCAATGCGCACTTTAACATAGAAAAACAGAAAACAAGTCCAAACAATGAAAAAATTGTAAAATTTGACACTGAGTGTCCAGAAGTAACATTGTGACGATGTTAAGTTCACTTTTTAAGGTTTATATCATGTGGCAGGAGAAAAAAAGGGAAAATCTCCAAATGAGCTTAACTCACTCCAATGCGCACTTTAACATAGAAAAACAGAAAACAAGTCCAAACAATGAAAAAATTGTAAAATTTGACACTGAGTGTCCAGAAGTAACATTGTAAAGATGTTATGTTCACTTTTTAAGGTTTATATCATGTGGCAGGAGAAAAAAAGGGAAAATCTCCAAATGAGCTTAACTCACTCCAATGCGCACTTTAACATAGAAAAACAGAAAACAAGTCCAAACAATGAAAAAATTGTAAAATTTGACACTGAGTGTCCAGAAGTAACATTGTAAAGATGTTATGTTCACTTTTTAAGGTTTATATCATGTGGCAGGAGAAAAAAATGGAAAATCTCCAAATGAGCTTATCTCACTCTAATGTACACATAAACATAGAAAAACAGAAAACAAGTCCAAACAATGAAATAATTGCAACATTTTACACTGAGTGTCCAGAAGTAACATTGTAAAGATGTTATGTTCACTTTTTAAGGTTTATATCATGTGGCAGGAGAAAAAAAGGGAAAATCTCCAAATGAGCTTATCTCACTCTAATGTACACATAAACATAGAAAAACAGAAAACAAGTCCAAACAATGAAATAATTGCAACATTTTACACTGAGTGTCCAGAAGTAACATTGTAAAGATGTTATGTTCACTTTTTAAGGTTTATATCATGTGGCAGGAGAAAAAAAGGGAAAATCTCCAAATGAGCTTATCTCACTCTAATGTACACATAAACATAGAAAAACAGAAAACAAGTCCAAACAATGAAATAATTGCAACATTTTACACTGAGTGTCCAGAAGAAACATTGTGACGATGTTATGTTCACTTTTTAAGGTTTATATCATGTGGCAGGAGAAAAAAAGGGAAAATCTCCAAATGAGCTTAACTCACTCCAATGCGCACTTTAACATAGAAAAACAGAAAACAAGTCCAAACAATGAAAAAATTGTAAAATTTGACACTGAGTGTCCAGAAGTAACAATGTAAAGATGTTATGTTCACTTTTTAAGGTTTATATCATGTGGCAGGAGAAAAAAAGGGAAAATCTCCAAATGAGCTTATCTCACTCTAATGTACACATAAACATAGAAAAACAGAAAACAAGTCGAAACAATGAAATAATTGCAACATTTTACACTGAGTGTCCAGAAGTAACATTGTAAAGATGTTATGTTCACTTTTTAAGGTTTATATCATGTGGCAGGAGAAAAAAAGGAAAATCTCCAAATGAGCTTATCTCACTCTAATGTACACATAAACATAGAAAAACAGAAAACAAGTCCAAACAATGAAATAATTGCAACATTTTACACTGAGTGTCCAGAAGTAACATTGTGACGATGTTATGTTCACTTTTTAAGGTTTATATCATGTGGCAGGAGAAAAAAAGGGAAAATCTCCAAATGAGCTTAACTCACTCCAATGCGCACTTTAACATAGAAAAACAGAAAACAAGTCCAAACAATGAAAAAAATTTAAAATTTGACACTGAGTGTCCAGAAGTAACAATGTAAAGATGTTATGTTCACTTTTTAAGGTTTATATCATGTGGCAGGAGAAAAAAATGGAAAATCTCCAAATGAGCTTAACTCACTCCAATGCGCACTTTAACATAGAAAAACAGAAAACAAGTCCAAACAATGAAATAATTGCAACATTTTACACTGAGTGTCCAGAAGTAACATTGTAAAGATGGTATGTTCACTTTTTAAGGTTTATATCATGTGGCAGGAGAAAAAAAGGGAAAATCTCCAAATGAGCTTATCTCACTCTAATGTACACATAAACATAGAAAAACAGAAAACAAGTCCAAACAATGAAATAATTGCAACATTTTACACTGAGTGTCCAGAAGTAACATTGTAAAGATGTTATGTTCACTTTTTAAGGTTTATATCATGTGGCAGGAGAAAAAAAGGAAAATCTCCAAATGAGCTTATCTCACTCTAATGTACACATAAACATAGAAACACAGAAAACAAGTCCAAACAATGAAATAATTGCAACATTTTACACTGAGTGTCCAGAAGTAACATTGTGACGATGTTATGTTCACTTTTTAAGGTTTATATCATGTGGCAGGAGAAAAAAAGGGAAAATCTCCAAATGAGCTTAACTCACTCCAATGCGCACTTTAACATAGAAAAACAGAAAACAAGTCCAAACAATGAAAAAATTGTAAGATTTGACACTGAGTGTCCAGAAGTAACAATGTAAAGATGTTATGTTCACTTTTTAAGGTTTATATCATGTGGCAGGAGAAAAAAAGGAAAATCTCCAAATGAGCTTATCTCACTCTAATGTACACATAAACATAGAAAAACAGAAAACAAGTCCAAACAATGAAAAAATTGTAAAATTTGACACTGAGTGTCCAGAAGTAACATTGTGACGATGTTAAGTTCACTTTTTAAGGTTTATATCATGTGGCAGGAGAAAAAAAGGGAAAATCTCCAAATGAGCTTAACTCACTCCAATGCGCACTTTAACATAGAAAAACAGAAAACAAGTCCAAACAATGAAAAAATTGTAAAATTTGACACTGAGTGTCCAGAAGTAACATTGTGACGATGTTATGTTCACTTTTTAAGGTTTATATCATGTGGCAGGAGAAAAAAAGGGAAAATCTCCAAATGAGCTTATCTCACTCTAATGTACACATAAACATAGAAAAACAGAAAACAAGTCCAAACAATGAAATAATTGCAACATTTTACACTGAGTGTCCAGAAGTAACATTGTAAAGATGTTATGTTCACTTTTTAAGGTTTATATCATGTGGCAGGAGAAAAAAAGGGAAAATCTCCAAATGAGCTTAACTCACTCTAATGCGCACTTTAACATAGAAAAACAGAAAACAAGTCCAAACATGAAAAAATTGTAAAATTTGACACTGAGTGTCCAGAAGTAACATTGTAAAGATGTTATGTTCACTTTTTAAGGTTTATATCATGTGGCAGGAGAAAAAAATGGAAAATCTCCAAATGAGCTTATCTCACTCTAATGTACACATAAACATAGAAAAACAGTAAACAAGTCCAAACAATGAAATAATTGCAACATTTTACACTGAGTGTCCAGAAGTAACATTGTAAAGATGGTATGTTCACTTTTTAAGGTTTATATCATGTGGCAGGAGAAAAAAATGGAAAATCTCCAAATGAGCTTATCTCACTCTAATGTACACATAAACATAGAAACACAGAAAACAAGTCCAAACAATGAAATAATTGCAACATTTTACACTGAGTGTCCAGAAGTAACAATGTAAAGATGTTATGTTCACTTTTTAAGGTTTATATCATGTGGCAGGAGAAAAAAAGGGAAAATCTCCAAATGAGCTTAACTCACTCCAATGCGCACTTTAACATAGAAAAACAGAAAACAAGTCCAAACAATGAAAAAATTGTAAAATTTGACACTGAGTGTCCAGAAGTAACAATGTAGAGATGTTATGTTCACTTTTTAAGGTTTATATCATGTGGCAGGAGAAAAAAATGGAAAATCTCCAAATGAGGTTAACTCACTCCAATGCGCACTTTAACATAGAAAAACAGAAAACAAGTCCAAACAATGAAAAAATTGTAAAATTTGACACTGAGTGTCCAGAAGTAACATTGTAAAGATGTTATGTTCACTTTTTAAGGTTTATATCATGTGGCAGGAGAAAAAAATGGAAAATCTCCAAATGAGCTTATCTCACTCTAATGTACACATAAACATAGAAAAACAGAAAACAAGTCCAAACAATGAAATAATTGCAACATTTTACCCTGAGTGTCCAGAAGTAACATTGTAAAGATGTTATGTTCACTTTTTAAGGTTTATATCATGTGGCAGGAGCAAAAAAGGGAAAATCTCCAAATGAGCTTATCTCACTCTAATGTACACATAAACATAGAAAAACAGAAAACAAGTCCAAACAATGAAATAATTGCAACATTTTACACTGAGTGTCCAGAAGTAACATTGTGACGATGTTATGTTCACTTTTTAAGGTTTATATCATGTGGCAGGAGAAAAAAAGGGAAAATCTCCAAATGAGCTTAACTCACTCCAATGCGCACTTTAACATAGAAAAACAGAAAACAAGTCCAAACAATGAAAAAATTTTAAAATTTGACACTGAGTGTCCAGAAGTAACAATGTAAAGATGTTATGTTCACTTTTTAAGGTTTATATCATGTGGCAGGAGAAAAAAATGGAAAATCTCCAAATGAGCTTAACTCACTCCAATGCGCACTTTAACATAGAAAAACAGAAAACAAGTCCAAACAATGAAATAATTGCAACATTTTACACTGAGTGTCCAGAAGTAACATTGTAAAGATGGTATGTTCACTTTTTAAGGTTTATATCATGTGGCAGGAGAAAAAAAGGGAAAATCTCCAAATGAGCTTATCTCACTCTAATGTACACATAAACATAGAAAAACAGAAAACAAGTCCAAACAATGAAATAATTGCAACATTTTACACTGAGTGTCCAGAAGTAACATTGTAAAGATGTTATGTTCACTTTTTAAGGTTTATATCATGTGGCAGGAGAAAAAAAGGAAAATCTCCAAATGAGCTTATCTCACTCTAATGTACACATAAACATAGAAACACAGAAAACAAGTCCAAACAATGAAATAATTGCAACATTTTACACTGAGTGTCCAGAAGTAACATTGTGACGATGTTATGTTCACTTTTTAAGGTTTATATCATGTGGCAGGAGAAAAAAAGGGAAAATCTCCAAATGAGCTTAACTCACTCCAATGCGCACTTTAACATAGAAAAACAGAAAACAAGTCCAAACAATGAAAAAATTGTAAAATTTGACACTGAGTGTCCAGAAGTAACATTGTGACGATGTTAAGTTCACTTTTTAAGGTTTATATCATGTGGCAGGAGAAAAAAAGGGAAAATCTCCAAATGAGCTTAACTCACTCCAATGCGCACTTTAACATAGAAAAACAGAAAACAAGTCCAAACAATGAAAAAATTGTAAAATTTGACACTGAGTGTCCAGAAGTAACATTGTAAAGATGTTATGTTCACTTTTTAAGGTTTATATCATGTGGCAGGAGAAAAAAAGGGAAAATCTCCAAATGAGCTTAACTCACTCCAATGCGCACTTTAACATAGAAAAACAGAAAACAAGTCCAAACAATGAAAAAATTGTAAAATTTGACACTGAGTGTCCAGAAGTAACAATGTAAAGATGTTATGTTCACTTTTTAAGGTTTATATCATGTGGCAGGAGAAAAAAAGGGAAAATCTCCAAATGAGCTTATCTCACTCTAATGTACACATAAACATAGAAAAACAGAAAACAAGTCGAAACAATGAAATAATTGCAACATTTTACACTGAGTGTCCAGAAGTAACATTGTAAAGATGTTATGTTCACTTTTTAAGGTTTATATCATGTGGCAGGAGAAAAAAAGGAAAATCTCCAAATGAGCTTATCTCACTCTAATGTACACATAAACATAGAAAAACAGAAAACAAGTCCAAACAATGAAATAATTGCAACATTTTACACTGAGTGTCCAGAAGTAACATTGTGACGATGTTATGTTCACTTTTTAAGGTTTATATCATGTGGCAGGAGAAAAAAAGGGAAAATCTCCAAATGAGCTTAACTCACTCCAATGCGCACTTTAACATAGAAAAACAGAAAACAAGTCCAAACAATGAAAAAATTGTAAAATTTGACACTGAGTGTCCAGAAGTAACAATGTAAAGATGTTATGTTCACTTTTTAAGGTTTATATCATGTGGCAGGAGAAAAAAATGGAAAATCTCCAAATGAGCTTAACTCACTCCAATGCGCACTTTAACATAGAAAAACAGAAAACAAGTCCAAACAATGAAATAATTGCAACATTTTACACTGAGTGTCCAGAAGTAACATTGTAAAGATGGTATGTTCACTTTTTAAGGTTTATATCATGTGGCAGGAGAAAAAAAGGGAAAATCTCCAAATGAGCTTATCTCACTCTAATGTACACATAAACATAGAAAAACAGAAAACAAGTCCAAACAATGAAATAATTGCAACATTTTACACTGAGTGTCCAGAAGTAACATTGTAAAGATGTTATGTTCACTTTTTAAGGTTTATATCATGTGGCAGGAGAAAAAAAGGAAAATCTCCAAATGAGCTTATCTCACTCTAATGTACACATAAACATAGAAACACAGAAAACAAGTCCAAACAATGAAATAATTGCAACATTTTACACTGAGTGTCCAGAAGTAACATTGTGACGATGTTATGTTCACTTTTTAAGGTTTATATCATGTGGCAGGAGAAAAAAAGGGAAAATCTCCAAATGAGCTTAACTCACTCCGATGCGCACTTTAACATAGAAAAACAGAAAACAAGTCCAAACAATGAAAAAATTGTAAAATTTGACACTGAGTGTCCAGAAGTAACATTGTAAAGATGTTATGTTCACTTTTTAAGGTTTATATCATGTGGCAGGAGAAAAAAATGGAAAATCTCCAAATGAGCTTATCTCACTCTAATGTACACATAAACATAGAAAAACAGAAAACAAGTCCAAACAATGAAATAATTGCAACATTTTACACTGAGTGTCCAGAAGTAACATTGTAAAGATGTTATGTTCACTTTTTAAGGTTTATATCATGTGGCAGGAGAAAAAAAGGGAAAATCTCCAAATGAGCTTATCTCACTCTAATGTACACATAAACATAGAAAAACAGAAAACAAGTCCAAACAATGAAATAATTGCAACATTTTACACTGAGTGTCCAGAAGAAACATTGTGACGATGTTATGTTCACTTTTTAAGGTTTATATCATGTGGCAGGAGAAAAAAAGGGAAAATCTCCAAATGAGCTTAACTCACTCCAATGCGCACTTTAACATAGACAAACAGAAAACAAGTCCAAACAATGAAAAAATTGTAAAATTTGACACTGAGTGTCCAGAAGTAACATTGTAAAGATGTTATGTTCACTTTTTAAGGTTTATATCATGTGGCAGGAGAAAAAAATGGAAAATCTCCTAATGAGCTTATCTCACTCTAATGTACACATAAACATAGAAAAACAGAAAACAAGTCCAAACAATGAAATAATTGCAAAATTTTACACTGAGTGTCCAGAAGTAACATTGTAAAGATGTTATGTTCACTCTTTAAGGTTTATATCATGTGGCAGGAGAAAAAAAGGGAAAATCTCCAAATGAGCTTATCTCACTCTAATGTACACATAAACATAGAAAAACAGAAAACAAGTCCAAACAATGAAATAATTGCAACATTTTACACTGAGTGTCCAGAAGTAACATTGTAAAGATGTTATGTTCACTTTTAAGGTTTATATCATGTGGCAGGAGAAAAAAAGGGAAAATCTCCAAATGAGCTTAACTCACTCTAATGCGCACTTTAACATAGAAAAACAGAAAACAAGTCCAAACATGAAAAAATTGTAAAATTTGACACTGAGTGTCCAGAAGTAACATTGTAAAGATGTTATGTTCACTTTTTAAGGTTTATATCATGTGGCAGGAGAAAAAAATGGAAAATCTCCAAATGAGCTTATCTCACTCTAATGTACACATAAACATAGAAAAACAGTAAACAAGTCCAAACAATGAAATAATTGCAACATTTTACACTGAGTGTCCAGAAGTAACATTGTAAAGATGGTATGTTCACTTTTTAAGGTTTATATCATGTGGCAGGAGAAAAAAATGGAAAATCTCCAAATGAGCTTATCTCACTCTAATGTACACATAAACATAGAAAAACAGAAAACAAGTCCAAACAATGAAATAATTGCAACATTTTACACTGAGTGTCCAGAAGTAACATTGTAAAGATGGTATGTTCACTTTTTAAGGTTTATTTCATGTGGCAGGAGAAAAAAATGGAAAATCTCCAAATGAGCTTATCTCACTCTAATGTACACATAAACATAGAAAAACAGAAAACAAGTCCAAACAATGAAATAATTGCAACATTTTACACTGAGTGTCCAGAAGTAACATTGTAAAGATGTTATGTTCACTTTTTAAGGTTTATATCATGTGGCAGGAGAAAAAAAGGAAAATCTCCAAATGAGCTTATCTCACTCTAATGTACACATAAACATAGAAACACAGAAAACAAGTCCAAACAATGAAATAATTGCAACATTTTACACTGAGTGTCCAGAAGTAACATTGTGACGATGTTATGTTCACTTTTTAAGGTTTATATCATGTGGCAGGAGAAAAAAAGGGAAAATCTCCAAATGAGCTTAACTCACTCCAATGCGCACTTTAACATAGAAAAACAGAAAACAAGTCCAAACAATGAAAAAATTGTAAAATTTGACACTGAGTGTCCAGAAGTAACAATGTAAAGATGTTATGTTCACTTTTAAAGGTTTATATCATGTGGCAGGAGAAAAAAATGGAAAATCTCCAAATGAGCTTAACTCACTCCAATGCGCACTTTAACATAGAAAAACAGAAAACAAGTCCAAACAATGAAAAAATTGTAAAATTTGACACTGAGTGTCCAGAAGTAACATTGTAAAGATGTTATGTTCACTTTTTAAGGTTTATATCATGTGGCAGGAGAAAAAAATGGAAAATCTCCAAATGAGCTTATCTCACTCTAATGTACACATAAACATAGAAAAACAGAAAACAAGTCCAAACAATGAAATAATTGCAACATTTTACACTGAGTGTCCAGAAGTAACATTGTAAAGATGTTATGTTCACTTTTTAAGGTTTATATCATGTGGCAGGAGAAAAAAAGGGAAAATCTCCAAATGAGCTTATCTCACTCTAATGTACACATAAACATAGAAAAACAGAAAACAAGTCCAAACAATGAAATAATTGCAACATTTTACACTGAGTGTCCAGAAGTAACATTGTGACGATGTTATGTTCACTTTTTAAGGTTTATATCATGTGGCAGGAGAAAAAAAGGGAAAATCTCCAAAGGAGCTTAACTCACTCCAATGCGCACTTTAACATAGAAAAACAGAAAACAAGTCCAAACAATGAAAAAATTGTAAAATTTGACACTGAGTGTCCAGAAGTAACAATGTAAAGATGTTATGTTCACTTTTTAAGGTTTATATCATGTGGCAGGAGAAAAAAAGGGAAAATCTCCAAATGAGCTTATCTCACTCTAATGTACACATAAACATAGAAAAACAGAAAACAAGTCCAAACAATGAAATAATTGCAACATTTTACACTGAGTGTCCAGAAGTAACATTGTGACGATGTTATGTTCACTTTTTAAGGTTTATATCATGTGGCAGGAGAAAAAAAGGGAAAATCTCCAAATGAGCTTAACTCACTCCAATGCGCACTTTAACATAGAAAAACAGAAAACAAGTCCAAACAATGAAAAAATTGTAACATTTGACACTGAGTGTCCAGAAGTAACAATGTAAAGATGTTATGTTCACTTTTTAAGGTTTATATCATGAGGCAGGAGAAAAAAAGGGAAAATCTCCAAATGAGCTTAACTCACTCCAATGCGCACTTTAACATAGAAAAACAGAAAACAAGTCCAAACAATAAAAAATTGTAAAATTTGACACTGAGTGTCCAGAAGTAACAATGTAGAGATGTTATGTTCACTTTTTAAGGTTTATATCATGTGGCAGGAGAAAAAAATGGAAAATCTCCAAATGAGGTTAACTCACTCCAATGCGCACTTTAACATAGAAAAACAGAAAACAAGTCCAAACAATGAAAAAATTGTAAAATTTGACACTGAGTGTCCAGAAGTAACATTGTAAAGATGTTATGTTCACTTTTTAAGGTTTATATCATGTGGCAGGAGAAAAAAATGGAAAATCTCCAAATGAGCTTATCTCACTCTAATGTACACATAAACATAGAAAAACAGAAAACAAGTCCAAACAATGAAATAATTGCAACATTTTACCCTGAGTGTCCAGAAGTAACATTGTAAAGATGTTATGTTCACTTTTTAAGGTTTATATCATGTGGCAGGAGCAAAAAAGGGAAAATCTCCAAATGAGCTTATCTCACTCTAATGTACACATAAACATAGAAAAAAAGAAAACAAGTCCAAACAATGAAATAATTGCAACATTTTACACTGAGTGTCCAGAAGTAACATTGTGACGATGTTATGTTCACTTTTTAAGGTTTATATCATGTGGCAGGAGAAAAAAAGGGAAAATCTCCAAATGAGCTTAACTCACTCCAATGCGCACTTTAACATAGAAAAACAGAAAACAAGTCCAAACAATGAAAAAATTTTAAAATTTGACACTGAGTGTCCAGAAGTAACAATGTAAAGATGTTATGTTCACTTTTTAAGGTTTATATCATGTGGCAGGAGAAAAAAATGGAAAATCTCCAAATGAGCTTAACTCACTCTAATGCGCACTTTAACATAGAAAAACAGAAAACAAGTCCAAACAATGAAATAATTGCAGCATTTTACACTGAGTGTCCAGAAGTAACATTGTAAAGATGGTATGTTCACTTTTTAAGGTTTATATCATGTGGCAGGAGAAAAAAAGGGAAAATCTCCAAATGAGCTTATCTCACTCTAATGTACACATAAACATAGAAAAACAGAAAACAAGTCCAAACAATGAAATAATTGCAACATTTTACACTGAGTGTCCAGAAGTAACATTGTAAAGATGTTATGTTCACTTTTTAAGGTTTATATCATGTGGCAGGAGAAAAAAAGGAAAATCTCCAAATGAGCTTATCTCACTCTAATGTACACATAAACATAGAAACACAGAAAACAAGTCCAAACAATGAAATAATTGCAACATTTTACACTGAGTGTCCAGAAGTAACATTGTGACGATGTTATGTTCACTTTTTAAGGTTTATATCATGTGGCAGGAGAAAAAAAGGGAAAATCTCCAAATGAGCTTAACTCACTCCAATGCGCACTTTAACATAGAAAAACAGAAAACAAGTCCAAACAATGAAAAAATTGTAAAATTTGACACTGAGTGTCCAGAAGTAACAATGTAAAGATGTTATGTTCACTTTTTAAGGTTTATATCATGTGGCAGGAGAAAAAAAGGAAAATCTCCAAATGAGCTTATCTCACTCTAATGTACACATAAACATAGAAAAACAGAAAACAAGTCCAAACAATGAAAAAATTGTAAAATTTGACACTGAGTGTCCAGAAGTAACATTGTGACGATGTTAAGTTCACTTTTTAAGGTTTATATCATGTGGCAGGAGAAAAAAAGGGAAAATCTCCAAATGAGCTTAACTCACTCCAATGCGCACTTTAACATAGAAAAACAGAAAACAAGTCCAAACAATGAAAAAATTGTAAAATTTGACACTGAGTGTCCAGAAGTAACATTGTAAAGATGTTATGTTCACTTTTTAAGGTTTATATCATGTGGCAGGAGAAAAAAAGGGAAAATCTCCAAATGAGCTTAACTCACTCCAATGCGCACTTTAACATAGAAAAACAGAAAACAAGTCCAAACAATGAAAAAATTGTAAAATTTGACACTGAGTGTCCAGAAGTAACAATGTAAAGATGTTATGTTCACTTTTTAAGGTTTATATCATGTGGCAGGAGAAAAAAATGGAAAATCTCCAAATGAGCTTAACTCACTCCAATGCGCACTTTAACATAGAAAAACAGAAAACAAGTCCAAACAATGAAATAATTGCAACATTTTACACTGAGTGTCCAGAAGTAACATTGTAAAGATGGTATGTTCACTTTTTAAGGTTTATATCATGTGGCAGGAGAAAAAAAGGGAAAATCTCCAAATGAGCTTATCTCACTCTAATGTACACATAAACATAGAAAAACAGAAAACAAGTCAAAACAATGAAATAATTGCAACATTTTACACTGAGTGTCCAGAAGTAACATTGTAAAGATGTTATGTTCACTTTTTAAGGTTTATATCATGTGGCAGGAGAAAAAAAGGAAAATCTCCAAATGAGCTTATCTCACTCTAATGTACACATAAACATAGAAACACAGAAAAC
Organism: Microchirus variegatus; assembly: GCF_963457635.1. Taxonomy (NCBI): domain Eukaryota; kingdom Metazoa; phylum Chordata; class Actinopteri; order Pleuronectiformes; family Soleidae; genus Microchirus; species Microchirus variegatus. The sequence continues at coordinate 25,572,961 of NC_139802.1, read as the reverse complement.
AAGTCCAAACAATGAAATAATTGCAACATTTTACACTGAGTGTCCAGAAGTAACATTGTGACGATGTTATGTTCACTTTTTAAGGTTTATATCATGTGGCAGGAGAAAAAAAGGGAAAATCTCCAAATGAGCTTAACTCACTCCAATGCGCACTTTAACATAGAAAAACAGAAAACAAGTCCAAACAATGAAAAAATTGTAAAATTTGACACTGAGTGTCCAGAAGTAACAATGTAAAGATGTTATGTTCACTTTTTAAGGTTTATATCATGTGGCAGGAGAAAAAAATGGAAAATCTCCAAATGAGCTTAACTCACTCCAATGCGCACTTTAACATAGAAAAACAGAAAACAAGTCCAAACAATGAAAAAATTGTAAAATTTGACACTGAGTGTCCAGAAGTAACATTGTAAAGATGTTATGTTCACTTTTTAAGGTTTATATCATGTGGCAGGAGAAAAAAATGGAAAATCTCCTAATGAGCTTATCTCACTCTAATGTACACATAAACATAGAAAAACAGAAAACAAGTCCAAACAATGAAATAATTGCAAAATTTTACACTGAGTGTCCAGAAGTAACATTGTAAAGATGTTATGTTCACTTTTTAAGGTTTATATCATGTGGCAGGAGATAAAAAGGGAAAATCTCCAAATGAGCTTATCTCACTCTAATGTACACATAAACATAGAAAAACAGAAAACAAGTCCAAACAACGAAATAATTGCAACATTTTACACTGAGTGTCCAGAAGTAACATTGTAAAGATGTTATGTTCACTTTTTAAGGTTTATATCATGTGGCAGGAGAAAAAAAGGGAAAATCTCCAAATGAGCTTAACTCACTCTAATGCGCACTTTAACATAGAAAAACAGAAAACAAGTCCAAACATGAAAAAATTGTAAAATTTGACACTGAGTGTCCAGAAGTAACATTGTAAAGATGTTATGTTCACTTTTTAAGGTTTATATCATGTGGCAGGAGAAAAAAATGGAAAATCTCCAAATGAGCTTATCTCACTCTAATGTACACATAAACATAGAAAAACAGAAAACAAGTCCAAACAATGAAATAATTGCAACATTTTACACTGAGTGTCCAGAAGTAACATTGTAAAGATGGTATGTTCACTTTTTAAGGTTTATATCATGTGGCAGGAGAAAAAAATGGAAAATCTCCAAATGAGCTTATCTCACTCTAATGTACACATAAACATAGAAAAACAGAAAACAAGTCCAAACAATGAAATAATTGCAACATTTTACACTGAGTGTCCAGAAGTAACATTGTAAAGATGGTATGTTCACTTTTTAAGGTTTATTTCATGTGGCAGGAGAAAAAAATGGAAAATCTCCAAATGAGCTTATCTCACTCTAATGTACACATAAACATAGAAAAACAGAAAACAAGTCCAAACAATGAAATAATTGCAACATTTTACACTGAGTGTCCAGAAGTAACATTGTCAAGATGTTATGTTCACTTTTTAAGGTTTATATCATGTGGCAGGAGAAAAAAAGGAAAATCTCCAAATGAGCTTATCTCACTCTAATGTACACATAAACATAGAAACACAGAAAACAAGTCCAAACAATGAAATAATTGCAACATTTTACACTGAGTGTCCAGAAGTAACATTGTGACGATGTTATGTTCACTTTTTAAGGTTTATATCATGTGGCAGGAGAAAAAAATGGAAAATCTCCAAATGAGCTTAACTCACTCCAATGCGCACTTTAACATAGAAAAACAGAAAACAAGTCCAAACAATGAAAAAATTGCAACATTTTACACTGAGGGAAAATCTCCAAATGAGCTTATCTCACTCTAATGTACACATAAACATAGAAAAACAGAAAACAAGTCCAAACAATGAAATAATTGCAACATTTTACACTGAGTGTCCAGAAGTAACATTGTAAAGATGTTATGTTCACTTTTTAAGGTTTATATCATGTGGCAGGAGAAAAAAAGGGAAAATCTCCAAATGAGCTTATCTCACTCTAATGTACACATAAACATAGAAAAACAGAAAACAAGTCCAAACAATGAAATAATTGCAACATTTTACACTGAGTGTCCAGAAGTAACATTGTGACGATGTTATGTTCACTTTTTAAGGTTTATATCATGTGGCAGGAGAAAAAAAGGGAAAATCTCCAAAGGAGCTTAACTCACTCCAATGCGCACTTTAACATAGAAAAACAGAAAACAAGTCCAAACAATGAAAAAATTGTAAAATTTGACACTGAGTGTCCAGAAGTAACAATGTAAAGATGTTATGTTCACTTTTTAAGGTTTATATCATGTGGCAGGAGAAAAAAAGGGAAAATCTCCAAATGAGCTTATCTCACTCTAATGTACACATAAACATAGAAAAACAGAAAACAAGTCCAAACAATGAAATAATTGCAACATTTTACACTGAGTGTCCAGAAGTAACATTGTGACGATGTTATGTTCACTTTTTAAGGTTTATATCATGTGGCAGGAGAAAAAAAGGGAAAATCTCCAAATGAGCTTAACTCACTCCAATGCGCACTTTAACATAGAAAAACAGAAAACAAGTCCAAACAATGAAAAAATTGTAACATTTGACACTGAGTGTCCAGAAGTAACAATGTAAAGATGTTATGTTCACTTTTTAAGGTTTATATCATGAGGCAGGAGAAAAAAAGGGAAAATCTCCAAATGAGCTTAACTCACTCCAATGCGCACTTTAACATAGAAAAACAGAAAACAAGTCCAAACAATAAAAAATTGTAAAATTTGACACTGAGTGTCCAGAAGTAACAATGTAGAGATGTTATGTTCACTTTTTAAGGTTTATATCATGTGGCAGGAGAAAAAAATGGAAAATCTCCAAATGAGGTTAACTCACTCCAATGCGCACTTTAACATAGAAAAACAGAAAACAAGTCCAAACAATGAAAAAATTGTAAAATTTGACACTGAGTGTCCAGAAGTAACATTGTAAAGATGTTATGTTCACTTTTTAAGGTTTATATCATGTGGCAGGAGAAAAAAATGGAAAATCTCCAAATGAGCTTATCTCACTCTAATGTACACATAAACATAGAAAAACAGAAAACAAGTCCAAACAATGAAATAATTGCAACATTTTACCCTGAGTGTCCAGAAGTAACATTGTAAAGATGTTATGTTCACTTTTTAAGGTTTATATCATGTGGCAGGAGCAAAAAAGGGAAAATCTCCAAATGAGCTTATCTCACTCTAATGTACACATAAACATAGAAAAAAAGAAAACAAGTCCAAACAATGAAATAATTGCAACATTTTACACTGAGTGTCCAGAAGTAACATTGTGACGATGTTATGTTCACTTTTTAAGGTTTATATCATGTGGCAGGAGAAAAAAAGGGAAAATCTCCAAATGAGCTTAACTCACTCCAATGCGCACTTTAACATAGAAAAACAGAAAACAAGTCCAAACAATGAAAAAATTTTAAAATTTGACACTGAGTGTCCAGAAGTAACAATGTAAAGATGTTATGTTCACTTTTTAAGGTTTATATCATGTGGCAGGAGAAAAAAATGGAAAATCTCCAAATGAGCTTAACTCACTCTAATGCGCACTTTAACATAGAAAAACAGAAAACAAGTCCAAACAATGAAATAATTGCAGCATTTTACACTGAGTGTCCAGAAGTAACATTGTAAAGATGGTATGTTCACTTTTTAAGGTTTATATCATGTGGCAGGAGAAAAAAAGGGAAAATCTCCAAATGAGCTTATCTCACTCTAATGTACACATAAACATAGAAAAACAGAAAACAAGTCCAAACAATGAAATAATTGCAACATTTTACACTGAGTGTCCAGAAGTAACATTGTAAAGATGTTATGTTCACTTTTTAAGGTTTATATCATGTGGCAGGAGAAAAAAAGGAAAATCTCCAAATGAGCTTATCTCACTCTAATGTACACATAAACATAGAAACACAGAAAACAAGTCCAAACAATGAAATAATTGCAACATTTTACACTGAGTGTCCAGAAGTAACATTGTGACGATGTTATGTTCACTTTTTAAGGTTTATATCATGTGGCAGGAGAAAAAAAGGGAAAATCTCCAAATGAGCTTAACTCACTCCAATGCGCACTTTAACATAGAAAAACAGAAAACAAGTCCAAACAATGAAAAAATTGTAAAATTTGACACTGAGTGTCCAGAAGTAACAATGTAAAGATGTTATGTTCACTTTTTAAGGTTTATATCATGTGGCAGGAGAAAAAAAGGAAAATCTCCAAATGAGCTTATCTCACTCTAATGTACACATAAACATAGAAAAACAGAAAACAAGTCCAAACAATGAAAAAATTGTAAAATTTGACACTGAGTGTCCAGAAGTAACATTGTGACGATGTTAAGTTCACTTTTTAAGGTTTATATCATGTGGCAGGAGAAAAAAAGGGAAAATCTCCAAATGAGCTTAACTCACTCCAATGCGCACTTTAACATAGAAAAACAGAAAACAAGTCCAAACAATGAAAAAATTGTAAAATTTGACACTGAGTGTCCAGAAGTAACATTGTAAAGATGTTATGTTCACTTTTTAAGGTTTATATCATGTGGCAGGAGAAAAAAATGGAAAATCTCCAAATGAGCTTAACTCACTCCAATGCGCACTTTAACATAGAAAAACAGAAAACAAGTCCAAACAATGAAATAATTGCAACATTTTACACTGAGTGTCCAGAAGTAACATTGTAAAGATGGTATGTTCACTTTTTAAGGTTTATATCATGTGGCAGGAGAAAAAAAGGGAAAATCTCCAAATGAGCTTATCTCACTCTAATGTACACATAAACATAGAAAAACAGAAAACAAGTCAAAACAATGAAATAATTGCAACATTTTACACTGAGTGTCCAGAAGTAACATTGTAAAGATGTTATGTTCACTTTTTAAGGTTTATATCATGTGGCAGGAGAAAAAAAGGAAAATCTCCAAATGAGCTTATCTCACTCTAATGTACACATAAACATAGAAACACAGAAAACAAGTCCAAACAATGAAATAATTGCAACATTTTACACTGAGTGTCCAGAAGTAACATTGTGACGATGTTATGTTCACTTTTTAAGGTTTATATCATGTGGCAGGAGAAAAAAAGGGAAAATCTCCAAATGAGCTTAACTCACTCCAATGCGCACTTTAACATAGAAAAACAGAAAACAAGTCCAAACAATGAAAAAATTGTAAAATTTGACACTGAGTGTCCAGAAGTAACAATGTAAAGATGTTATGTTCACTTTTTAAGGTTTATATCATGTGGCAGGAGAAAAAAATGGAAAATCTCCAAATGAGCTTAACTCACTCCAATGCGCACTTTAACATAGAAAAACAGAAAACAAGTCCAAACAATGAAAAAATTGTAAAATTTGACACTGAGTGTCCAGAAGTAACATTGTAAAGATGTTATGTTCACTTTTTAAGGTTTATATCATGTGGCAGGAGAAAAAAATGGAAAATCTCCTAATGAGCTTATCTCACTCTAATGTACACATAAACATAGAAAAACAGAAAACAAGTCCAAACAATGAAATAATTGCAAAATTTTACACTGAGTGTCCAGAAGTAACATTGTAAAGATGTTATGTTCACTTTTTAAGGTTTATATCATGTGGCAGGAGATAAAAAGGGAAAATCTCCAAATGAGCTTATCTCACTCTAATGTACACATAAACATAGAAAAACAGAAAACAAGTCCAAACAACGAAATAATTGCAACATTTTACACTGAGTGTCCAGAAGTAACATTGTAAAGATGTTATGTTCACTTTTTAAGGTTTATATCATGTGGCAGGAGAAAAAAAGGGAAAATCTCCAAATGAGCTTAACTCACTCTAATGCGCACTTTAACATAGAAAAACAGAAAACAAGTCCAAACATGAAAAAATTGTAAAATTTGACACTGAGTGTCCAGAAGTAACATTGTAAAGATGTTATGTTCACTTTTTAAGGTTTATATCATGTGGCAGGAGAAAAAAATGGAAAATCTCCAAATGAGCTTATCTCACTCTAATGTACACATAAACATAGAAAAACAGAAAACAAGTCCAAACAATGAAATAATTGCAACATTTTACACTGAGTGTCCAGAAGTAACATTGTAAAGATGGTATGTTCACTTTTTAAGGTTTATATCATGTGGCAGGAGAAAAAAATGGAAAATCTCCAAATGAGCTTATCTCACTCTAATGTACACATAAACATAGAAAAACAGAAAACAAGTCCAAACAATGAAATAATTGCAACATTTTACACTGAGTGTCCAGAAGTAACATTGTAAAGATGGTATGTTCACTTTTTAAGGTTTATTTCATGTGGCAGGAGAAAAAAATGGAAAATCTCCAAATGAGCTTATCTCACTCTAATGTACACATAAACATAGAAAAACAGAAAACAAGTCCAAACAATGAAATAATTGCAACATTTTACACTGAGTGTCCAGAAGTAACATTGTCAAGATGTTATGTTCACTTTTTAAGGTTTATATCATGTGGCAGGAGAAAAAAAGGAAAATCTCCAAATGAGCTTATCTCACTCTAATGTACACATAAACATAGAAACACAGAAAACAAGTCCAAACAATGAAATAATTGCAACATTTTACACTGAGTGTCCAGAAGTAACATTGTGACGATGTTATGTTCACTTTTTAAGGTTTATATCATGTGGCAGGAGAAAAAAAGGGAAAATCTCCAAATGAGCTTAACTCACTCCAATGCGCACTTTAACATAGAAAAACAGAAAACAAGTCCAAACAATGAAAAAATTGTAAAATTTGACACTGAGTTTCCAGAAGTAACAATGTAAAGATGTTATGTTCACTTTTAAAGGTTTATATCATGTGGCAGGAGAAAAAAATGGAAAATCTCCAAATGAGCTTAACTCACTCCAATGCGCACTTTAACATAGAAAAACAGAAAACAAGTCCAAACAATGAAAAAATTGTAAAATTTGACACTGAGTGTCCAGAAGTAACATTGTAAAGATGTTATGTTCACTTTTTAAGGTTTATATCATGTGGCAGGAGAAAAAAAGGGAAAATCTCCAAATGAGCTTATCTCACTCTAATGTACACATAAACATAGAAAAACAGAAAACAAGTCCAAACAATGAAATAATTGCAACATTTTACACTGAGTGTCCAGAAGTAACATTGTAAAGATGTTATGTTCACTTTTTAAGGTTTATATCATGTGGCAGGAGAAAAAAAGGAAAATCTCCAAATGAGCTTATCTCACTCTAATGTACACATAAACATAGAAACACAGAAAACAAGTCCAAACAATGAAATAATTGCAACATTTTACACTGAGTGTCCAGAAGTAACATTGTGACGATGTTATGTTCACTTTTTAAGGTTTATATCATGTGGCAGGAGAAAAAAAGGGAAAATCTCCAAATGAGCTTAACTCACTCCAATGCGCACTTTAACATAGAAAAACAGAAAACAAGTCCAAACAATGAAAAAATTGTAAAATTTGACACTGAGTGTCCAGAAGTAACAATGTAAAGATGTTATGTTCACTTTTTAAGGTTTATATCATGTGGCAGGAGAAAAAAATGGAAAATCTCCAAATGAGCTTATCTCACTCTAATGTACACATAAACATAGAAAAACAGAAAACAAGTCCAAACAATGAAATAATTGCAACATTTTACACTGAGTGTCCAGAAGTAACATTGTAAAGATGGTATGTTCACTTTTTAAGGTTTATATCATGTGGCAGGAGAAAAAAATGGAAAATCTCCAAATGAGCTTATCTCACTCTAATGTACACATAAACATAGAAAAACAGAAAACAAGTCCAAACAATGAAATAATTGCAACATTTTACACTGAGTGTCCAGAAGTAACATTGTAAAGATGGTATGTTCACTTTTTAAGGTTTTTTCATGTGGCAGGAGAAAAAAAGGGAAAATCTCCAAATGAGCTTATCTCACTCTAATGTACACATAAACATAGAAAAACAGAAAACAAGTCCAAACAATGAAATAATTGCAACATTTTACACTGAGTGTCCAGAAGTAACATTGTAAAGATGTTATGTTCACTTTTTAAGGTTTATATCATGTGGCAGGAGAAAAAAAGGAAAATCTCCAAATGAGCTTATCTCACTCTAATGTACACATAAACATAGAAACACAGAAAACAAGTCCAAACAATGAAATAATTGCAACATTTTACACTGAGTGTCCAGAAGTAACATTGTGACGATGTTATGTTCACTTTTTAAGGTTTATATCATGTGGCAGGAGAAAAAAAGGGAAAATCTCCAAATGAGCTTAACTCACTCCAATGCGCACTTTAACATAGAAAAACAGAAAACAAGTCCAAACAATGAAAAAATTGTAAAATTTGACACTGAGTGTCCAGAAGTAACAATGTAAAGATGTTATGTTCACTTTTTAAGGTTTATATCATGTGGCAGGAGAAAAAAATGGAAAATCTCCAAATGAGCTTAACTCACTCCAATGCGCACTTTAACATAGAAAAACAGAAAACAAGTCCAAACAATGAAAAAATTGTAAAATTTGACACTGAGTGTCCAGAAGTAACAATGTAAAGATGTTATGTTCACTTTTTAAGGTTTATATCATGTGGCAGGAGAAAAAAATGGAAAATCTCCAAATGAGCTTAACTCACTCCAATGCGCACTTTAACATAGAAAAACAGAAAACAAGTCCAAACAATGAAAAAATTGTAAAATTTGACACTGAGTGTCCAGAAGTAACATTGTAAAGATGTTATGTTCACTTTTTAAGGTTTATATCATGTGGCAGGAGAAAAAAAGGGAAAATCTCCAAATGAGCTTATCTCACTCTAATGTACACATAAACATAGAAAAACAGAAAACAAGTCCAAACAATGAAATAATTGCAACATTTTACACTGAGTGTCCAGAAGTAACATTGTAAAGATGTTATGTTCACTTTTAAGGTTTATATCATGTGGCAGGAGAAAAAAAGGGAAAATCTCCAAATGAGCTTAACTCACTCTAATACGCACTTTAACATAGAAAAACAGAAAACAAGTCCAAACATGAAAAAATTGTAAAATTTGACACTGAGTGTCCAGAAGTAACATTGTAAAGATGTTATGTTCACTTTTTAAGGTTTATATCATGTGGCAGGAGAAAAAAATGGAAAATCTCCAAATGAGCTTATCTCACTCTAATGTACACATAAACATAGAAAAACAGTAAACAAGTCCAAACAATGAAATAATTGCAACATTTTACACTGAGTGTCCAGAAGTAACATTGTAAAGATGGTATGTTCACTTTTTAAGGTTTATATCATGTGGCATCAGAAAAAAATGGAAAATCTCCAAATGAGCTTATCTCACTCTAATGTACACATAAACATAGAAAAACAGAAAACAAGTCCAAACAATGAAATAATTGCAACATTTTACACTGAGTGTCCAGAAGTAACATTGTAAAGATGGTATGTTCACTTTTTAAGGTTTATTTCATGTGGCAGGAGAAAAAAATGGAAAATCTCCAAATGAGCTTATCTCACTCTAATGTACACATAAACATAGAAAAACAGAAAACAAGTCCAAACAATGAAATAATTGCAACATTTTACACTGAGTGTCCAGAAGTAACATTGTAAAGATGTTATGTTCACTTTTTAAGGTTTATATCATGTGGCAGGAGAAAAAAAGGAAAATCTCCAAATGAGCTTATCTCACTCTAATGTACACATAAACATAGAAACACAGAAAACAAGTCCAAACAATGAAATAATTGCAACATTTTACACTGAGTGTCCAGAAGTAACATTGTGACGATGTTATGTTCACTTTTTAAGGTTTATATCATGTGGCAGGAGAAAAAAAGGGAAAATCTCCAAATGAGCTTAACTCACTCCAATGCGCACTTTAACATAGAAAAACAGAAAACAAGTCCAAACAATGAAAAAATTGTAAAATTTGACACTGAGTGTCCAGAAGTAACAATGTAAAGATGTTATGTTCACTTTTAAAGGTTTATATCATGTGGCAGGAGAAAAAAATGGAAAATCTCCAAATGAGCTTAACTCACTCCAATGCGCACTTTAACATAGAAAAACAGAAAACAAGTCCAAACAATGAAAAAATTGTAAAATTTGACACTGAGTGTCCAGAAGTAACATTGTAAAGATGTTATGTTCACTTTTTAAGGTTTATATCATGTGGCAGGAGAAAAAAATGGAAAATCTCCAAATGAGCTTATCTCACTCTAATGTACACATAAACATAGAAAAACAGAAAACAAGTCCAAACAATGAAATAATTGCAACATTTTACACTGAGTGTCCAGAAGTAACATTGTAAAGATGTTATGTTCACTTTTTAAGGTTTATATCATGTGGCAGGAGAAAAAAAGGGAAAATCTCCAAATGAGCTTATCTCACTCTAATGTACACATAAACATAGAAAAACAGAAAACAAGTCCAAACAATGAAATAATTGCAACATTTTACACTGAGTGTCCAGAAGTAACATTGTGACGATGTTATGTTCACTTTTTAAGGTTTATATCATGTGGCAGGAGAAAAAAAGGGAAAATCTCCAAAGGAGCTTAACTCACTCCAATGCGCACTTTAACATAGAAAAACAGAAAACAAGTCCAAACAATGAAAAAATTGTAAAATTTGACACTGAGTGTCCAGAAGTAACAATGTAAAGATGTTATGTTCACTTTTTAAGGTTTATATCATGTGGCAGGAGAAAAAAAGGGAAAATCTCCAAATGAGCTTATCTCACTCTAATGTACACATAAACATAGAAAAACAGAAAACAAGTCCAAACAATGAAATAATTGCAACATTTTACACTGAGTGTCCAGAAGTAACATTGTGACGATGTTATGTTCACTTTTTAAGGTTTATATCATGTGGCAGGAGAAAAAAAGGGAAAATCTCCAAATGAGCTTAACTCACTCCAATGCGCACTTTAACATAGAAAAACAGAAAACAAGTCCAAACAATGAAAAAATTGTAACATTTGACACTTAGTGTCCAGAAGTAACAATGTAAAGATGTTATGTTCACTTTTTAAGGTTTATATCATGAGGCAGGAGAAAAAAAGGGAAAATCTCCAAATGAGCTTAACTCACTCCAATGCGCACTTTAACATAGAAAAACAGAAAACAAGTCCAAACAATAAAAAATTGTAAAATTTGACACTGAGTGTCCAGAAGTAACAATGTAGAGATGTTATGTTCACTTTTTAAGGTTTATATCATGTGGCAGGAGAAAAAAATGGAAAATCTCCAAATGAGGTTAACTCACTCCAATGCGCACTTTAACATAGAAAAACAGAAAACAAGTCCAAACAATGAAAAAATTGTAAAATTTGACACTGAGTGTCCAGAAGTAACATTGTAAAGATGTTATGTTCACTTTTTAAGGTTTATATCATGTGGCAGGAGAAAAAAATGGAAAATCTCCAAATGAGCTTATCTCACTCTAATGTACACATAAACATAGAAAAACAGAAAACAAGTCCAAACAATGAAATAATTGCAACATTTTACCCTGAGTGTCCAGAAGTAACATTGTAAAGATGTTATGTTCACTTTTTAAGGTTTATATCATGTGGCAGGAGCAAAAAAGGGAAAATCTCCAAATGAGCTTATCTCACTCTAATGTACACATAAACATAGAAAAAAAGAAAACAAGTCCAAACAATGAAATAATTGCAACATTTTACACTGAGTGTCCAGAAGTAACATTGTGACGATGTTATGTTCACTTTTTAAGGTTTATATCATGTGGCAGGAGAAAAAAAGGGAAAATCTCCAAATGAGCTTAACTCACTCCAATGCGCACTTTAACATAGAAAAACAGAAAACAAGTCCAAACAATGAAAAAATTTTAAAATTTGACACTGAGTGTCCAGAAGTAACAATGTAAAGATGTTATGTTCACTTTTTAAGGTTTATATCATGTGGCAGGAGAAAAAAATGGAAAATCTCCAAATGAGCTTAACTCACTCTAATGCGCACTTTAACATAGAAAAACAGAAAACAAGTCCAAACAATGAAATAATTGCAGCATTTTACACTGAGTGTCCAGAAGTAACATTGTAAAGATGGTATGTTCACTTTTTAAGGTTTATATCATGTGGCAGGAGAAAAAAAGGGAAAATCTCCAAATGAGCTTATCTCACTCTAATGTACACATAAACATAGAAAAACAGAAAACAAGTCCAAACAATGAAATAATTGCAACATTTTACACTGAGTGTCCAGAAGTAACATTGTAAAGATGTTATGTTCACTTTTTAAGGTTTATATCATGTGGCAGGAGAAAAAAAGGAAAATCTCCAAATGAGCTTATCTCACTCTAATGTACACATAAACATAGAAACACAGAAAACAAGTCCAAACAATGAAATAATTGCAACATTTTACACTGAGTGTCCAGAAGTAACATTGTGACGATGTTATGTTCACTTTTTAAGGTTTATATCATGTGGCAGGAGAAAAAAAGGGAAAATCTCCAAATGAGCTTAACTCACTCCAATGCGCACTTTAACATAGAAAAACAGAAAACAAGTCCAAACAATGAAAAAATTGTAAAATTTGACACTGAGTGTCCAGAAGTAACAATGTAAAGATGTTATGTTCACTTTTTAAGGTTTATATCATGTGGCAGGAGAAAAAAAGGAAAATCTCCAAATGAGCTTATCTCACTCTAATGTACACATAAACATAGAAAAACAGAAAACAAGTCCAAACAATGAAAAAATTGTAAAATTTGACACTGAGTGTCCAGAAGTAACATTGTGACGATGTTAAGTTCACTTTTTAAGGTTTATATCATGTGGCAGGAGAAAAAAAGGGAAAATCTCCAAATGAGCTTAACTCACTCCAATGCGCACTTTAACATAGAAAAACAGAAAACAAGTCCAAACAATGAAAAAATTGTAAAATTTGACACTGAGTGTCCAGAAGTAACATTGTAAAGATGTTATGTTCACTTTTTAAGGTTTATATCATGTGGCAGGAGAAAAAAAGGGAAAATCTCCAAATGAGCTTAACTCACTCCAATGCGCACTTTAACATAGAAAAACAGAAAACAAGTCCAAACAATGAAAAAATTGTAAAATTTGACACTGAGTGTCCAGAAGTAACAATGTAAAGATGTTATGTTCACTTTTTAAGGTTTATATCATGTGGCAGGAGAAAAAAAGGAAAATCTCCAAATGAGCTTATCTCACTCTAATGTACACATAAACATAGAAACACAGAAAACAAGTCCAAACAATGAAATAATTGCAACATTTTACACTGAGTGTCCAGAAGTAACATTGTGACGATGTTATGTTCACTTTTTAAGGTTTATATCATGTGGCAGGAGAAAAAAAGGGAAAATCTCCAAATGAGCTTAACTCACTCCAATGCGCACTTTAACATAGAAAAACAGAAAACAAGTCCAAACAATGAAAAAATTGTAAAATTTGACACTGAGTGTCCAGAAGTAACAATGTAAAGATGTTATGTTCACTTTTTAAGGTTTATATCATGTGGCAGGAGAAAAAAATGGAAAATCTCCAAATGAGCTTATCTCACTCTAATGTACACATAAACATAGAAAAACAGAAAACAAGTCCAAACAATGAAATAATTGCAACATTTTACACTGAGTGTCCAGAAGTAACATTGTAAAGATGGTATGTTCACTTTTTAAGGTTTATATCATGTGGCAGGAGAAAAAAATGGAAAATCTCCAAATGAGCTTATCTCACTCTAATGTACACATAAACATAGAAAAACAGAAAACAAGTCCAAACAATGAAATAATTGCAACATTTTACACTGAGTGTCCAGAAGTAACATTGTAAAGATGGTATGTTCACTTTTTAAGGTTTTTTCATGTGGCAGGAGAAAAAAAGGGAAAATCTCCAAATGAGCTTATCTCACTCTAATGTACACATAAACATAGAAAAACAGAAAACAAGTCCAAACAATGAAATAATTGCAACATTTTACACTGAGTGTCCAGAAGTAACATTGTAAAGATGTTATGTTCACTTTTTAAGGTTTATATCATGTGGCAGGAGAAAAAAAGGAAAATCTCCAAATGAGCTTATCTCACTCTAATGTACACATAAACATAGAAACACAGAAAACAAGTCCAAACAATGAAATAATTGCAACATTTTACACTGAGTGTCCAGAAGTAACATTGTGACGATGTTATGTTCACTTTTTAAGGTTTATATCATGTGGCAGGAGAAAAAAAGGGAAAATCTCCAAATGAGCTTAACTCACTCCAATGCGCACTTTAACATAGAAAAACAGAAAACAAGTCCAAACAATGAAAAAATTGTAAAATTTGACACTGAGTGTCCAGAAGTAACAATGTAAAGATGTTATGTTCACTTTTTAAGGTTTATATCATGTGGCAGGAGAAAAAAATGGAAAATCTCCAAATGAGCTTAACTCACTCCAATGCGCACTTTAACATAGAAAAACAGAAAACAAGTCCAAACAATGAAAAAATTGTAAAATTTGACACTGAGTGTCCAGAAGTAACAATGTAAAGATGTTATGTTCACTTTTTAAGGTTTATATCATGTGGCAGGAGAAAAAAATGGAAAATCTCCAAATGAGCTTAACTCACTCCAATGCGCACTTTAACATAGAAAAACAGAAAACAAGTCCAAACAATGAAAAAATTGTAAAATTTGACACTGAGTGTCCAGAAGTAACATTGTAAAGATGTTATGTTCACTTTTTAAGGTTTATATCATGTGGCAGGAGAAAAAAAGGGAAAATCTCCAAATGAGCTTATCTCACTCTAATGTACACATAAACATAGAAAAACAGAAAACAAGTCCAAACAATGAAATAATTGCAACATTTTACACTGAGTGTCCAGAAGTAACATTGTAAAGATGTTATGTTCACTTTTAAGGTTTATATCATGTGGCAGGAGAAAAAAAGGGAAAATCTCCAAATGAGCTTAACTCACTCTAATGCGCACTTTAACATAGAAAAACAGAAAACAAGTCCAAACATGAAAAAATTGTAAAATTTGACACTGAGTGTCCAGAAGTAACATTGTAAAGATGTTATGTTCACTTTTTAAGGTTTATATCATGTGGCAGGAGAAAAAAATGGAAAATCTCCAAATGAGCTTATCTCACTCTAATGTACACATAAACATAGAAAAACAGTAAACAAGTCCAAACAATGAAATAATTGCAACATTTTACACTGAGTGTCCAGAAGTAACATTGTAAAGATGGTATGTTCACTTTTTAAGGTTTATATCATGTGGCAGGAGAAAAAAATGGAAAATCTCCAAATGAGCTTATCTCACTCTAATGTACACATAAACATAGAAAAACAGAAAACAAGTCCAAACAATGAAATAATTGCAACATTTTACACTGAGTGTCCAGAAGTAACATTGTAAAGATGGTATGTTCACTTTTTAAGGTTTATTTCATGTGGCAGGAGAAAAAAATGGAAAATCTCCAAATGAGCTTATCTCACTCTAATGTACACATAAACATAGAAAAACAGAAAACAAGTCCAAACAATGAAATAATTGCAACATTTTACACTGAGTGTCCAGAAGTAACATTGTAAAGATGTTATGTTCACTTTTTAAGGTTTATATCATGTGGCAGGAGAAAAAAAGGAAAATCTCCAAATGAGCTTATCTCACTCTAATGTACACATAAACATAGAAACACAGAAAACAAGTCCAAACAATGAAATAATTGCAACATTTTACACTGAGTGTCCAGAAGTAACATTGTGACGATGTTATGTTCACTTTTTAAGGTTTATATCATGTGGCAGGAGAAAAAAAGGGAAAATCTCCAAATGAGCTTAACTCACTCCAATGCGCACTTTAACATAGAAAAACAGAAAACAAGTCCAAACAATGAAAAAATTGTAAAATTTGACACTGAGTGTCCAGAAGTAACAATGTAAAGATGTTATGTTCACTTTTAAAGGTTTATATCATGTGGCAGGAGAAAAAAATGGAAAATCTCCAAATGAGCTTAACTCACTCCAATGCGCACTTTAACATAGAAAAACAGAAAACAAGTCCAAACAATGAAAAAATTGTAAAATTTGACACTGAGTGTCCAGAAGTAACATTGTAAAGATGTTATGTTCACTTTTTAAGGTTTATATCATGTGGCAGGAGAAAAAAATGGAAAATCTCCAAATGAGCTTATCTCACTCTAATGTACACATAAACATAGAAAAACAGAAAACAAGTCCAAACAATGAAATAATTGCAACATTTTACACTGAGTGTCCAGAAGTAACATTGTAAAGATGTTATGTTCACTTTTTAAGGTTTATATCATGTGGCAGGAGAAAAAAAGGGAAAATCTCCAAATGAGCTTATCTCACTCTAATGTACACATAAACATAGAAAAACAGAAAACAAGTCCAAACAATGAAATAATTGCAACATTTTACACTGAGTGTCCAGAAGTAACATTGTGACGATGTTATGTTCACTTTTTAAGGTTTATATCATGTGGCAGGAGAAAAAAAGGGAAAATCTCCAAAGGAGCTTAACTCACTCCAATGCGCACTTTAACATAGAAAAACAGAAAACAAGTCCAAACAATGAAAAAATTGTAAAATTTGACACTGAGTGTCCAGAAGTAACAATGTAAAGATGTTATGTTCACTTTTAAAGGTTTATATCATGTGGCAGGAGAAAAAAATGGAAAATCTCCAAATGAGCTTAACTCACTCCAATGCGCACTTTAACATAGAAAAACAGAAAACAAGTCCAAACAATGAAAAAATTGTAAAATTTGACACTGAGTGTCCAGAAGTAACATTGTAAAGATGTTATGTTCACTTTTTAAGGTTTATATCATGTGGCAGGAGAAAAAAATGGAAAATCTCCAAATGAGCTTATCTCACTCTAATGTACACATAAACATAGAAAAACAGAAAACAAGTCCAAACAATGAAATAATTGCAACATTTTACACTGAGTGTCCAGAAGTAACATTGTAAAGATGTTATGTTCACTTTTTAAGGTTTATATCATGTGGCAGGAGAAAAAAAGGGAAAATCTCCAAATGAGCTTATCTCACTCTAATGTACACATAAACATAGAAAAACAGAAAACAAGTCCAAACAATGAAATAATTGCAACATTTTACACTGAGTGTCCAGAAGTAACATTGTGACGATGTTATGTTCACTTTTTAAGGTTTATATCATGTGGCAGGAGAAAAAAAGGGAAAATCTCCAAAGGAGCTTAACTCACTCCAATGCGCACTTTAACATAGAAAAACAGAAAACAAGTCCAAACAATGAAAAAATTGTAAAATTTGACACTGAGTGTCCAGAAGTAACAATGTAAAGATGTTATGTTCACTTTTTAAGGTTTATATCATGTGGCAGGAGAAAAAAAGGGAAAATCTCCAAATGAGCTTATCTCACTCTAATGTACACATAAACATAGAAAAACAGAAAACAAGTCCAAACAATGAAATAATTGCAACATTTTACACTGAGTGTCCAGAAGTAACATTGTGACGATGTTATGTTCACTTTTTAAGGTTTATATCATGTGGCAGGAGAAAAAAAGGGAAAATCTCCAAATGAGCTTAACTCACTCCAATGCGCACTTTAACATAGAAAAACAGAAAACAAGTCCAAACAATGAAAAAATTGTAACATTTGACACTTAGTGTCCAGAAGTAACAATGTAAAGATGTTATGTTCACTTTTTAAGGTTTATATCATGAGGCAGGAGAAAAAAAGGGAAAATCTCCAAATGAGCTTAACTCACTCCAATGCGCACTTTAACATAGAAAAACAGAAAACAAGTCCAAACAATAAAAAATTGTAAAATTTGACACTGAGTGTCCAGAAGTAACAATGTAGAGATGTTATGTTCACTTTTTAAGGTTTATATCATGTGGCAGGAGAAAAAAATGGAAAATCTCCAAATGAGGTTAACTCACTCCAATGCGCACTTTAACATAGAAAAACAGAAAACAAGTCCAAACAATGAAAAAATTGTAAAATTTGACACTGAGTGTCCAGAAGTAACATTGTAAAGATGTTATGTTCACTTTTTAAGGTTTATATCATGTGGCAGGAGAAAAAAATGGAAAATCTCCAAATGAGCTTATCTCACTCTAATGTACACATAAACATAGAAAAACAGAAAACAAGTCCAAACAATGAAATAATTGCAACATTTTACCCTGAGTGTCCAGAAGTAACATTGTAAAGATGTTATGTTCACTTTTTAAGGTTTATATCATGTGGCAGGAGCAAAAAAGGGAAAATCTCCAAATGAGCTTATCTCACTCTAATGTACACATAAACATAGAAAAAAAGAAAACAAGTCCAAACAATGAAATAATTGCAACATTTTACACTGAGTGTCCAGAAGTAACATTGTGACGATGTTATGTTCACTTTTTAAGGTTTATATCATGTGGCAGGAGAAAAAAAGGGAAAATCTCCAAATGAGCTTAACTCACTCCAATGCGCACTTTAACATAGAAAAACAGAAAACAAGTCCAAACAATGAAAAAATTTTAAAATTTGACACTGAGTGTCCAGAAGTAACAATGTAAAGATGTTATGTTCACTTTTTAAGGTTTATATCATGTGGCAGGAGAAAAAAATGGAAAATCTCCAAATGAGCTTAACTCACTCTAATGCGCACTTTAACATAGAAAAACAGAAAACAAGTCCAAACAATGAAATAATTGCAGCATTTTACACTGAGTGTCCAGAAGTAACATTGTAAAGATGGTATGTTCACTTTTTAAGGTTTATATCATGTGGCAGGAGAAAAAAAGGGAAAATCTCCAAATGAGCTTATCTCACTCTAATGTACACATAAACATAGAAAAACAGAAAACAAGTCCAAACAATGAAATAATTGCAACATTTTACACTGAGTGTCCAGAAGTAACATTGTAAAGATGTTATGTTCACTTTTTAAGGTTTATATCATGTGGCAGGAGAAAAAAAGGAAAATCTCCAAATGAGCTTATCTCACTCTAATGTACACATAAACATAGAAACACAGAAAACAAGTCCAAACAATGAAATAATTGCAACATTTTACACTGAGTGTCCAGAAGTAACATTGTGACGATGTTATGTTCACTTTTTAAGGTTTATATCATGTGGCAGGAGAAAAAAAGGGAAAATCTCCAAATGAGCTTAACTCACTCCAATGCGCACTTTAACATAGAAAAACAGAAAACAAGTCCAAACAATGAAAAAATTGTAAAATTTGACACTGAGTGTCCAGAAGTAACAATGTAAAGATGTTATGTTCACTTTTTAAGGTTTATATCATGTGGCAGGAGAAAAAAAGGAAAATCTCCAAATGAGCTTATCTCACTCTAATGTACACATAAACATAGAAAAACAGAAAACAAGTCCAAACAATGAAAAAATTGTAAAATTTGACACTGAGTGTCCAGAAGTAACATTGTGACGATGTTAAGTTCACTTTTTAAGGTTTATATCATGTGGCAGGAGAAAAAAAGGGAAAATCTCCAAATGAGCTTAACTCACTCCAATGCGCACTTTAACATAGAAAAACAGAAAACAAGTCCAAACAATGAAAAAATTGTAAAATTTGACACTGAGTGTCCAGAAGTAACATTGTAAAGATGTTATGTTCACTTTTTAAGGTTTATATCATGTGGCAGGAGAAAAAAAGGGAAAATCTCCAAATGAGCTTAACTCACTCCAATGCGCACTTTAACATAGAAAAACAGAAAACAAGTCCAAACAATGAAAAAATTGTAAAATTTGACACTGAGTGTCCAGAAGTAACAATGTAAAGATGTTATGTTCACTTTTTAAGGTTTATATCATGTGGCAGGAGAAAAAAAGGAAAATCTCCAAATGAGCTTATCTCACTCTAATGTACACATAAACATAGAAACACAGAAAACAAGTCCAAACAATGAAATAATTGCAACATTTTACACTGAGTGTCCAGAAGTAACATTGTGACGATGTTATGTTCACTTTTTAAGGTTTATATCATGTGGCAGGAGAAAAAAAGGGAAAATCTCCAAATGAGCTTAACTCACTCCAATGCGCACTTTAACATAGAAAAACAGAAAACAAGTCCAAACAATGAAAAAATTGTAAAATTTGACACTGAGTGTCCAGAAGTAACAATGTAAAGATGTTATGTTCACTTTTTAAGGTTTATATCATGTGGCAGGAGAAAAAAATGGAAAATCTCCAAATGAGCTTATCTCACTCTAATGTACACATAAACATAGAAAAACAGAAAACAAGTCCAAACAATGAAATAATTGCAACATTTTACACTGAGTGTCCAGAAGTAACATTGTAAAGATGGTATGTTCACTTTTTAAGGTTTATATCATGTGGCAGGAGAAAAAAATGGAAAATCTCCAAATGAGCTTATCTCACTCTAATGTACACATAAACATAGAAAAACAGAAAACAAGTCCAAACAATGAAATAATTGCAACATTTTACACTGAGTGTCCAGAAGTAACATTGTAAAGATGGTATGTTCACTTTTTAAGGTTTTTTCATGTGGCAGGAGAAAAAAAGGGAAAATCTCCAAATGAGCTTATCTCACTCTAATGTACACATAAACATAGAAAAACAGAAAACAAGTCCAAACAATGAAATAATTGCAACATTTTACACTGAGTGTCCAGAAGTAACATTGTAAAGATGTTATGTTCACTTTTTAAGGTTTATATCATGTGGCAGGAGAAAAAAAGGAAAATCTCCAAATGAGCTTATCTCACTCTAATGTACACATAAACATAGAAACACAGAAAACAAGTCCAAACAATGAAATAATTGCAACATTTTACACTGAGTGTCCAGAAGTAACATTGTGACGATGTTATGTTCACTTTTTAAGGTTTATATCATGTGGCAGGAGAAAAAAAGGGAAAATCTCCAAATGAGCTTAACTCACTCCAATGCGCACTTTAACATAGAAAAACAGAAAACAAGTCCAAACAATGAAAAAATTGTAAAATTTGACACTGAGTGTCCAGAAGTAACAATGTAAAGATGTTATGTTCACTTTTTAAGGTTTATATCATGTGGCAGGAGAAAAAAATGGAAAATCTCCAAATGAGCTTAACTCACTCCAATGCGCACTTTAACATAGAAAAACAGAAAACAAGTCCAAACAATGAAAAAATTGTAAAATTTGACACTGAGTGTCCAGAAGTAACAATGTAAAGATGTTATGTTCACTTTTTAAGGTTTATATCATGTGGCAGGAGAAAAAAATGGAAAATCTCCAAATGAGCTTAACTCACTCCAATGCGCACTTTAACATAGAAAAACAGAAAACAAGTCCAAACAATGAAAAAATTGTAAAATTTGACACTGAGTGTCCAGAAGTAACATTGTAAAGATGTTATGTTCACTTTTTAAGGTTTATATCATGTGGCAGGAGAAAAAAAGGGAAAATCTCCAAATGAGCTTATCTCACTCTAATGTACACATAAACATAGAAAAACAGAAAACAAGTCCAAACAATGAAATAATTGCAACATTTTACACTGAGTGTCCAGAAGTAACATTGTAAAGATGTTATGTTCACTTTTAAGGTTTATATCATGTGGCAGGAGAAAAAAAGGGAAAATCTCCAAATGAGCTTAACTCACTCTAATGCGCACTTTAACATAGAAAAACAGAAAACAAGTCCAAACATGAAAAAATTGTAAAATTTGACACTGAGTGTCCAGAAGTAACATTGTAAAGATGTTATGTTCACTTTTTAAGGTTTATATCATGTGGCAGGAGAAAAAAATGGAAAATCTCCAAATGAGCTTATCTCACTCTAATGTACACATAAACATAGAAAAACAGTAAACAAGTCCAAACAATGAAATAATTGCAACATTTTACACTGAGTGTCCAGAAGTAACATTGTAAAGATGGTATGTTCACTTTTTAAGGTTTATATCATGTGGCAGGAGAAAAAAATGGAAAATCTCCAAATGAGCTTATCTCACTCTAATGTACACATAAACATAGAAAAACAGAAAACAAGTCCAAACAATGAAATAATTGCAACATTTTACACTGAGTGTCCAGAAGTAACATTGTAAAGATGGTATGTTCACTTTTTAAGGTTTATTTCATGTGGCAGGAGAAAAAAATGGAAAATCTCCAAATGAGCTTATCTCACTCTAATGTACACATAAACATAGAAAAACAGAAAACAAGTCCAAACAATGAAATAATTGCAACATTTTACACTGAGTGTCCAGAAGTAACATTGTAAAGATGTTATGTTCACTTTTTAAGGTTTATATCATGTGGCAGGAGAAAAAAAGGAAAATCTCCAAATGAGCTTATCTCACTCTAATGTACACATAAACATAGAAACACAGAAAACAAGTCCAAACAATGAAATAATTGCAACATTTTACACTGAGTGTCCAGAAGTAACATTGTGACGATGTTATGTTCACTTTTTAAGGTTTATATCATGTGGCAGGAGAAAAAAAGGGAAAATCTCCAAATGAGCTTAACTCACTCCAATGCGCACTTTAACATAGAAAAACAGAAAACAAGTCCAAACAATGAAAAAATTGTAAAATTTGACACTGAGTGTCCAGAAGTAACAATGTAAAGATGTTATGTTCACTTTTAAAGGTTTATATCATGTGGCAGGAGAAAAAAATGGAAAATCTCCAAATGAGCTTAACTCACTCCAATGCGCACTTTAACATAGAAAAACAGAAAACAAGTCCAAACAATGAAAAAATTGTAAAATTTGACACTGAGTGTCCAGAAGTAACATTGTAAAGATGTTATGTTCACTTTTTAAGGTTTATATCATGTGGCAGGAGAAAAAAATGGAAAATCTCCAAATGAGCTTATCTCACTCTAATGTACACATAAACATAGAAAAACAGAAAACAAGTCCAAACAATGAAATAATTGCAACATTTTACACTGAGTGTCCAGAAGTAACATTGTAAAGATGTTATGTTCACTTTTTAAGGTTTATATCATGTGGCAGGAGAAAAAAAGGGAAAATCTCCAAATGAGCTTATCTCACTCTAATGTACACATAAACATAGAAAAACAGAAAACAAGTCCAAACAATGAAATAATTGCAACATTTTACACTGAGTGTCCAGAAGTAACATTGTGACGATGTTATGTTCACTTTTTAAGGTTTATATCATGTGGCAGGAGAAAAAAAGGGAAAATCTCCAAAGGAGCTTAACTCACTCCAATGCGCACTTTAACATAGAAAAACAGAAAACAAGTCCAAACAATGAAAAAATTGTAAAATTTGACACTGAGTGTCCAGAAGTAACAATGTAAAGATGTTATGTTCACTTTTTAAGGTTTATATCATGTGGCAGGAGAAAAAAAGGGAAAATCTCCAAATGAGCTTATCTCACTCTAATGTACACATAAACATAGAAAAACAGAAAACAAGTCCAAACAATGAAATAATTGCAACATTTTACACTGAGTGTCCAGAAGTAACATTGTGACGATGTTATGTTCACTTTTTAAGGTTTATATCATGTGGCAGGAGAAAAAAAGGGAAAATCTCCAAATGAGCTTAACTCACTCCAATGCGCACTTTAACATAGAAAAACAGAAAACAAGTCCAAACAATGAAAAAATTGTAACATTTGACACTTAGTGTCCAGAAGTAACAATGTAAAGATGTTATGTTCACTTTTTAAGGTTTATATCATGAGGCAGGAGAAAAAAAGGGAAAATCTCCAAATGAGCTTAACTCACTCCAATGCGCACTTTAACATAGAAAAACAGAAAACAAGTCCAAACAATAAAAAATTGTAAAATTTGACACTGAGTGTCCAGAAGTAACAATGTAGAGATGTTATGTTCACTTTTTAAGGTTTATATCATGTGGCAGGAGAAAAAAATGGAAAATCTCCAAATGAGGTTAACTCACTCCAATGCGCACTTTAACATAGAAAAACAGAAAACAAGTCCAAACAATGAAAAAATTGTAAAATTTGACACTGAGTGTCCAGAAGTAACATTGTAAAGATGTTATGTTCACTTTTTAAGGTTTATATCATGTGGCAGGAGAAAAAAATGGAAAATCTCCAAATGAGCTTATCTCACTCTAATGTACACATAAACATAGAAAAACAGAAAACAAGTCCAAACAATGAAATAATTGCAACATTTTACCCTGAGTGTCCAGAAGTAACATTGTAAAGATGTTATGTTCACTTTTTAAGGTTTATATCATGTGGCAGGAGCAAAAAAGGGAAAATCTCCAAATGAGCTTATCTCACTCTAATGTACACATAAACATAGAAAAAAAGAAAACAAGTCCAAACAATGAAATAATTGCAACATTTTACACTGAGTGTCCAGAAGTAACATTGTGACGATGTTATGTTCACTTTTTAAGGTTTATATCATGTGGCAGGAGAAAAAAAGGGAAAATCTCCAAATGAGCTTAACTCACTCCAATGCGCACTTTAACATAGAAAAACAGAAAACAAGTCCAAACAATGAAAAAATTTTAAAATTTGACACTGAGTGTCCAGAAGTAACAATGTAAAGATGTTATGTTCACTTTTTAAGGTTTATATCATGTGGCAGGAGAAAAAAATGGAAAATCTCCAAATGAGCTTAACTCACTCTAATGCGCACTTTAACATAGAAAAACAGAAAACAAGTCCAAACAATGAAATAATTGCAGCATTTTACACTGAGTGTCCAGAAGTAACATTGTAAAGATGGTATGTTCACTTTTTAAGGTTTATATCATGTGGCAGGAGAAAAAAAGGGAAAATCTCCAAATGAGCTTATCTCACTCTAATGTACACATAAACATAGAAAAACAGAAAACAAGTCCAAACAATGAAATAATTGCAACATTTTACACTGAGTGTCCAGAAGTAACATTGTAAAGATGTTATGTTCACTTTTTAAGGTTTATATCATGTGGCAGGAGAAAAAAAGGAAAATCTCCAAATGAGCTTATCTCACTCTAATGTACACATAAACATAGAAACACAGAAAACAAGTCCAAACAATGAAATAATTGCAACATTTTACACTGAGTGTCCAGAAGTAACATTGTGACGATGTTATGTTCACTTTTTAAGGTTTATATCATGTGGCAGGAGAAAAAAAGGGAAAATCTCCAAATGAGCTTAACTCACTCCAATGCGCACTTTAACATAGAAAAACAGAAAACAAGTCCAAACAATGAAAAAATTGTAAAATTTGACACTGAGTGTCCAGAAGTAACAATGTAAAGATGTTATGTTCACTTTTTAAGGTTTATATCATGTGGCAGGAGAAAAAAAGGAAAATCTCCAAATGAGCTTATCTCACTCTAATGTACACATAAACATAGAAAAACAGAAAACAAGTCCAAACAATGAAAAAATTGTAAAATTTGACACTGAGTGTCCAGAAGTAACATTGTGACGATGTTAAGTTCACTTTTTAAGGTTTATATCATGTGGCAGGAGAAAAAAAGGGAAAATCTCCAAATGAGCTTAACTCACTCCAATGCGCACTTTAACATAGAAAAACAGAAAACAAGTCCAAACAATGAAAAAATTGTAAAATTTGACACTGAGTGTCCAGAAGTAACATTGTAAAGATGTTATGTTCACTTTTTAAGGTTTATATCATGTGGCAGGAGAAAAAAAGGGAAAATCTCCAAATGAGCTTAACTCACTCCAATGCGCACTTTAACATAGAAAAACAGAAAACAAGTCCAAACAATGAAAAAATTGTAAAATTTGACACTGAGTGTCCAGAAGTAACAATGTAAAGATGTTATGTTCACTTTTTAAGGTTTATATCATGTGGCAGGAGAAAAAAATGGAAAATCTCCAAATGAGCTTAACTCACTCCAATGCGCACTTTAACATAGAAAAACAGAAAACAAGTCCAAACAATGAAATAATTGCAACATTTTACACTGAGTGTCCAGAAGTAACATTGTAAAGATGGTATGTTCACTTTTTAAGGTTTATATCATGTGGCAGGAGAAAAAAAGGGAAAATCTCCAAATGAGCTTATCTCACTCTAATGTACACATAAACATAGAAAAACAGAAAACAAGTCAAAACAATGAAATAATTGCAACATTTTACACTGAGTGTCCAGAAGTAACATTGTAAAGATGTTATGTTCACTTTTTAAGGTTTATATCATGTGGCAGGAGAAAAAAAGGAAAATCTCCAAATGAGCTTATCTCACTCTAATGTACACATAAACATAGAAACACAGAAAACAAGTCCAAACAATGAAATAATTGCAACATTTTACACTGAGTGTCCAGAAGTAACATTGTGACGATGTTATGTTCACTTTTTAAGGTTTATATCATGTGGCAGGAGAAAAAAAGGGAAAATCTCCAAATGAGCTTAACTCACTCCAATGCGCACTTTAACATAGAAAAACAGAAAACAAGTCCAAACAATGAAAAAATTGTAAAATTTGACACTGAGTGTCCAGAAGTAACAATGTAAAGATGTTATGTTCACTTTTTAAGGTTTATATCATGTGGCAGGAGAAAAAAATGGAAAATCTCCAAATGAGCTTAACTCACTCCAATGCGCACTTTAACATAGAAAAACAGAAAACAAGTCCAAACAATGAAAAAATTGTAAAATTTGACACTGAGTGTCCAGAAGTAACATTGTAAAGATGTTATGTTCACTTTTTAAGGTTTATATCATGTGGCAGGAGAAAAAAATGGAAAATCTCCTAATGAGCTTATCTCACTCTAATGTACACATAAACATAGAAAAACAGAAAACAAGTCCAAACAATGAAATAATTGCAAAATTTTACACTGAGTGTCCAGAAGTAACATTGTAAAGATGTTATGTTCACTTTTTAAGGTTTATATCATGTGGCAGGAGATAAAAAGGGAAAATCTCCAAATGAGCTTATCTCACTCTAATGTACACATAAACATAGAAAAACAGAAAACAAGTCCAAACAACGAAATAATTGCAACATTTTACACTGAGTGTCCAGAAGTAACATTGTAAAGATGTTATGTTCACTTTTTAAGGTTTATATCATGTGGCAGGAGAAAAAAAGGGAAAATCTCCAAATGAGCTTAACTCACTCTAATGCGCACTTTAACATAGAAAAACAGAAAACAAGTCCAAACATGAAAAAATTGTAAAATTTGACACTGAGTGTCCAGAAGTAACATTGTAAAGATGTTATGTTCACTTTTTAAGGTTTATATCATGTGGCAGGAGAAAAAAATGGAAAATCTCCAAATGAGCTTATCTCACTCTAATGTACACATAAACATAGAAAAACAGAAAACAAGTCCAAACAATGAAATAATTGCAACATTTTACACTGAGTGTCCAGAAGTAACATTGTAAAGATGGTATGTTCACTTTTTAAGGTTTATATCATGTGGCAGGAGAAAAAATTGAAAATCTCCAAATGAGCTTATCTCACTCTAATGTACACATAAACATAGAAAAACAGAAAACAAGTCCAAACAATGAAATAATTGCAACATTTTACACTGAGTGTCCAGAAGTAACATTGTAAAGATGGTATGTTCACTTTTTAAGGTTTATTTCATGTGGCAGGAGAAAAAAATGGAAAATCTCCAAATGAGCTTATCTCACTCTAATGTACACATAAACATAGAAAAACAGAAAACAAGTCCAAACAATGAAATAATTGCAACATTTTACACTGAGTGTCCAGAAGTAACATTGTCAAGATGTTATGTTCACTTTTTAAGGTTTATATCATGTGGCAGGAGAAAAAAAGGAAAATCTCCAAATGAGCTTATCTCACTCTAATGTACACATAAACATAGAAACACAGAAAACAAGTCCAAACAATGAAATAATTGCAACATTTTACACTGAGTGTCCAGAAGTAACATTGTGACGATGTTATGTTCACTTTTTAAGGTTTATATCATGTGGCAGGAGAAAAAAAGGGAAAATCTCCAAATGAGCTTAACTCACTCCAATGCGCACTTTAACATAGAAAAACAGAAAACAAGTCCAAACAATGAAAAAATTGTAAAATTTGACACTGAGTTTCCAGAAGTAACAATGTAAAGATGTTATGTTCACTTTTAAAGGTTTATATCATGTGGCAGGAGAAAAAAATGGAAAATCTCCAAATGAGCTTAACTCACTCCAATGCGCACTTTAACATAGAAAAACAGAAAACAAGTCCAAACAATGAAAAAATTGTAAAATTTGACACTGAGTGTCCAGAAGTAACATTGTAAAGATGTTATGTTCACTTTTTAAGGTTTATATCATGTGGCAGGAGAAAAAAAGGGAAAATCTCCAAATGAGCTTATCTCACTCTAATGTACACATAAACATAGAAAAACAGAAAACAAGTCCAAACAATGAAATAATTGCAACATTTTACACTGAGTGTCCAGAAGTAACATTGTAAAGATGTTATGTTCACTTTTTAAGGTTTATATCATGTGGCAGGAGAAAAAAAGGAAAATCTCCAAATGAGCTTATCTCACTCTAATGTACACATAAACATAGAAACACAGAAAACAAGTCCAAACAATGAAATAATTGCAACATTTTACACTGAGTGTCCAGAAGTAACATTGTGACGATGTTATGTTCACTTTTTAAGGTTTATATCATGTGGCAGGAGAAAAAAAGGGAAAATCTCCAAATGAGCTTAACTCACTCCAATGCGCACTTTAACATAGAAAAACAGAAAACAAGTCCAAACAATGAAAAAATTGTAAAATTTGACACTGAGTGTCCAGAAGTAACAATGTAAAGATGTTATGTTCACTTTTTAAGGTTTATATCATGTGGCAGGAGAAAAAAATGGAAAATCTCCAAATGAGCTTATCTCACTCTAATGTACACATAAACATAGAAAAACAGAAAACAAGTCCAAACAATGAAATAATTGCAACATTTTACACTGAGTGTCCAGAAGTAACATTGTAAAGATGGTATGTTCACTTTTTAAGGTTTATATCATGTGGCAGGAGAAAAAAATGGAAAATCTCCAAATGAGCTTATCTCACTCTAATGTACACATAAACATAGAAAAACAGAAAACAAGTCCAAACAATGAAATAATTGCAACATTTTACACTGAGTGTCCAGAAGTAACATTGTAAAGATGGTATGTTCACTTTTTAAGGTTTTTTCATGTGGCAGGAGAAAAAAAGGGAAAATCTCCAAATGAGCTTATCTCACTCTAATGTACACATAAACATAGAAAAACAGAAAACAAGTCCAAACAATGAAATAATTGCAACATTTTACACTGAGTGTCCAGAAGTAACATTGTAAAGATGTTATGTTCACTTTTTAAGGTTTATATCATGTGGCAGGAGAAAAAAAGGAAAATCTCCAAATGAGCTTATCTCACTCTAATGTACACATAAACATAGAAACACAGAAAACAAGTCCAAACAATGAAATAATTGCAACATTTTACACTGAGTGTCCAGAAGTAACATTGTGACGATGTTATGTTCACTTTTTAAGGTTTATATCATGTGGCAGGAGAAAAAAAGGGAAAATCTCCAAATGAGCTTAACTCACTCCAATGCGCACTTTAACATAGAAAAACAGAAAACAAGTCCAAACAATGAAAAAATTGTAAAATTTGACACTGAGTGTCCAGAAGTAACAATGTAAAGATGTTATGTTCACTTTTTAAGGTTTATATCATGTGGCAGGAGAAAAAAATGGAAAATCTCCAAATGAGCTTAACTCACTCCAATGCGCACTTTAACATAGAAAAACAGAAAACAAGTCCAAACAATGAAAAAATTGTAAAATTTGACACTGAGTGTCCAGAAGTAACAATGTAAAGATGTTATGTTCACTTTTTAAGGTTTATATCATGTGGCAGGAGAAAAAAATGGAAAATCTCCAAATGAGCTTAACTCACTCCAATGCGCACTTTAACATAGAAAAACAGAAAACAAGTCCAAACAATGAAAAAATTGTAAAATTTGACACTGAGTGTCCAGAAGTAACATTGTAAAGATGTTATGTTCACTTTTTAAGGTTTATATCATGTGGCAGGAGAAAAAAAGGGAAAATCTCCAAATGAGCTTATCTCACTCTAATGTACACATAAACATAGAAAAACAGAAAACAAGTCCAAACAATGAAATAATTGCAACATTTTACACTGAGTGTCCAGAAGTAACATTGTGACGATGTTATGTTCACTTTTTAAGGTTTATATCATGTGGCAGGAGAAAAAAAGGGAAAATCTCCAAATGAGCTTAACTCACTCCAATGCGCACTTTAACATAGAAAAACAGAAAACAAGTCCAAACAATGAAAAAATTGTAAAATTTGACACTGAGTGTCCAGAAGTAACAATGTAAAGATGTTATGTTCACTTTTTAAGGTTTATATCATGTGGCAGGAGAAAAAAATGGAAAATCTCCAAATGAGCTTATCTCACTCTAATGTACACATA
The DNA here is from genome assembly GCF_963457635.1 of Microchirus variegatus. NCBI lineage: Eukaryota > Metazoa > Chordata > Actinopteri > Pleuronectiformes > Soleidae > Microchirus > Microchirus variegatus. The sequence goes on along the minus strand of NC_139802.1, from coordinate 25,542,472 downwards.
AACATAGAAAAACAGAAAACAAGTCCAAACAATGAAATAATTGCAACATTTTACACTGAGTGTCCAGAAGTAACATTGTGACGATGTTATGTTCACTTTTTAAGGTTTATATCATGTGGCAGGAGAAAAAAAGGGAAAATCTCCAAATGAGCTTAACTCACTCCAATGCGCACTTTAACATAGAAAAACAGAAAACAAGTCCAAACAATGAAAAAATTGTAAAATTTGACACTGAGTGTCCAGAAGTAACAATGTAAAGATGTTATGTTCACTTTTTAAGGTTTATATCATGTGGCAGGAGAAAAAAATGGAAAATCTCCAAATGAGCTTAACTCACTCCAATGCGCACTTTAACATAGAAAAACAGAAAACAAGTCCAAACAATGAAAAAATTGTAAAATTTGACACTGAGTGTCCAGAAGTAACAATGTAAAGATGTTATGTTCACTTTTTAAGGTTTATATCATGTGGCAGGAGAAAAAAATGGAAAATCTCCAAATGAGCTTAACTCACTCCAATGCGCACTTTAACATAGAAAAACAGAAAACAAGTCCAAACAATGAAAAAATTGCAACATTTTACACTGAGTTTCCAGAAGTAACATTGTAAAGATGTTATGTTCACTTTTCAAGGTTTATATCATGTGGCAGGAGAAAAAAATGGAAAATCTCCAAATGAGCTTATCTCACTCTAATGTACACATAAACATAGAAACACAGAAAACAAGTCCAAACAATGAAATAATTGCAACATTTTACACTGAGTGTCCAGAAGTAACATTGTAACGATGTTATGTTCACTTTTTAAGGTTTATATCATGTGGCAGGAGAAAAAAATGGGAAATCTCCAAATGAGCTTATCTCACTCTAATGTACACATAAACATAGAAAAACAGAAAACAAGTCCAAACAATGAAATAATTGCAACATTTTACACTGAGTGTCCAGAAGTAACATTGTAAAGATGGTATGTTCACTTTTTAAGGTTTATATCATGTGGCAGGAGAAAAAAAGGGAAAATCTCCAAATGAGCTTATCTCACTCTAATGTACACATAAACATAGAAAAACAGAAAACAAGTCCAAACAATGAAATAATTGCAACATTTTACACTGAGTGTCCAGAAGTAACATTGTAAAGATGTTATGTTCACTTTTTAAGGTTTATATCATGTGGCAGGAGAAAAAAAGGAAAATCTCCAAATCAGCTTATCTCACTCTAATGTACACATAAACATAGAAACACAGAAAACAAGTCCAAACAATGAAATAATTGCAACATTTTACACTGAGTGTCCAGAAGTAACATTGTGACGATGTTATGTTCACTTTTTAAGGTTTATATCATGTGGCAGGAGAAAAAAAGGGAAAATCTCCAAATGAGCTTAACTCACTCCAATGCGCACTTTAACATAGAAAAACAGAAAACAAGTCCAAACAATGAAAAAATTGTAAAATTTGACACTGAGTGTCCAGAAGTAACAATGTAAAGATGTTATGTTCACTTTTTAAGGTTTATATCATGTGGCAGGAGAAAAAAATGGAAAAACTCCAAATGAGCTTAACTCACTCCAATGCGCACTTTAACATAGAAAAACAGAAAACAAGTCCAAACAATGAAAAAATTGTAAAATTTGACACTGAGTGTCCAGAAGTAACATTGTAAAGATGTTATGTTCACTTTTTAAGGTTTATATCGTGTGGCAGGAGAAAAAAAGGGAAAATCTCCAAATGAGCTTATCTCACTCTAATGTACACATAAACATAGAAAAACAGAAAACAAGTCCAAACAATGAAATAATTGCAACATTTTACACTGAGTGTCCAGAAGTAACATTGTAAAGATGGTATGTTCACTTTTTAAGGTTTATATCATGTGGCAGGAGAAAAAAATGGAAAATCTCCAAATGAGCTTATCTCACTCTAATGTACACATAAACATAGAAAAACAGAAAACAAGTCCAAACAATGAAATAATTGCAACATTTTACACTGAGTGTCCAGAAGTAACATTGTAAAGATGGTATGTTCACTTTTTAAGGTTTTTTCATGTGGCAGGAGAAAAAAAGGGAAAATCTCCAAATGAGCTTATCTCACTCTAATGTACACATAAACATAGAAAAACAGAAAACAAGTCCAAACAATGAAATAATTGCAACATTTTACACTGAGTGTCCAGAAGTAACATTGTAAAGATGTTATGTTCACTTTTTAAGGTTTATATCATGTGGCAGGAGAAAAAAAGGAAAATCTCCAAATGAGCTTATCTCACTCTAATGTACACATAAACATAGAAACACAGAAAACAAGTCCAAACAATGAAATAATTGCAACATTTTACACTGAGTGTCCAGAAGTAACATTGTGACGATGTTATGTTCACTTTTTAAGGTTTATATCATGTGGCAGGAGAAAAAAAGGGAAAATCTCCAAATGAGCTTAACTCACTCCAATGCGCACTTTAACATAGAAAAACAGAAAAAAAGTCCAAACAATGAAAAAATTGTAAAATTGGACACTGAGTGTCCAGAAGTAACAATGTAAAGATGTTATGTTCACTTTTTAAGGTTTATATCATGTGGCAGGAGAAAAAAATGGAAAATCTCCAAATGAGCTTAACTCACTCCAATGCGCACTTTAACATAGAAAAACAGAAAACAAGTCCAAACAATGAAAAAATTGTAAAATTTGACACTGAGTGTCCAGAAGTAACAATGTAAAGATGTTATGTTCACTTTTTAAGGTTTATATCATGTGGCAGGAGAAAAAAATGGAAAATCTCCAAATGAGCTTAACTCACTCCAATGCGCACTTTAACATAGAAAAACAGAAAACAAGTCCAAACAATGAAAAAATTGTAAAATTTGACACTGAGTGTCCAGAAGTAACATTGTAAAGATGTTATGTTCACTTTTTAAGGTTTATATCATGTGGCAGGAGAAAAAAATGGAAAATCTCCAAATGAGCTTATCTCACTCTAATGTACACATAAACATAGAAAAACAGAAAACAAGTCCAAACAATGAAAAAATTGCAACATTTTACACTGAGTTTCCAGAAGTAACATTGTAAAGATGTTATGTTCACTTTTCAAGGTTTATATCATGTGGCAGGAGAAAAAAATGGAAAATCTCCAAATGAGCTTATCTCACTCTAATGTACACATAAACATAGAAAAACAGAAAACAAGTCCAAACAATGAAATAATTGCAACATTTTACACTGAGTGTCCAGAAGTAACATTGTCAAGATGTTATGTTCACTTTTTAAGGTTTATATCATGTGGCAGGAGAAAAAAAGGAAAATCTCCAAATGAGCTTATCTCACTCTAATGTACACATAAACATAGAAACACAGAAAACAAGTCCAAACAATGAAATAATTGCAACATTTTACACTGAGTGTCCAGAAGTAACATTGTGACGATGTTATGTTCACTTTTTAAGGTTTATATCATGTGGCAGGAGAAAAAAAGGGAAAATCTCCAAATGAGCTTAACTCACTCCAATGCGCACTTTAACATAGAAAAACAGAAAACAAGTCCAAACAATGAAAAAATTGTAAAATTTGACACTGAGTGTCCAGAAGTAACATTGTAAAGATGTTAGGTTCACTTTTTAAGGTTTATATCATGTGGCAGGAGAAAAAAATGGAAAATCTCCAAATGAGCTTATCTCACTCTAATGTACACATAAACATAGAAAAACAGAAAACAAGTCCAAACAATGAAATAATTGCAACATTTTACACTGAGTGTCCAGAAGTAACATTGTAAAGATGTTATGTTCACTTTTTAAGGTTTATATCATGTGGCAGGTGAAAAAAAGGGAAAATCTCCAAATGAGCTTAACTCACTCCAATGCGCACTTTAACATAGAAAAACAGAAAACAAGTCCAAACAATGAAAAAATTGTAAAATTTGACACTGAGTGTCCAGAAGTAACAATGTAAAGATGTTATGTTCACTTTTAAAGGTTTATATCATGTGGCAGGAGAAAAAAATGGAAAATCTCCAAATGAGCTTAACTCACTCCAATGCGCACTTTAACATAGAAAAACAGAAAACAAGTCCAAACAATGAAAAAATTGTAAAATTTGACACTGAGTGTCCAGAAGTAACATTGTAAAGATGTTATGTTCACTTTTTAAGGTTTATATCATGTGGCAGGAGAAAAAAATGGAAAATCTCCAAATGAGCTTATCTCACTCTAATGTACACATAAACATAGAAAAACAGAAAACAAGTCCAAACAATGAAATAATTGCAACATTTTACACTGAGTGTCCAGAAGTAACATTGTAAAGATGTTATGTTCACTTTTTAAGGTTTATATCATGTGGCAGGAGAAAAAAAGGGAAAATCTCCAAATGAGCTTATCTCACTCTAATGTACACATAAACATAGAAAAACAGAAAACAAGTCCAAACAATGAAATAATTGCAACATTTTACACTGAGTGTCCAGAAGTAACATTGTAAAGATGTTATGTTCACTTTTTAAGGTTTATATCATGTGGCAGGAGAAAAAAAGGAAAATCTCCAAATGAGCTTATCTCACTCTAATGTACACATAAACATAGAAACACAGAAAACAAGTCCAAACAATGAAATAATTGCAACATTTTACACTGAGTGTCCAGAAGTAACATTGTGACGATGTTATGTTCACTTTTTAAGGTTTATATCATGTGGCAGGAGAAAAAAAGGGAAAATCTCCAAATGAGCTTAACTCACTCCAATGCGCACTTTAACATAGAAAAACAGAAAACAAGTCCAAACAATGAAAAAATTGTAAAATTTGACACTGAGTGTCCAGAAGTAACAATGTAAAGATGTTATGTTCACTTTTTAAGGTTTATATCATGTGGCAGGAGAAGAAAATGGAAAATCTCCAAATGAGCTTAACTCACTCCAATGCGCACTTTAACATAGAAAAACAGAAAACAAGTCCAAACAATGAAAAAATTGTAAAATTTGACACTGAGTGTCCAGAAGTAACATTGTAAAGATGTTATGTTCACTTTTTAAGGTTTATATCATGTGGCAGGAGAAAAAAATGGAAAATCTCCAAATGAGCTTATCTCACTCTAATGTACACATAAACATAGAAAAACAGAAAACAAGTCCAAACAATGAAATAATTGCAACATTTTACACTGAGTGTCCAGAAGCAACATTGTAAAGATGGTATGTTCACTGTTTAAGGTTTATATCATGTGGCAGGAGAAAAAAATGGAAAATCTCCAAATGAGCTTATCTCACTCTAATGTACACATAAACATAGAAAAACAGAAAACAAGTCCAAACAATGAAATAATTGCAACATTTTACACTGAGTGTCCAGAAGTAACATTGTAAAGATGGTATGTTCACTTTTTAAGGTTTATATCATGTGGCAGGAGAAAAAAATGGAAAATCTCCAAATGAGCTTAACTCACTCCAATGCGCACTTTAACATAGAAAAACAGAAAACAAGTCCAAACAATGAAAAAATTGTAAAATTTGACACTGAGTGTCCAGAAGTAACAATGTAAAGATGTTATGTTCACTTTTTAAGGTTTATATCATGTGGCAGGAGAAAAAAATGGAAAATCTCCAAATGAGCTTAACTCACTCCAATGCGCACTTTAACATAGAAAAACAGAAAACAAGTCCAAACAATGAAAAAATTGTAAAATTTGACACTGAGTGTCCAGAAGTAACATTGTAAAGATGTTATGTTCACTTTTTAAGGTTTATATCATGTGGCAGGAGAAAAAAATGGAAAATCTCCAAATGAGCTTATCTCACTCTAATGTACACATAAACATAGAAAAACAGAAAACAAGTCCAAACAATGAAAAAATTGCAACATTTTACACTGAGTTTCCAGAAGTAACATTGTAAAGATGTTATGTTCACTTTTCAAGGTTTATATCATGTGGCAGGAGAAAAAAATGGAAAATCTCCAAATGAGCTTATCTCACTCTAATGTACACATAAACATAGAAAAACAGAAAACAAGTCCAAACAATGAAATAATTGCAACATTTTACACTGAGTGTCCAGAAGTAACATTGTCAAGATGTTATGTTCACTTTTTAAGGTTTATATCATGTGGCAGGAGAAAAAAAGGAAAATCTCCAAATGAGCTTATCTCACTCTAATGTACACATAAACATAGAAACACAGAAAACAAGTCCAAACAATGAAATAATTGCAACATTTTACACTGAGTGTCCAGAAGTAACATTGTGACGATGTTATGTTCACTTTTTAAGGTTTATATCATGTGGCAGGAGAAAAAAAGGGAAAATCTCCAAATGAGCTTAACTCACTCCAATGCGCACTTTAACATAGAAAAACAGAAAACAAGTCCAAACAATGAAAAAATTGTAAAATTTGACACTGAGTGTCCAGAAGTAACATTGTAAAGATGTTATGTTCACTTTTTAAGGTTTATATCATGTGGCAGGAGAAAAAAATGGAAAATCTCCAAATGAGCTTATCTCACTCTAATGTACACATAAACATAGAAAAACAGAAAACAAGTCCAAACAATGAAATAATTGCAACATTTTACACTGAGTGTCCAGAAGTAACATTGTAAAGATGTTATGTTCACTTTTTAAGGTTTATATCATGTGGCAGGTGAAAAAAAGGGAAAATCTCCAAATGAGCTTAACTCACTCCAATGCGCACTTTAACATAGAAAAACAGAAAACAAGTCCAAACAATGAAAAAATTGTAAAATTTGACACTGAGTGTCCAGAAGTAACAATGTAAAGATGTTATGTTCACTTTTAAAGGTTTATATCATGTGGCAGGAGAAAAAAATGGAAAATCTCCAAATGAGCTTAACTCACTCCAATGCGCACTTTAACATAGAAAAACAGAAAACAAGTCCAAACAATGAAAAAATTGTAAAATTTGACACTGAGTGTCCAGAAGTAACATTGTAAAGATGTTATGTTCACTTTTTAAGGTTTATATCATGTGGCAGGAGAAAAAAATGGAAAATCTCCAAATGAGCTTATCTCACTCTAATGTACACATAAACATAGAAAAACAGAAAACAAGTCCAAACAATGAAATAATTGCAACATTTTACACTGAGTGTCCAGAAGTAACATTGTAAAGATGTTATGTTCACTTTTTAAGGTTTATATCATGTGGCAGGAGAAAAAAAGGGAAAATCTCCAAATGAGCTTATCTCACTCTAATGTACACATAAACATAGAAAAACAGAAAACAAGTCCAAACAATGAAATAATTGCAACATTTTACACTGAGTGTCCAGAAGTAACATTGTAAAGATGTTATGTTCACTTTTTAAGGTTTATATCATGTGGCAGGAGAAAAAAAGGAAAATCTCCAAATGAGCTTATCTCACTCTAATGTACACATAAACATAGAAACACAGAAAACAAGTCCAAACAATGAAATAATTGCAACATTTTACACTGAGTGTCCAGAAGTAACATTGTGACGATGTTATGTTCACTTTTTAAGGTTTATATCATGTGGCAGGAGAAGAAAATGGAAAATCTCCAAATGAGCTTAACTCACTCCAATGCGCACTTTAACATAGAAAAACAGAAAACAAGTCCAAACAATGAAAAAATTGTAAAATTTGACACTGAGTGTCCAGAAGTAACATTGTAAAGATGTTATGTTCACTTTTTAAGGTTTATATCATGTGGCAGGAGAAAAAAATGGAAAATCTCCAAATGAGCTTATCTCACTCTAATGTACACATAAACATAGAAAAACAGAAAACAAGTCCAAACAATGAAATAATTGCAACATTTTACACTGAGTGTCCAGAAGCAACATTGTAAAGATGGTATGTTCACTGTTTAAGGTTTATATCATGTGGCAGGAGAAAAAAATGGAAAATCTCCAAATGAGCTTATCTCACTCTAATGTACACATAAACATAGAAAAACAGAAAACAAGTCCAAACAATGAAATAATTGCAACATTTTACACTGAGTGTCCAGAAGTAACATTGTAAAGATGGTATGTTCACTTTTTAAGGTTTTTTCATGTGGCAGGAGAAAAAAAGGGAAAATCTCCAAATGAGCTTATCTCACTCTAATGTACACATAAACATAGAAAAACAGAAAACAAGTCCAAACAATGAAATAATTGCAACATTTTACACTGAGTGTCCAGAAGTAACATTGTAAAGATGTTATGTTCACTTTTTAAGGTTTATATCATGTGGCAGGAGAAAAAAATGGAAAATCTCCAAATGAGCTTATCTCACTCTAATGTACACATAAACATAGAAAAACAGAAAACAAGTCCAAACAATGAAATAATTGCAACATTTTACACTGAGTTTCCAGAAGTAACATTGTAAAGATGTTATGTTCACTTTTCAAGGTTTATATCATGTGGCAGGAGAAAAAAATGGAAAATCTCCAAATGAGCTTATCTCACTCTAATGTACACATAAACATAGAAAAACAGAAAACAAGTCCAAACAATGAAATAATTGCAACATTTTACACTGAGTGTCCAGAAGTAACATTGTCAAGATGTTATGTTCACTTTTTAAGGTTTATATCATGTGGCAGGAGAAAAAAAGGAAAATCTCCAAATGAGCTTATCTCACTCTAATGTACACATAAACATAGAAACACAGAAAACAAGTCCAAACAATGAAATAATTGCAACATTTTACACTGAGTGTCCAGAAGTAACATTGTGACGATGTTATGTTCACTTTTTAAGGTTTATATCATGTGGCAGGAGAAAAAAAGGGAAAATCTCCAAATGAGCTTAACTCACTCCAATGCGCACTTTAACATAGAAAAACAGAAAACAAGTCCAAACAATGAAAAAATTGTAAAATTTGACACTGAGTGTCCAGAAGTAACATTGTAAAGATGTTATGTTCACTTTTTAAGGTTTATATCATGTGGCAGGAGAAAAAAATGGAAAATCTCCAAATGAGCTTATCTCACTCTAATGTACACATAAACATAGAAAAACAGAAAACAAGTCCAAACAATGAAATAATTGCAACATTTTACACTGAGTGTCCAGAAGTAACATTGTAAAGATGTTATGTTCACTTTTTAAGGTTTATATCATGTGGCAGGTGAAAAAAAGGGAAAATCTCCAAATGAGCTTAACTCACTCCAATGCGCACTTTAACATAGAAAAACAGAAAACAAGTCCAAACAATGAAAAAATTGTAAAATTTGACACTGAGTGTCCAGAAGTAACAATGTAAAGATGTTATGTTCACTTTTAAAGGTTTATATCATGTGGCAGGAGAAAAAAATGGAAAATCTCCAAATGAGCTTAACTCACTCCAATGCGCACTTTAACATAGAAAAACAGAAAACAAGTCCAAACAATGAAAAAATTGTAAAATTTGACACTGAGTGTCCAGAAGTAACATTGTAAAGATGTTATGTTCACTTTTTAAGGTTTATATCATGTGGCAGGAGAAAAAAATGGAAAATCTCCAAATGAGCTTATCTCACTCTAATGTACACATAAACATAGAAAAACAGAAAACAAGTCCAAACAATGAAATAATTGCAACATTTTACACTGAGTGTCCAGAAGTAACATTGTAAAGATGTTATGTTCACTTTTTAAGGTTTATATCATGTGGCAGGAGAAAAAAAGGGAAAATCTCCAAATGAGCTTATCTCACTCTAATGTACACATAAACATAGAAAAACAGAAAACAAGTCCAAACAATGAAATAATTGCAACATTTTACACTGAGTGTCCAGAAGTAACATTGTAAAGATGTTATGTTCACTTTTTAAGGTTTATATCATGTGGCAGGAGAAAAAAAGGAAAATCTCCAAATGAGCTTATCTCACTCTAATGTACACATAAACATAGAAACACAGAAAACAAGTCCAAACAATGAAATAATTGCAACATTTTACACTGAGTGTCCAGAAGTAACATTGTGACGATGTTATGTTCACTTTTTAAGGTTTATATCATGTGGCAGGAGAAAAAAAGGGAAAATCTCCAAATGAGCTTAACTCACTCCAATGCGCACTTTAACATAGAAAAACAGAAAACAAGTCCAAACAATGAAAAAATTGTAAAATTTGACACTGAGTGTCCAGAAGTAACAATGTAAAGATGTTATGTTCACTTTTTAAGGTTTATATCATGTGGCAGGAGAAGAAAATGGAAAATCTCCAAATGAGCTTAACTCACTCCAATGCGCACTTTAACATAGAAAAACAGAAAACAAGTCCAAACAATGAAAAAATTGTAAAATTTGACACTGAGTGTCCAGAAGTAACATTGTAAAGATGTTATGTTCACTTTTTAAGGTTTATATCATGTGGCAGGAGAAAAAAATGGAAAATCTCCAAATGAGCTTATCTCACTCTAATGTACACATAAACATAGAAAAACAGAAAACAAGTCCAAACAATGAAATAATTGCAACATTTTACACTGAGTGTCCAGAAGCAACATTGTAAAGATGGTATGTTCACTGTTTAAGGTTTATATCATGTGGCAGGAGAAAAAAATGGAAAATCTCCAAATGAGCTTATCTCACTCTAATGTACACATAAACATAGAAAAACAGAAAACAAGTCCAAACAATGAAATAATTGCAACATTTTACACTGAGTGTCCAGAAGTAACATTGTAAAGATGGTATGTTCACTTTTTAAGGTTTTTTCATGTGGCAGGAGAAAAAAAGGGAAAATCTCCAAATGAGCTTATCTCACTCTAATGTACACATAAACATAGAAAAACAGAAAACAAGTCCAAACAATGAAATAATTGCAACATTTTACACTGAGTGTCCAGAAGTAACATTGTAAAGATGTTATGTTCACTTTTTAAGGTTTATATCATGTGGCAGGAGAAAAAAATGGAAAATCTCCAAATGAGCTTAACTCACTCCAATGCGCACTTTAACATAGAAAAACAGAAAACAAGTCCAAACAATGAAAAAATTGTAAAATTTGACACTGAGTGTCCAGAAGTAACATTGTAAAGATGTTATGTTCACTTTTTAAGGTTTATATCATGTGGCAGGAGAAAAAAATGGAAAATCTCCAAATGAGCTTATCTCACTCTAATGTACACATAAACATAGAAAAACAGAAAACAAGTCCAAACAATGAAAAAATTGCAACATTTTACACTGAGTTTCCAGAAGTAACATTGTAAAGATGTTATGTTCACTTTTCAAGGTTTATATCATGTGGCAGGAGAAAAAAATGGAAAATCTCCAAATGAGCTTAACTCACTCCAATGCGCACTTTAACATAGAAAAACAGAAAACAAGTCCAAACAATGAAAAAATTGTAAAATTTGACACTGAGTGTCCAGAAGTAACATTGTAAAGATGTTATGTTCACTTTTTAAGGTTTATATCATGTGGCAGGAGAAAAAAATGGAAAATCTCCAAATGAGCTTATCTCACTCTAATGTACACATAAACATAGAAAAACAGAAAACAAGTCCAAACAATGAAAAAATTGCAACATTTTACACTGAGTTTCCAGAAGTAACATTGTAAAGATGTTATGTTCACTTTTCAAGGTTTATATCATGTGGCAGGAGAAAAAAATGGAAAATCTCCAAATGAGCTTATCTCACTCTAATGTACACATAAACATAGAAAAACAGAAAACAAGTCCAAACAATGAAATAATTGCAACATTTTACACTGAGTGTCCAGAAGTAACATTGTAAAGATGGTATGTTCACTTTTTAAGGTTTTTTCATGTGGCAGGAGAAAAAAAGGGAAAATCTCCAAATGAGCTTATCTCACTCTAATGTACACATAAACATAGAAAAACAGAAAACAAGTCCAAACAATGAAATAATTGCAACATTTTACACTGAGTGTCCAGAAGTAACATTGTAAAGATGTTATGTTCACTTTTTAAGGTTTATATCATGTGGCAGGAGAAAAAAATGGAAAATCTCCAAATGAGCTTAACTCACTCCAATGCGCACTTTAACATAGAAAAACAGAAAACAAGTCCAAACAATGAAAAAATTGTAAAATTTGACACTGAGTGTCCAGAAGTAACATTGTAAAGATGTTATGTTCACTTTTTAAGGTTTATATCATGTGGCAGGAGAAAAAAATGGAAAATCTCCAAATGAGCTTATCTCACTCTAATGTACACATAAACATAGAAAAACAGAAAACAAGTCCAAACAATGAAAAAATTGCAACATTTTACACTGAGTTTCCAGAAGTAACATTGTAAAGATGTTATGTTCACTTTTCAAGGTTTATATCATGTGGCAGGAGAAAAAAATGGAAAATCTCCAAATGAGCTTAACTCACTCCAATGCGCACTTTAACATAGAAAAACAGAAAACAAGTCCAAACAATGAAAAAATTGTAAAATTTGACACTGAGTGTCCAGAAGTAACATTGTAAAGATGTTATGTTCACTTTTTAAGGTTTATATCATGTGGCAGGAGAAAAAAATGGAAAATCTCCAAATGAGCTTATCTCACTCTAATGTACACATAAACATAGAAAAACAGAAAACAAGTCCAAACAATGAAAAAATTGCAACATTTTACACTGAGTTTCCAGAAGTAACATTGTAAAGATGTTATGTTCACTTTTCAAGGTTTATATCATGTGGCAGGAGAAAAAAATGGAAAATCTCCAAATGAGCTTATCTCACTCTAATGTACACATAAACATAGAAAAACAGAAAACAAGTCCAAACAATGAAATAATTGCAACATTTTACACTGAGTGTCCAGAAGTAACATTGTCAAGATGTTATGTTCACTTTTTAAGGTTTATATCATGTGGCAGGAGAAAAAAAGGAAAATCTCCAAATGAGCTTATCTCACTCTAATGTACACATAAACATAGAAACACAGAAAACAAGTCCAAACAATGAAATAATTGCAACATTTTACACTGAGTGTCCAGAAGTAACATTGTGACGATGTTATGTTCACTTTTTAAGGTTTATATCATGTGGCAGGAGAAAAAAAGGGAAAATCTCCAAATGAGCTTAACTCACTCCAATGCGCACTTTAACATAGAAAAACAGAAAACAAGTCCAAACAATGAAAAAATTGTAAAATTTGACACTGAGTGTCCAGAAGTAACATTGTAAAGATGTTATGTTCACTTTTTAAGGTTTATATCATGTGGCAGGAGAAAAAAATGGAAAATCTCCAAATGAGCTTATCTCACTCTAATGTACACATAAACATAGAAAAACAGAAAACAAGTCCAAACAATGAAATAATTGCAACATTTTACACTGAGTGTCCAGAAGTAACATTGTAAAGATGTTATGTTCACTTTTTAAGGTTTATATCATGTGGCAGGTGAAAAAAAGGGAAAATCTCCAAATGAGCTTAACTCACTCCAATGCGCACTTTAACATAGAAAAACAGAAAACAAGTCCAAACAATGAAAAAATTGTAAAATTTGACACTGAGTGTCCAGAAGTAACAATGTAAAGATGTTATGTTCACTTTTAAAGGTTTATATCATGTGGCAGGAGAAAAAAATGGAAAATCTCCAAATGAGCTTAACTCACTCCAATGCGCACTTTAACATAGAAAAACAGAAAACAAGTCCAAACAATGAAAAAATTGTAAAATTTGACACTGAGTGTCCAGAAGTAACATTGTAAAGATGTTATGTTCACTTTTTAAGGTTTATATCGTGTGGCAGGAGAAAAAAATGGAAAATCTCCAAATGAGCTTATCTCACTCTAATGTACACATAAACATAGAAAAACAGAAAACAAGTCCAAACAATGAAATAATTGCAACATTTTACACTGAGTGTCCAGAAGTAACATTGTAAAGATGTTATGTTCACTTTTTAAGGTTTATATCATGTGGCAGGAGAAAAAAAGGGAAAATCTCCAAATGAGCTTATCTCACTCTAATGTACACATAAACATAGAAAAACAGAAAACAAGTCCAAACAATGAAAAAATTGCAACATTTTACACTGAGTTTCCAGAAGTAACATTGTAAAGATGGTATGTTCACTTTTTAAGGTTTATATCATGTGGCAGGAGAAAAAAAGGGAAAATCTCCAAATGAGCTTATCTCACTCTAATGTACACATAAACATAGAAAAACAGAAAACAAGTCCAAACAATGAAATAATTGTAAAATTTGACACTGAGTGTCCAGAAGTAACAATGTAAAGATGTTATGTTCACTTTTTAAGGTTTATATCATGTGGCAGGAGAAAAAAAGGGAAAATCTCCAAATGAGCTTATCTCACTCTAATGTACACATAAACATAGAAAAACAGAAAACAAGTCCAAACAATGAAATAATTGCAACATTTTACACTGAGTGTCCAGAAGTAACATTGTAAAGATGTTATGTTCACTTTTTAAGGTTTATATCATGTGGCAGGAGAAAAAAAGGAAAATCTCCAAATGAGCTTATCTCACTCTAATGTTCACATAAACATAGAAACACAGAAAACAAGTCCAAACAATGAAATAATTGCAACATTTTACACTGAGTGTCCAGAAGTAACATTGTGACGATGTTATGTTCACTTTTTAAGGTTTATATCATGTGGCAGGAGAAAAAAAGGGAAAATCTCCAAATGAGCTTAACTCACTCCAATGCGCACTTTAACATAGAAAAACAGAAAACAAGTCCAAACAATGAAAAAATTGTAAAATTTGACACTGAGTGTCCAGAAGTAACAATGTAAAGATGTTATGTTCACTTTTTAAGGTTTATATCATGTGGCAGGAGAAAAAAATGGAAAATCTCCAAATGAGCTTATCTCACTCTAATGTACACATAAACATAGAAAAACAGAAAACAAGTCCAAACAATGAAAAAATTGTAAAATTTGACACTGAGTGTCCAGAAGTAACATTGTAAAGATGTTATGTTCACTTTTTAAGGTTTATATCATGTGGCAGGAGAAAAAAATGGAAAATCTCCAAATGAGCTTATCTCACTCTAATGTACACATAAACATAGAAAAACAGAAAACAAGTCCAAACAATGAAATAATTGCAACATTTTACACTGAGTGTCCAGAAGTAACATTGTAAAGATGGTATGTTCACTGTTTAAGGTTTATATCATGTGGCAGGAGAAAAAAATGGAAAATCTCCAAATGAGCTTATATCACTCTAATGTACACATAAACATAGAAAAACAGAAAACAAGTCCAAACAATGAAATAATTGCAACATTTTACACTGAGTGTCCAGAAGTAACATTGTAAAGATGGTATGTTCACTTTTTAAGGTTTTTTCATGTGGCAGGAGAAAAAAAGGGAAAATCTCCAAATGAGCTTATCTCACTCTAATGTACACATAAACATAGAAAAACAGAAAACAAGTCCAAACAATGAAATAATTGCAACATTTTACACTGAGTGTCCAGAAGTAACATTGTAAAGATGTTATGTTCACTTTTTAAGGTTTATATCATGTGGCAGGAGAAAAAAAGGAAAATCTCCAAATGAGCTTATCTCACTCTAATGTACACATAAACATAGAAACACAGAAAACAAGTCCAAACAATGAAATAATTGCAACATTTTACACTGAGTGTCCAGAAGTAACATTGTGACGATGTTATGTTCACTTTTTAAGGTTTATATCATGTGGCAGGAGAAAAAAAGGGAAAATCTCCAAATGAGCTTAACTCACTCCAATGCGCACTTTAACATAGAAAAACAGAAAACAAGTCCAAACAATGAAAAAATTGTAAAATTGGACACTGAGTGTCCAGAAGTAACAATGTAAAGATGTTATGTTCACTTTTTAAGGTTTATATCATGTGGCAGGAGAAAAAAATGGAAAATCTCCAAATGAGCTTAACTCACTCCAATGCGCACTTTAACATAGAAAAACAGAAAACAAGTCCAAACAATGAAAAAATTGTAAAATTTGACACTGAGTGTCCAGAAGTAACATTGTAAAGATGTTATGTTCACTTTTTAAGGTTTATATCATGTGGCAGGAGAAAAAAAGGGAAAATCTCCAAATGAGCTTATCTCACTCTAATGTACACATAAACATAGAAAAACAGAAAACAAGTCCAAACAATGAAATAATTGCAACATTTTACACTGAGTGTCCAGAAGTAACATTGTGACGATGTTATGTTCACTTTTTAAGGTTTATATCATGTGGCAGGAGAAAAAAAGGGAAAATCTCCAAATGAGCTTAACTCACTCCAATGCGCACTTTAACATAGAAAAACAGAAAACAAGTCCAAACAATGAAAAAATTGTAAAATTTGACACTGAGTGTCCAGAAGTAACAATGTAAAGATGTTATGTTCACTTTTTAAGGTTTATATCATGTGGCAGGAGAAAAAAATGGAAAATCTCCAAATGAGCTTAACTCACTCCAATGCGCACTTTAACATAGAAAAACAGAAAACAAGTCCAAACAATGAAAAAATTGCAACATTTTACACTGAGTTTCCAGAAGTAACATTGTAAAGATGTTATGTTCACTTTTCAAGGTTTATATCATGTGGCAGGAGAAAAATGGAAAATCTCCAAATGAGCTTATCTCACTGTAATGTACACATAAACATAGAAACACAGAAAACAAGTCCAAACAATGAAATAATTGCAACATTTTACACTGAGTGTCCAGAAGTAACATTGTAACGATGTTATGTTCACTTTTTAAGGTTTATATCATGTGGCAGGAGAAAAAAATGGAAAATCTCCAAATGAGCTTATCTCACTCTAATGTACACATAAACATAGAAAAACAGAAAACAAGTCCAAACAATGAAATAATTGCAACATTTTACACTGAGTGTCCAGAAGTAACATTGTAAAGATGGTATGTTCACTTTTTAAGGTTTATATCATGTGGCAGGAGAAAAAAATGGAAAATCTCCAAATGAGCTTATCTCACTCTAATGTACACATAAACATAGAAAAACAGAAAACAAGTCCAAACAATGAAAAAATTGCAACATTTTACACTGAGTTTCCAGAAGTAACATTGTAAAGATGTTATGTTCACTTTTCAAGGTTTATATCATGTGGCAGGAGAAAAATGGAAAATCTCCAAATGAGCTTATCTCACTCTAATGTACACATAAACATAGAAACACAGAAAACAAGTCCAAACAATGAAATAATTGCAACATTTTACACTGAGTGTCCAGAAGTAACATTGTAACGATGTTATGTTCACTTTTTAAGGTTTATATCATGTGGCAGGAGAAAAAAAGGGAAAATCTCCAAATGAGCTTAACTCACTCCAATGCGCACTTTAACATAGAAAAACAGAAAACAAGTCCAAACAATGAAAAAATTGTAAAATTGGACACTGAGTGTCCAGAAGTAACATTGTAAAGATGTTATGTTCACTTTTCAAGGTTTATATCATGTGGCAGGAGAAAAAAATGGAAAATCTCCAAATGAGCTTAACTCACTCCAATGCGCACTTTAACATAGAAAAACAGAAAACAAGTCCAAACAATGAAAAAATTGTAAAATTTGACACTGAGTGTCCAGAAGTAACATTGTAAAGATGTTATGTTCACTTTTTAAGGTTTATATCATGTGGCAGGAGAAAAAAATGGAAAATCTCCAAATGAGCTTATCTCACTCTAATGTACACATAAACATAGAAAAACAGAAAACAAGTCCAAACAATGAAAAAATTGCAACATTTTACACTGAGTTTCCAGAAGTAACATTGTAAAGATGTTATGTTCACTTTTCAAGGTTTATATCATGTGGCAGGAGAAAAAAATGGAAAATCTCCAAATGAGCTTATCTCACTCTAATGTACACATAAACATAGAAAAACAGAAAACAAGTCCAAACAATGAAATAATTGCAACATTTTACACTGAGTGTCCAGAAGTAACATTGTCAAGATGTTATGTTCACTTTTTAAGGTTTATATCATGTGGCAGGAGAAAAAAAGGAAAATCTCCAAATGAGCTTATCTCACTCTAATGTACACATAAACATAGAAACACAGAAAACAAGTCCAAACAATGAAATAATTGCAACATTTTACACTGAGTGTCCAGAAGTAACATTGTGACGATGTTATGTTCACTTTTTAAGGTTTATATCATGTGGCAGGAGAAAAAAAGGGAAAATCTCCAAATGAGCTTAACTCACTCCAATGCGCACTTTAACATAGAAAAACAGAAAACAAGTCCAAACAATGAAAAAATTGTAAAATTTGACACTGAGTGTCCAGAAGTAACATTGTAAAGATGTTATGTTCACTTTTTAAGGTTTATATCATGTGGCAGGAGAAAAAAATGGAAAATCTCCAAATGAGCTTATCTCACTCTAATGTACACATAAACATAGAAAAACAGAAAACAAGTCCAAACAATGAAATAATTGCAACATTTTACACTGAGTGTCCAGAAGTAACATTGTAAAGATGTTATGTTCACTTTTTAAGGTTTATATCATGTGGCAGGAGAAAAAAAGGGAAAATCTCCAAATGAGCTTAACTCACTCCAATGCGCACTTTAACATAGAAAAACAGAAAACAAGTCCAAACAATGAAAAAATTGTAAAATTTGACACTGAGTGTCCAGAAGTAACAATGTAAAGATGTTATGTTCACTTTTAAAGGTTTATATCATGTGGCAGGAGAAAAAAATGGAAAATCTCCAAATGAGCTTAACTCACTCCAATGCGCACTTTAACATAGAAAAACAGAAAACAAGTCCAAACAATGAAAAAATTGTAAAATTTGACACTGAGTGTCCAGAAGTAACATTGTAAAGATGTTATGTTCACTTTTTAAGGTTTATATCGTGTGGCAGGAGAAAAAAATGGAAAATCTCCAAATGAGCTTATCTCACTCTAATGTACACATAAACATAGAAAAACAGAAAACAAGTCCAAACAATGAAATAATTGCAACATTTTACACTGAGTGTCCAGAAGTAACATTGTAAAGATGTTATGTTCACTTTTTAAGGTTTATATCATGTGGCAGGAGAAAAAAAGGGAAAATCTCCAAATGAGCTTATCTCACTCTAATGTACACATAAACATAGAAAAACAGAAAACAAGTCCAAACAATGAAAAAATTGCAACATTTTACACTGAGTTTCCAGAAGTAACATTGTAAAGATGGTATGTTCACTTTTTAAGGTTTATATCATGTGGCAGGAGAAAAAAAGGGAAAATCTCCAAATGAGCTTATCTCACTCTAATGTACACATAAACATAGAAAAACAGAAAACAAGTCCAAACAATGAAATAATTGTAAAATTTGACACTGAGTGTCCAGAAGTAACAATGTAAAGATGTTATGTTCACTTTTTAAGGTTTATATCATGTGGCAGGAGAAAAAAAGGGAAAATCTCCAAATGAGCTTATCTCACTCTAATGTACACATAAACATAGAAAAACAGAAAACAAGTCCAAACAATGAAATAATTGCAACATTTTACACTGAGTGTCCAGAAGTAACATTGTAAAGATGTTATGTTCACTTTTTAAGGTTTATATCATGTGGCAGGAGAAAAAAAGGAAAATCTCCAAATGAGCTTATCTCACTCTAATGTTCACATAAACATAGAAACACAGAAAACAAGTCCAAACAATGAAATAATTGCAACATTTTACACTGAGTGTCCAGAAGTAACATTGTGACGATGTTATGTTCACTTTTTAAGGTTTATATCATGTGGCAGGAGAAAAAAAGGGAAAATCTCCAAATGAGCTTAACTCACTCCAATGCGCACTTTAACATAGAAAAACAGAAAACAAGTCCAAACAATGAAAAAATTGTAAAATTTGACACTGAGTGTCCAGAAGTAACAATGTAAAGATGTTATGTTCACTTTTTAAGGTTTATATCATGTGGCAGGAGAAAAAAATGGAAAATCTCCAAATGAGCTTATCTCACTCTAATGTACACATAAACATAGAAAAACAGAAAACAAGTCCAAACAATGAAAAAATTGTAAAATTTGACACTGAGTGTCCAGAAGTAACATTGTAAAGATGTTATGTTCACTTTTTAAGGTTTATATCATGTGGCAGGAGAAAAAAATGGAAAATCTCCAAATGAGCTTATCTCACTCTAATGTACACATAAACATAGAAAAACAGAAAACAAGTCCAAACAATGAAATAATTGCAACATTTTACACTGAGTGTCCAGAAGTAACATTGTAAAGATGGTATGTTCACTGTTTAAGGTTTATATCATGTGGCAGGAGAAAAAAATGGAAAATCTCCAAATGAGCTTATATCACTCTAATGTACACATAAACATAGAAAAACAGAAAACAAGTCCAAACAATGAAATAATTGCAACATTTTACACTGAGTGTCCAGAAGTAACATTGTAAAGATGGTATGTTCACTTTTTAAGGTTTTTTCATGTGGCAGGAGAAAAAAAGGGAAAATCTCCAAATGAGCTTATCTCACTCTAATGTACACATAAACATAGAAAAACAGAAAACAAGTCCAAACAATGAAATAATTGCAACATTTTACACTGAGTGTCCAGAAGTAACATTGTAAAGATGTTATGTTCACTTTTTAAGGTTTATATCATGTGGCAGGAGAAAAAAAGGAAAATCTCCAAATGAGCTTATCTCACTCTAATGTACACATAAACATAGAAACACAGAAAACAAGTCCAAACAATGAAATAATTGCAACATTTTACACTGAGTGTCCAGAAGTAACATTGTGACGATGTTATGTTCACTTTTTAAGGTTTATATCATGTGGCAGGAGAAAAAAAGGGAAAATCTCCAAATGAGCTTAACTCACTCCAATGCGCACTTTAACATAGAAAAACAGAAAACAAGTCCAAACAATGAAAAAATTGTAAAATTGGACACTGAGTGTCCAGAAGTAACAATGTAAAGATGTTATGTTCACTTTTTAAGGTTTATATCATGTGGCAGGAGAAAAAAATGGAAAATCTCCAAATGAGCTTAACTCACTCCAATGCGCACT
Organism: Microchirus variegatus; assembly: GCF_963457635.1. NCBI lineage: Eukaryota > Metazoa > Chordata > Actinopteri > Pleuronectiformes > Soleidae > Microchirus > Microchirus variegatus. The sequence continues at coordinate 25,521,554 of NC_139802.1, read as the reverse complement.
TTAACATAGAAAAACAGAAAACAAGTCCAAACAATGAAAAAATTGTAAAATTTGACACTGAGTGTCCAGAAGTAACATTGTAAAGATGTTATGTTCACTTTTTAAGGTTTATATCATGTGGCAGGAGAAAAAAAGGGAAAATCTCCAAATGAGCTTATCTCACTCTAATGTACACATAAACATAGAAAAACAGAAAACAAGTCCAAACAATGAAATAATTGCAACATTTTACACTGAGTGTCCAGAAGTAACATTGTGACGATGTTATGTTCACTTTTTAAGGTTTATATCATGTGGCAGGAGAAAAAAAGGGAAAATCTCCAAATGAGCTTAACTCACTCCAATGCGCACTTTAACATAGAAAAACAGAAAACAAGTCCAAACAATGAAAAAATTGTAAAATTTGACACTGAGTGTCCAGAAGTAACAATGTAAAGATGTTATGTTCACTTTTTAAGGTTTATATCATGTGGCAGGAGAAAAAAATGGAAAATCTCCAAATGAGCTTAACTCACTCCAATGCGCACTTTAACATAGAAAAACAGAAAACAAGTCCAAACAATGAAAAAATTGCAACATTTTACACTGAGTTTCCAGAAGTAACATTGTAAAGATGTTATGTTCACTTTTCAAGGTTTATATCATGTGGCAGGAGAAAAATGGAAAATCTCCAAATGAGCTTATCTCACTGTAATGTACACATAAACATAGAAACACAGAAAACAAGTCCAAACAATGAAATAATTGCAACATTTTACACTGAGTGTCCAGAAGTAACATTGTAACGATGTTATGTTCACTTTTTAAGGTTTATATCATGTGGCAGGAGAAAAAAATGGAAAATCTCCAAATGAGCTTATCTCACTCTAATGTACACATAAACATAGAAAAACAGAAAACAAGTCCAAACAATGAAATAATTGCAACATTTTACACTGAGTGTCCAGAAGTAACATTGTAAAGATGGTATGTTCACTTTTTAAGGTTTATATCATGTGGCAGGAGAAAAAAATGGAAAATCTCCAAATGAGCTTATCTCACTCTAATGTACACATAAACATAGAAAAACAGAAAACAAGTCCAAACAATGAAAAAATTGCAACATTTTACACTGAGTTTCCAGAAGTAACATTGTAAAGATGTTATGTTCACTTTTCAAGGTTTATATCATGTGGCAGGAGAAAAATGGAAAATCTCCAAATGAGCTTATCTCACTCTAATGTACACATAAACATAGAAACACAGAAAACAAGTCCAAACAATGAAATAATTGCAACATTTTACACTGAGTGTCCAGAAGTAACATTGTAACGATGTTATGTTCACTTTTTAAGGTTTATATCATGTGGCAGGAGAAAAAAAGGGAAAATCTCCAAATGAGCTTAACTCACTCCAATGCGCACTTTAACATAGAAAAACAGAAAACAAGTCCAAACAATGAAAAAATTGTAAAATTGGACACTGAGTGTCCAGAAGTAACAATGTAAAGATGTTATGTTCACTTTTTAAGGTTTATATCATGTGGCAGGAGAAAAAAATGGAAAATCTCCAAATGAGCTTAACTCACTCCAATGCGCACTTTAACATAGAAAAACAGAAAACAAGTCCAAACAATGAAAAAATTGTAAAATTTGACACTGAGTGTCCAGAAGTAACATTGTAAAGATGTTATGTTCACTTTTTAAGGTTTATATCATGTGGCAGGAGAAAAAAAGGGAAAATCTCCAAATGAGCTTATCTCACTCTAATGTACACATAAACATAGAAAAACAGAAAACAAGTCCAAACAATGAAATAATTGCAAAATTTTACACTGAGTGTCCAGAAGTAACATTGTAAAGATGTTATGTTCACTTTTTAAGGTTTATATCATGTGGCAGGAGAAAAAAAGGGAAAATCTCCAAATGAGCTTATCTCACTCTAATGTACACATAAACATAGAAAAACAGAAAACAAGTCCAAACAATGAAAAAATTGTAAAATTTGACACTGAGTGTCCAGAAGTAACAATGTAAAGATGTTATGTTCACTTTTTAAGGTTTATATCATGTGGCAGGAGAAAAAAATGGAAAATCTCCAAATGAGCTTAACTCACTCCAATGCGCACTTTAACATAGAAAAACAGAAAACAAGTCCAAACAATGAAAAAATTGTAAAATTTGACACTGAGTGTCCAGAAGTAACATTGTAAAGATGTTATGTTCACTTTTTAAGGTTTATATCATGTGGCAGGAGAAAAAAATGGAAAATCTCCAAATGAGCTTAACTCACTCCAATGCGCACTTTAACATAGAAAAACAGAAAACAAGTCCAAACAATGAAAAAATTGTAAAATTTGACACTGAGTGTCCAGAAGTAACATTGTAAAGATGTTATGTTCACTTTTTAAGGTTTATATCGTGTGGCAGGAGAAAAAAATGGAAAATCTCCAAATGAGCTTATCTCACTCTAATGTACACATAAACATAGAAAAACAGAAAACAAGTCCAAACAATGAAAAAATTGCAACATTTTACACTGAGTTTCCAGAAGTAACATTGTAAAGATGGTATGTTCACTTTTTAAGGTTTATATCATGTGGCAGGAGAAAAAAAGGGAAAATCTCCAAATGAGCTTATCTCACTCTAATGTACACATAAACATAGAAAAACAGAAAACAAGTCCAAACAATGAAAAAATTGTAAAATTTGACACTGAGTGTCCAGAAGTAACAATGTAAAGATGTTATGTTCACTTTTTAAGGTTTATATCATGTGGCAGGAGAAAAAAATGGAAAATCTCCAAATGAGCTTAACTCACTCCAATGCGCACTTTAACATAGAAAAACAGAAAACAAGTCCAAACAATGAAAAAATTGTAAAATTTGACACTGAGTGTCCAGAAGTAACATTGTAAAGATGTTATGTTCACTTTTTAAGGTTTATATCATGTGGCAGGAGAAAAAAATGGAAAATCTCCAAATGAGCTTAACTCACTCCAATGCGCACTTTAACATAGAAAAACAGAAAACAAGTCCAAACAATGAAAAAATTGTAAAATTTGACACTGAGTGTCCAGAAGTAACATTGTAAAGATGTTATGTTCACTTTTTAAGGTTTATATCATGTGGCAGGAGAAAAAAATGGAAAATCTCCAAATGAGCTTAACTCACTCCAATGCGCACTTTAACATAGAAAAATAGAAAACAAGTCCAAACAATGAAAAAATTGTAAAATTTGACACTGAGTGTCCAGAAGTAACATTGTAAAGATGTTATGTTCACTTTTTAAGGTTTATATCATGTGGCAGGAGAAAAAAATGGAAAATCTCCAAATGAGCTTATCTCACGCTAATGTACACATAAACATAGAAAAACAGAAAACAAGTCCAAACAATGAAATAATTGCAAAATTTTACACTGAGTGTCCAGAAGTAACATTGTAAAGATGTTATGTTCACTTTTTAAGGTTTATATCATGTGGCAGGAGAAAAAAAGGGAAAATCTCCAAATGAGCTTATCTCACTCTAATGTACACATAAACATAGAAAAACAGAAAACAAGTCCAAACAATGAAATAATTGCAAAATTTTACACTGAGTGTCCAGAAGTAACATTGTAAAGATGTTATGTTCACTTTTTAAGGTTTATATCATGTGGCAGGAGAAAAAAAGGGAAAATCTCCAAATGAGCTTAACTCACTCTAATGCGCACTTTAACATAGAAAAACAGAAAACAAGTCCAAACAATGAAATAATTGCAACATTTTACACTGAGTGTCCAGAAGTAACATTGTAAAGATGGTATGTTCACTTTTTAAGGTTTATATCATGTGGCAGGAGAAAAAAAGGGAAAATCTCCAAATGAGCTTATCTCACTCTAATGTACACATAAACATAGAAAAACAGAAAACAAGTCCAAACAATGAAATAATTGCAATATTTTACACTGAGTGTCCAGAAGTAACATTGTAAAGATGTTATGTTCACTTTTTAAGGTTTATATCATGTGGCAGGAGAAAAAAAGGAAAATCTCCAAATGAGCTTATCTCACTCTAATGTACACATAAACATAGAAACACAGAAAACAATTCCAAACAATGAAATAATTGCAACATTTTACACTGAGTGTCCAGAAGTAACATTGTGACGATGTTATGTTCACTTTTTAAGGTTTATATCATGTGGCAGGAGAAAAAAATGGAAAATCTCCAAATGAGCTTAACTCACTCCAATGCGCACTTTAACATAGAAAAACAGAAAACAAGTCCAAACAATGAAAAAATTGTAAAATTTGACACTGAGTGTCCAGAAGTAACAATGTAAAGATGTTATGTTCACTTTTTAAGGTTTATATCATGTGGCAGGAGAAAAAAAGGGAAAATCTCCAAATGAGCTTAACTCACTCCAATGCGCACTTTAACATAGAAAAACAGAAAACAAGTCCAAACAATGAAAAAATTGTAAAATTTGACACTGAGTGTCCAGAAGTAACAATGTAAAGATGTTATGTTCACTTTTTAAGGTTTATATCATGTGGCAGGAGAAAAAAATGGAAAATCTCCAAATGAGCTTAACTCACTCCAATGCGCACTTTAACATAGAAAAACAGAAAACAAGTCCAAACAATGAAAAAATTGTAAAATTTGACACTGAGTGTCCAGAAGTAACATTGTCAAGATTTTATGTTCACTTTTTAAGGTTTATATCATGTGGCAGGAGAAAAAAATGGAAAATCTCCAAATGAGCTTATCTCACTCTAATGTACACATAAACATAGAAAAACAGAAAACAAGTCCAAACAATGAAATAATTGCAACATTTTACACTGAGTGTCCAGAAGTAACAATGTAAAGATGTTATGTTCACTTTTTAAGGTTTATATCATGTGGCAGGAGAAAAAAATGGAAAATCTCCAAATGAGCTTAACTCACTCCAATGCGCACTTTAACATAGAAAAACAGAAAACAAGTCCAAACAATGAAAAAATTGTAAAATTTGACACTGAGTGTCCAGAAGTAACATTGTAAAGATGTTATGTTCACTTTTTAAGGTTTATATCATGTGGCAGGAGAAAAAAATGGAAAATCTCCAAATGAGCTTATCTCACTCTAATGTACACATAAACATAGAAAAACAGAAAACAAGTCCAAACAATGAAAAAATTGCAACATTTTACACTGAGTTTCCAGAAGTAACATTGTAAAGATGTTATGTTCACTTTTCAAGGTTTATATCATGTGGCAGGAGAAAAATGGAAAATCTCCAAATGAGCTTATCTCACTGTAATGTACACATAAACATAGAAACACAGAAAACAAGTCCAAACAATGAAATAATTGCAACATTTTACACTGAGTGTCCAGAAGTAACATTGTAACGATGTTATGTTCACTTTTTAAGGTTTATATCATGTGGCAGGAGAAAAAAATGGAAAATCTCCAAATGAGCTTATCTCACTCTAATGTACACATAAACATAGAAAAACAGAAAACAAGTCCAAACAATGAAATAATTGCAACATTTTACACTGAGTGTCCAGAAGTAACATTGTAAAGATGGTATGTTCACTTTTTAAGGTTTATATCATGTGGCAGGAGAAAAAAATGGAAAATCTCCAAATGAGCTTATCTCACTCTAATGTACACATAAACATAGAAAAACAGAAAACAAGTCCAAACAATGAAAAAATTGCAACATTTTACACTGAGTTTCCAGAAGTAACATTGTAAAGATGTTATGTTCACTTTTCAAGGTTTATATCATGTGGCAGGAGAAAAATGGAAAATCTCCAAATGAGCTTATCTCACTCTAATGTACACATAAACATAGAAACACAGAAAACAAGTCCAAACAATGAAATAATTGCAACATTTTACACTGAGTGTCCAGAAGTAACATTGTAACGATGTTATGTTCACTTTTTAAGGTTTATATCATGTGGCAGGAGAAAAAAAGGGAAAATCTCCAAATGAGCTTAACTCACTCCAATGCGCACTTTAACATAGAAAAACAGAAAACAAGTCCAAACAATGAAAAAATTGTAAAATTGGACACTGAGTGTCCAGAAGTAACAATGTAAAGATGTTATGTTCACTTTTTAAGGTTTATATCATGTGGCAGGAGAAAAAAATGGAAAATCTCCAAATGAGCTTAACTCACTCCAATGCGCACTTTAACATAGAAAAACAGAAAACAAGTCCAAACAATGAAAAAATTGTAAAATTTGACACTGAGTGTCCAGAAGTAACATTGTAAAGATGTTATGTTCACTTTTTAAGGTTTATATCATGTGGCAGGAGAAAAAAAGGGAAAATCTCCAAATGAGCTTATCTCACTCTAATGTACACATAAACATAGAAAAACAGAAAACAAGTCCAAACAATGAAATAATTGCAAAATTTTACACTGAGTGTCCAGAAGTAACATTGTAAAGATGTTATGTTCACTTTTTAAGGTTTATATCATGTGGCAGGAGAAAAAAAGGGAAAATCTCCAAATGAGCTTATCTCACTCTAATGTACACATAAACATAGAAAAACAGAAAACAAGTCCAAACAATGAAAAAATTGTAAAATTTGACACTGAGTGTCCAGAAGTAACAATGTAAAGATGTTATGTTCACTTTTTAAGGTTTATATCATGTGGCAGGAGAAAAAAATGGAAAATCTCCAAATGAGCTTAACTCACTCCAATGCGCACTTTAACATAGAAAAACAGAAAACAAGTCCAAACAATGAAAAAATTGTAAAATTTGACACTGAGTGTCCAGAAGTAACATTGTAAAGATGTTATGTTCACTTTTTAAGGTTTATATCATGTGGCAGGAGAAAAAAATGGAAAATCTCCAAATGAGCTTAACTCACTCCAATGCGCACTTTAACATAGAAAAACAGAAAACAAGTCCAAACAATGAAAAAATTGTAAAATTTGACACTGAGTGTCCAGAAGTAACATTGTAAAGATGTTATGTTCACTTTTTAAGGTTTATATCGTGTGGCAGGAGAAAAAAATGGAAAATCTCCAAATGAGCTTATCTCACTCTAATGTACACATAAACATAGAAAAACAGAAAACAAGTCCAAACAATGAAATAATTGCAAAATTTTACACTGAGTGTCCAGAAGTAACATTGTAAAGATGTTATGTTCACTTTTTAAGGTTTATATCATGTGGCAGGAGAAAAAAAGGGAAAATCTCCAAATGAGCTTATCTCACTCTAATGTACACATAAACATAGAAAAACAGAAAACAAGTCCAAACAATGAAAAAATTGCAACATTTTACACTGAGTTTCCAGAAGTAACATTGTAAAGATGGTATGTTCACTTTTTAAGGTTTATATCATGTGGCAGGAGAAAAAAAGGGAAAATCTCCAAATGAGCTTATCTCACTCTAATGTACACATAAACATAGAAAAACAGAAAACAAGTCCAAACAATGAAAAAATTGTAAAATTTGACACTGAGTGTCCAGAAGTAACAATGTAAAGATGTTATGTTCACTTTTTAAGGTTTATATCATGTGGCAGGAGAAAAAAATGGAAAATCTCCAAATGAGCTTAACTCACTCCAATGCGCACTTTAACATAGAAAAACAGAAAACAAGTCCAAACAATGAAAAAATTGTAAAATTTGACACTGAGTGTCCAGAAGTAACATTGTAAAGATGTTATGTTCACTTTTTAAGGTTTATATCATGTGGCAGGAGAAAAAAATGGAAAATCTCCAAATGAGCTTAACTCACTCCAATGCGCACTTTAACATAGAAAAACAGAAAACAAGTCCAAACAATGAAAAAATTGTAAAATTTGACACTGAGTGTCCAGAAGTAACATTGTAAAGATGTTATGTTCACTTTTTAAGGTTTATATCATGTGGCAGGAGAAAAAAATGGAAAATCTCCAAATGAGCTTAACTCACTCCAATGCGCACTTTAACATAGAAAAATAGAAAACAAGTCCAAACAATGAAAAAATTGTAAAATTTGACACTGAGTGTCCAGAAGTAACATTGTAAAGATGTTATGTTCACTTTTTAAGGTTTATATCATGTGGCAGGAGAAAAAAATGGAAAATCTCCAAATGAGCTTATCTCACGCTAATGTACACATAAACATAGAAAAACAGAAAACAAGTCCAAACAATGAAATAATTGCAAAATTTTACACTGAGTGTCCAGAAGTAACATTGTAAAGATGTTATGTTCACTTTTTAAGGTTTATATCATGTGGCAGGAGAAAAAAAGGGAAAATCTCCAAATGAGCTTATCTCACTCTAATGTACACATAAACATAGAAAAACAGAAAACAAGTCCAAACAATGAAATAATTGCAAAATTTTACACTGAGTGTCCAGAAGTAACATTGTAAAGATGTTATGTTCACTTTTTAAGGTTTATATCATGTGGCAGGAGAAAAAAAGGGAAAATCTCCAAATGAGCTTAACTCACTCTAATGCGCACTTTAACATAGAAAAACAGAAAACAAGTCCAAACAATGAAATAATTGCAACATTTTACACTGAGTGTCCAGAAGTAACATTGTAAAGATGGTATGTTCACTTTTTAAGGTTTATATCATGTGGCAGGAGAAAAAAAGGGAAAATCTCCAAATGAGCTTATCTCACTCTAATGTACACATAAACATAGAAAAACAGAAAACAAGTCCAAACAATGAAATAATTGCAATATTTTACACTGAGTGTCCAGAAGTAACATTGTAAAGATGTTATGTTCACTTTTTAAGGTTTATATCATGTGGCAGGAGAAAAAAAGGAAAATCTCCAAATGAGCTTATCTCACTCTAATGTACACATAAACATAGAAACACAGAAAACAATTCCAAACAATGAAATAATTGCAACATTTTACACTGAGTGTCCAGAAGTAACATTGTGACGATGTTATGTTCACTTTTTAAGGTTTATATCATGTGGCAGGAGAAAAAAATGGAAAATCTCCAAATGAGCTTAACTCACTCCAATGCGCACTTTAACATAGAAAAACAGAAAACAAGTCCAAACAATGAAAAAATTGTAAAATTTGACACTGAGTGTCCAGAAGTAACAATGTAAAGATGTTATGTTCACTTTTTAAGGTTTATATCATGTGGCAGGAGAAAAAAAGGGAAAATCTCCAAATGAGCTTAACTCACTCCAATGCGCACTTTAACATAGAAAAACAGAAAACAAGTCCAAACAATGAAAAAATTGTAAAATTTGACACTGAGTGTCCAGAAGTAACAATGTAAAGATGTTATGTTCACTTTTTAAGGTTTATATCATGTGGCAGGAGAAAAAAATGGAAAATCTCCAAATGAGCTTAACTCACTCCAATGCGCACTTTAACATAGAAAAACAGAAAACAAGTCCAAACAATGAAAAAATTGTAAAATTTGACACTGAGTGTCCAGAAGTAACATTGTCAAGATTTTATGTTCACTTTTTAAGGTTTATATCATGTGGCAGGAGAAAAAAATGGAAAATCTCCAAATGAGCTTATCTCACTCTAATGTACACATAAACATAGAAAAACAGAAAACAAGTCCAAACAATGAAATAATTGCAACATTTTACACTGAGTGTCCAGAAGTAACATTGTGACGATGTTATGTTCACTTTTTAAGGTTTATATCATGTGGCAGGAGAAAAAAAGGGAAAATCTCCAAATGAGCTTAACTCACTCCAATGCGCACTTTAACATAGAAAAACAGAAAACAAGTCCAAACAATGAAAAAAATGTAAAATTTGACACTGAGTGTCCAGAAGTAACAATGTAAAGATGTTATGTTCACTTTTTAAGGTTTATATCATGTGGCAGGAGAAAAAAATGGAAAATCTCCAAATGAGCTTAACTCACTCCAATGCGCACTTTAACATAGAAAAACAGAAAACAAGTCCAAACAATGAAAAAATTGTAAAATTTGACACTGAGTGTCCAGAAGTAACATTGTAAAGATGTTATGTTCACTTTTTAAGGTTTATATCATGTGGCAGGAGAAAAAAATGGAAAATCTCCAAATGAGCTTATCTCACTCTAATGTACACATAAACATAGAAAAACAGAAAACAAGTCCAAACAATGAAATAATTGCAACATTTTACACTGAGTGTCCAGAAGTAACATTGTAAAGATGTTATGTTCACTTTTTAAGGTTTATATCATGTGGCAGGAGAAAAAAAGGGAAAATCTCCAAATGAGCTTAACTCACTCTAATGCGCACTTTAACATAGAAAAACAGAAAACAAGTCCAAACAATGAAAAAATTGTAAAATTTTACACTGAGTGTCCAGAAGTAACATTGTAAAGATGTTATGTTCACTTTTTAACGTTTATATCATGTGGCAGGAGAAAAAAATGGAAAATCTCCAAATGAGCTTATCTCACTCTAATGTACACATAAACATAGAAAAACAGAAAACAAGTCCAAACAATGAAATAATTGCAACATTTTACACTGAGTGTCCAGAAGTAACATTGTAAAGATGGTATGTTCACTTTTTAAGGTTTATATCATGTGGCAGGAGAAAAAAAGGGAAAATCTCCAAATGAGCTTATCTCACTCTAATGTACACATAAACATAGAAAAACAGAAAACAAGTCCAAACAATGAAATAATTGCAACATTTTACACTGAGTGTCCAGAAGTAACATTGTAAAGATGTTATGTTCACTTTTTAAGGTTTATATCATGTGGCAGGAGAAAAAAAGGAAAATCTCCAAATGAGCTTATCTCACTCTAATGTACACATAAACATAGAAACACAGAAAACAAGTCCAAACAATGAAAAAATTGCAACATTTTACACTGAGTTTCCAGAAGTAACATTGTAAAGATGTTATGTTCACTTTTCAAGGTTTATATCATGTGGCAGGAGAAAAAAATGGAAAATCTCCAAATGAGCTTATCTCACTCTAATGTACACATAAACATAGAAACACAGAAAACAAGTCCAAACAATGAAATAATTGCAACATTTTACACTGAGTGTCCAGAAGTAACATTGTAACGATGTTATGTTCACTTTTTAAGGTTTATATCATGTGGCAGGAGAAAAAAATGGAAAATCTCCAAATGAGCTTATCTCACTCTAATGTACACATAAACATAGAAAAACAGAAAACAAGTCCAAACAATGAAATAATTGCAACATTTTACACTGAGTGTCCAGAAGTAACATTGTACAGATGGTATGTTCACTTTTTAAGGTTTATATCATGTGGCAGGAGAAAAAAAGGGAAAATCTCCAAATGAGCTTATCTCACTCTAATGTACACATAAACATAGAAAAACAGAAAACAAGTCCAAACAATGAAATAATTGCAACATTTTACACTGAGTGTCCAGAAGTAACATTGTAAAGATGTTATGTTCACTTTTTAAGGTTTATATCATGTGGCAGGAGAAAAAAAGGAAAATCTCCAAATGAGCTTATCTCACTCTAATGTACACATAAACATAGAAACACAGAAAACAAGTCCAAACAATGAAATAATTGCAACATTTTACACTGAGTGTCCAGAAGTAACATTGTGACGATGTTATGTTCACTTTTTAAGGTTTATATCATGTGGCAGGAGAAAAAAAGGGAAAATCTCCAAATGAGCTTAACTCACTCCAATGCGCACTTTAACATAGAAAAACAGAAAACAAGTCCAAACAATGAAAAAATTGTAAAATTTGACACTGAGTGTCCAGAAGTAACAATGTAAAGATGTTATGTTCACTTTTTAAGGTTTATATCATGTGGCAGGAGAAAAAAATGGAAAATCTCCAAATGAGCTTAACTCACTCCAATGCGCACTTTAACATAGAAAAACAGAAAACAAGTCCAAACAATGAAAAAATTGTAAAATTTGACACTGAGTGTCCAGAAGTAACATTGTAAAGATGTTATGTTCACTTTTTAAGGTTTATATCATGTGGCAGGAGAAAAAAATGGAAAATCTCCAAATGAGCTTATCTCACTCTAATGTACACATAAACATAGAAAAACAGAAAACAAGTCCAAACAATGAAATAATTGCAACATTTTACACTGAGTGTCCAGAAGTAACATTGTAAAGATGGTATGTTCACTTTTTAAGGTTTATATCATGTGGCAGGAGAAAAAAATGGAAAATCTCCAAATGAGCTTATCTCACTCTAATGTACACATAAACATAGAAAAACAGAAAACAAGTCCAAACAATGAAATAATTGCAACATTTTACACTGAGTGTCCAGAAGTAACATTGTAAAGATGTTATGTTCACTTTTTAAGGTTTATATCATGTGGCAGGAGAAAAAAAGGAAAATCTCCAAATGAGCTTATCTCACTCTAATGTACACATAAACATAGAAACACAGAAAACAAGTCCAAACAATGAAATAATTGCAACATTTTACACTGAGTGTCCAGAAGTAACATTGTGACGATGTTATGTTCACTTTTTAAGGTTTATATCATGTGGCAGGAGAAAAAAAGGGAAAATCTCCAAATGAGCTTAACTCACTCCAATGCGCACTTTAACATAGAAAAACAGAAAACAAGTCCAAACAATGAAAAAATTGTAAAATTGGACACTGAGTGTCCAGAAGTAACAATGTAAAGATGTTATGTTCACTTTTTAAGGTTTATATCATGTGGCAGGAGAAAAAAATGGAAAATCTCCAAATGAGCTTAACTCACTCCAATGCGCACTTTAACATAGAAAAACAGAAAACAAGTCCAAACAATGAAAAAATTGTAAAATTTGACACTGAGTGTCCAGAAGTAACATTGTAAAGATGTTATGTTCACTTTTTAAGGTTTATATCATGTGGCAGGAGAAAAAAAGGGAAAATCTCCAAATGAGCTTATCTCACTCTAATGTACACATAAACATAGAAAAACAGAAAACAAGTCCAAACAATGAAATAATTGCAACATTTTACACTGAGTGTCCAGAAGTAACATTGTGACGATGTTATGTTCACTTTTTAAGGTTTATATCATGTGGCAGGAGAAAAAAAGGGAAAATCTCCAAATGAGCTTAACTCACTCCAATGCGCACTTTAACATAGAAAAACAGAAAACAAGTCCAAACAATGAAAAAATTGTAAAATTTGACACTGAGTGTCCAGAAGTAACAATGTAAAGATGTTATGTTCACTTTTTAAGGTTTATATCATGTGGCAGGAGAAAAAAAGGGAAAATCTCCAAATGAGCTTATCTCACTCTAATGTACACATAAACATAGAAAAACAGAAAACAAGTCCAAACAATGAAATAATTGCAACATTTTCCACTGAGTGTCCAGAAGTAACATTGTAAAGATGTTATGTTCACTTTTTAAGGTTTATATCATGTGGCAGGAGAAAAAAAGGGAAAATCTCCAAATGAGCTTATCTCACTCTAATGTACACATAAACATAGAAAAACAGAAAACAAGTCCAAACAATGAAAAAATTGTAAAATTTGACACTGAGTGTCCAGAAGTAACAATGTAAAGATGTTATGTTCACTTTTTAAGGTTTATATCATGTGGCAGGAGAAAAAAATGGAAAATCTCCAAATGAGCTTAACTCACTCCAATGCGCACTTTAACATAGAAAAACAGAAAACAAGTCCAAACAATGAAAAAATTGTAAAATTTGACACTGAGTGTCCAGAAGTAACATTGTAAAGATGTTATGTTCACTTTTTAAGGTTTATATCATGTGGCAGGAGAAAAAAATGGAAAATCTCCAAATGAGCTTAACTCACTCCAATGCGCACTTTAACATAGAAAAACAGAAAACAAGTCCAAACAATGAAAAAATTGTAAAATTTGACACTGAGTGTCCAGAAGTAACATTGTAAAGATGTTATGTTCACTTTTTAAGGTTTATATCATGTGGCAGGAGAAAAAAATGGAAAATCTCCAAATGAGCTTAACTCACTCCAATGCGCACTTTAACATAGAAAAACAGAAAACAAGTCCAAACAATGAAAAAATTGTAAAATTTGACACTGAGTGTCCAGAAGTAACATTGTAAAGATGTTATGTTCACTTTTTAAGGTTTATATCATGTGGCAGGAGAAAAAAATGGAAAATCTCCAAATGAGCTTAACTCACTCCAATGCGCACTTTAACATAGAAAAATAGAAAACAAGTCCAAACAATGAAAAAATTGTAAAATTTGACACTGAGTGTCCAGAAGTAACATTGTAAAGATGTTATGTTCACTTTTTAAGGTTTATATCATGTGGCAGGAGAAAAAAATGGAAAATCTCCAAATGAGCTTATCTCACGCTAATGTACACATAAACATAGAAAAACAGAAAACAAGTCCAAACAATGAAATAATTGCAAAATTTTACACTGAGTGTCCAGAAGTAACATTGTAAAGATGTTATGTTCACTTTTTAAGGTTTATATCATGTGGCAGGAGAAAAAAATGGAAAATCTCCAAATGAGCTTATCTCACTCTAATGTACACATAAACATAGAAAAACAGAAAACAAGTCCAAACAATGAAATAATTGCAAAATTTTACACTGAGTGTCCAGAAGTAACATTGTAAAGATGTTATGTTCACTTTTTAAGGTTTATATCATGTGGCAGGAGAAAAAAAGGGAAAATCTCCAAATGAGCTTAACTCACTCTAATGCGCACTTTAACATAGAAAAACAGAAAACAAGTCCAAACAATGAAATAATTGCAACATTTTACACTGAGTGTCCAGAAGTAACATTGTAAAGATGGTATGTTCACTTTTTAAGGTTTATATCATGTGGCAGGAGAAAAAAAGGGAAAATCTCCAAATGAGCTTATCTCACTCTAATGTACACATAAACATAGAAAAACAGAAAACAAGTCCAAACAATGAAATAATTGCAATATTTTACACTGAGTGTCCAGAAGTAACATTGTAAAGATGTTATGTTCACTTTTTAAGGTTTATATCATGTGGCAGGAGAAAAAAAGGAAAATCTCCAAATGAGCTTATCTCACTCTAATGTACACATAAACATAGAAACACAGAAAACAATTCCAAACAATGAAATAATTGCAACATTTTACACTGAGTGTCCAGAAGTAACATTGTGACGATGTTATGTTCACTTTTTAAGGTTTATATCATGTGGCAGGAGAAAAAAATGGAAAATCTCCAAATGAGCTTAACTCACTCCAATGCGCACTTTAACATAGAAAAACAGAAAACAAGTCCAAACAATGAAAAAATTGTAAAATTTGACACTGAGTGTCCAGAAGTAACAATGTAAAGATGTTATGTTCACTTTTTAAGGTTTATATCATGTGGCAGGAGAAAAAAAGGGAAAATCTCCAAATGAGCTTAACTCACTCCAATGCGCACTTTAACATAGAAAAACAGAAAACAAGTCCAAACAATGAAAAAATTGTAAAATTTGACACTGAGTGTCCAGAAGTAACAATGTAAAGATGTTATGTTCACTTTTTAAGGTTTATATCATGTGGCAGGAGAAAAAAATGGAAAATCTCCAAATGAGCTTAACTCACTCCAATGCGCACTTTAACATAGAAAAACAGAAAACAAGTCCAAACAATGAAAAAATTGTAAAATTTGACACTGAGTGTCCAGAAGTAACATTGTCAAGATTTTATGTTCACTTTTTAAGGTTTATATCATGTGGCAGGAGAAAAAAATGGAAAATCTCCAAATGAGCTTATCTCACTCTAATGTACACATAAACATAGAAAAACAGAAAACAAGTCCAAACAATGAAATAATTGCAACATTTTACACTGAGTGTCCAGAAGTAACATTGTGACGATGTTATGTTCACTTTTTAAGGTTTATATCATGTGGCAGGAGAAAAAAAGGGAAAATCTCCAAATGAGCTTAACTCACTCCAATGCGCACTTTAACATAGAAAAACAGAAAACAAGTCCAAACAATGAAAAAAATGTAAAATTTGACACTGAGTGTCCAGAAGTAACAATGTAAAGATGTTATGTTCACTTTTTAAGGTTTATATCATGTGGCAGGAGAAAAAAATGGAAAATCTCCAAATGAGCTTAACTCACTCCAATGCGCACTTTAACATAGAAAAACAGAAAACAAGTCCAAACAATGAAAAAATTGTAAAATTTGACACTGAGTGTCCAGAAGTAACATTGTAAAGATGTTATGTTCACTTTTTAAGGTTTATATCATGTGGCAGGAGAAAAAAATGGAAAATCTCCAAATGAGCTTATCTCACTCTAATGTACACATAAACATAGAAAAACAGAAAACAAGTCCAAACAATGAAATAATTGCAACATTTTACACTGAGTGTCCAGAAGTAACAATGTAAAGATGTTATGTTCACTTTTTAAGGTTTATATCATGTGGCAGGAGAAAAAAATGGAAAATCTCCAAATGAGCTTAACTCACTCCAATGCGCACTTTAACATAGAAAAACAGAAAACAAGTCCAAACAATGAAAAAATTGTAAAATTTGACACTGAGTGTCCAGAAGTAACATTGTAAAGATGTTATGTTCACTTTTTAAGGTTTATATCATGTGGCAGGAGAAAAAAATGGAAAATCTCCAAATGAGCTTATCTCACTCTAATGTACACATAAACATAGAAAAACAGAAAACAAGTCCAAACAATGAAAAAATTGCAACATTTTACACTGAGTTTCCAGAAGTAACATTGTAAAGATGTTATGTTCACTTTTCAAGGTTTATATCATGTGGCAGGAGAAAAATGGAAAATCTCCAAATGAGCTTATCTCACTGTAATGTACACATAAACATAGAAACACAGAAAACAAGTCCAAACAATGAAATAATTGCAACATTTTACACTGAGTGTCCAGAAGTAACATTGTAACGATGTTATGTTCACTTTTTAAGGTTTATATCATGTGGCAGGAGAAAAAAATGGAAAATCTCCAAATGAGCTTATCTCACTCTAATGTACACATAAACATAGAAAAACAGAAAACAAGTCCAAACAATGAAATAATTGCAACATTTTACACTGAGTGTCCAGAAGTAACATTGTAAAGATGGTATGTTCACTTTTTAAGGTTTATATCATGTGGCAGGAGAAAAAAATGGAAAATCTCCAAATGAGCTTATCTCACTCTAATGTACACATAAACATAGAAAAACAGAAAACAAGTCCAAACAATGAAAAAATTGCAACATTTTACACTGAGTTTCCAGAAGTAACATTGTAAAGATGTTATGTTCACTTTTCAAGGTTTATATCATGTGGCAGGAGAAAAATGGAAAATCTCCAAATGAGCTTATCTCACTCTAATGTACACATAAACATAGAAACACAGAAAACAAGTCCAAACAATGAAATAATTGCAACATTTTACACTGAGTGTCCAGAAGTAACATTGTAACGATGTTATGTTCACTTTTTAAGGTTTATATCATGTGGCAGGAGAAAAAAAGGGAAAATCTCCAAATGAGCTTAACTCACTCCAATGCGCACTTTAACATAGAAAAACAGAAAACAAGTCCAAACAATGAAAAAATTGTAAAATTGGACACTGAGTGTCCAGAAGTAACAATGTAAAGATGTTATGTTCACTTTTTAAGGTTTATATCATGTGGCAGGAGAAAAAAATGGAAAATCTCCAAATGAGCTTAACTCACTCCAATGCGCACTTTAA
The DNA here is from genome assembly GCF_963457635.1 of Microchirus variegatus. Taxonomy (NCBI): domain Eukaryota; kingdom Metazoa; phylum Chordata; class Actinopteri; order Pleuronectiformes; family Soleidae; genus Microchirus; species Microchirus variegatus. The sequence continues at coordinate 25,503,968 of NC_139802.1, read as the reverse complement.
CATAGAAAAACAGAAAACAAGTCCAAACAATGAAAAAATTGTAAAATTTGACACTGAGTGTCCAGAAGTAACATTGTAAAGATGTTATGTTCACTTTTTAAGGTTTATATCATGTGGCAGGAGAAAAAAAGGGAAAATCTCCAAATGAGCTTATCTCACTCTAATGTACACATAAACATAGAAAAACAGAAAACAAGTCCAAACAATGAAATAATTGCAAAATTTTACACTGAGTGTCCAGAAGTAACATTGTAAAGATGTTATGTTCACTTTTTAAGGTTTATATCATGTGGCAGGAGAAAAAAAGGGAAAATCTCCAAATGAGCTTATCTCACTCTAATGTACACATAAACATAGAAAAACAGAAAACAAGTCCAAACAATGAAAAAATTGTAAAATTTGACACTGAGTGTCCAGAAGTAACAATGTAAAGATGTTATGTTCACTTTTTAAGGTTTATATCATGTGGCAGGAGAAAAAAATGGAAAATCTCCAAATGAGCTTAACTCACTCCAATGCGCACTTTAACATAGAAAAACAGAAAACAAGTCCAAACAATGAAAAAATTGTAAAATTTGACACTGAGTGTCCAGAAGTAACATTGTAAAGATGTTATGTTCACTTTTTAAGGTTTATATCATGTGGCAGGAGAAAAAAATGGAAAATCTCCAAATGAGCTTAACTCACTCCAATGCGCACTTTAACATAGAAAAACAGAAAACAAGTCCAAACAATGAAAAAATTGTAAAATTTGACACTGAGTGTCCAGAAGTAACATTGTAAAGATGTTATGTTCACTTTTTAAGGTTTATATCGTGTGGCAGGAGAAAAAAATGGAAAATCTCCAAATGAGCTTATCTCACTCTAATGTACACATAAACATAGAAAAACAGAAAACAAGTCCAAACAATGAAATAATTGCAAAATTTTACACTGAGTGTCCAGAAGTAACATTGTAAAGATGTTATGTTCACTTTTTAAGGTTTATATCATGTGGCAGGAGAAAAAAAGGGAAAATCTCCAAATGAGCTTATCTCACTCTAATGTACACATAAACATAGAAAAACAGAAAACAAGTCCAAACAATGAAAAAATTGCAACATTTTACACTGAGTTTCCAGAAGTAACATTGTAAAGATGGTATGTTCACTTTTTAAGGTTTATATCATGTGGCAGGAGAAAAAAAGGGAAAATCTCCAAATGAGCTTATCTCACTCTAATGTACACATAAACATAGAAAAACAGAAAACAAGTCCAAACAATGAAAAAATTGTAAAATTTGACACTGAGTGTCCAGAAGTAACAATGTAAAGATGTTATGTTCACTTTTTAAGGTTTATATCATGTGGCAGGAGAAAAAAAGGGAAAATCTCCAAATGAGCTTAACTCACTCCAATGCGCACTTTAACATAGAAAAACAGAAAACAAGTCCAAACAATGAAAAAATTGTAAAATTTGACACTGAGTGTCCAGAAGTAACATTGTAAAGATGTTATGTTCACTTTTTAAGGTTTATATCATGTGGCAGGAGAAAAAAATGGAAAATCTCCAAATGAGCTTAACTCACTCCAATGCGCACTTTAACATAGAAAAACAGAAAACAAGTCCAAACAATGAAAAAATTGTAAAATTTGACACTGAGTGTCCAGAAGTAACATTGTAAAGATGTTATGTTCACTTTTTAAGGTTTATATCATGTGGCAGGAGAAAAAAATGGAAAATCTCCAAATGAGCTTAACTCACTCCAATGCGCACTTTAACATAGAAAAATAGAAAACAAGTCCAAACAATGAAAAAATTGTAAAATTTGACACTGAGTGTCCAGAAGTAACATTGTAAAGATGTTATGTTCACTTTTTAAGGTTTATATCATGTGGCAGGAGAAAAAAATGGAAAATCTCCAAATGAGCTTATCTCACGCTAATGTACACATAAACATAGAAAAACAGAAAACAAGTCCAAACAATGAAATAATTGCAAAATTTTACACTGAGTGTCCAGAAGTAACATTGTAAAGATGTTATGTTCACTTTTTAAGGTTTATATCATGTGGCAGGAGAAAAAAAGGGAAAATCTCCAAATGAGCTTATCTCACTCTAATGTACACATAAACATAGAAAAACAGAAAACAAGTCCAAACAATGAAATAATTGCAAAATTTTACACTGAGTGTCCAGAAGTAACATTGTAAAGATGTTATGTTCACTTTTTAAGGTTTATATCATGTGGCAGGAGAAAAAAAGGGAAAATCTCCAAATGAGCTTAACTCACTCTAATGCGCACTTTAACATAGAAAAACAGAAAACAAGTCCAAACAATGAAATAATTGCAACATTTTACACTGAGTGTCCAGAAGTAACATTGTAAAGATGGTATGTTCACTTTTTAAGGTTTATATCATGTGGCAGGAGAAAAAAAGGGAAAATCTCCAAATGAGCTTATCTCACTCTAATGTACACATAAACATAGAAAAACAGAAAACAAGTCCAAACAATGAAATAATTGCAATATTTTACACTGAGTGTCCAGAAGTAACATTGTAAAGATGTTATGTTCACTTTTTAAGGTTTATATCATGTGGCAGGAGAAAAAAAGGAAAATCTCCAAATGAGCTTATCTCACTCTAATGTACACATAAACATAGAAACACAGAAAACAATTCCAAACAATGAAATAATTGCAACATTTTACACTGAGTGTCCAGAAGTAACATTGTGACGATGTTATGTTCACTTTTTAAGGTTTATATCATGTGGCAGGAGAAAAAAATGGAAAATCTCCAAATGAGCTTAACTCACTCCAATGCGCACTTTAACATAGAAAAACAGAAAACAAGTCCAAACAATGAAAAAATTGTAAAATTTGACACTGAGTGTCCAGAAGTAACAATGTAAAGATGTTATGTTCACTTTTTAAGGTTTATATCATGTGGCAGGAGAAAAAAAGGGAAAATCTCCAAATGAGCTTAACTCACTCCAATGCGCACTTTAACATAGAAAAACAGAAAACAAGTCCAAACAATGAAAAAATTGTAAAATTTGACACTGAGTGTCCAGAAGTAACAATGTAAAGATGTTATGTTCACTTTTTAAGGTTTATATCATGTGGCAGGAGAAAAAAATGGAAAATCTCCAAATGAGCTTAACTCACTCCAATGCGCACTTTAACATAGAAAAACAGAAAACAAGTCCAAACAATGAAAAAATTGTAAAATTTGACACTGAGTGTCCAGAAGTAACATTGTCAAGATTTTATGTTCACTTTTTAAGGTTTATATCATGTGGCAGGAGAAAAAAATGGAAAATCTCCAAATGAGCTTATCTCACTCTAATGTACACATAAACATAGAAAAACAGAAAACAAGTCCAAACAATGAAATAATTGCAACATTTTACACTGAGTGTCCAGAAGTAACATTGTGACGATGTTATGTTCACTTTTTAAGGTTTATATCATGTGGCAGGAGAAAAAAAGGGAAAATCTCCAAATGAGCTTAACTCACTCCAATGCGCACTTTAACATAGAAAAACAGAAAACAAGTCCAAACAATGAAAAAAATGTAAAATTTGACACTGAGTGTCCAGAAGTAACAATGTAAAGATGTTATGTTCACTTTTTAAGGTTTATATCATGTGGCAGGAGAAAAAAATGGAAAATCTCCAAATGAGCTTAACTCACTCCAATGCGCACTTTAACATAGAAAAACAGAAAACAAGTCCAAACAATGAAAAAATTGTAAAATTTGACACTGAGTGTCCAGAAGTAACATTGTAAAGATGTTATGTTCACTTTTTAAGGTTTATATCATGTGGCAGGAGAAAAAAATGGAAAATCTCCAAATGAGCTTATCTCACTCTAATGTACACATAAACATAGAAAAACAGAAAACAAGTCCAAACAATGAAATAATTGCAACATTTTACACTGAGTGTCCAGAAGTAACATTGTAAAGATGTTATGTTCACTTTTTAAGGTTTATATCATGTGGCAGGAGAAAAAAAGGGAAAATCTCCAAATGAGCTTAACTCACTCTAATGCGCACTTTAACATAGAAAAACAGAAAACAAGTCCAAACAATGAAATAATTGCAACATTTTACACTGAGTGTCCAGAAGTAACATTGTAAAGATGTTATGTTCACTTTTTAACGTTTATATCATGTGGCAGGAGAAAAAAATGGAAAATCTCCAAATGAGCTTATCTCACTCTAATGTACACATAAACATAGAAAAACAGAAAACAAGTCCAAACAATGAAATAATTGCAACATTTTACACTGAGTGTCCAGAAGTAACATTGTAAAGATGGTATGTTCACTTTTTAAGGTTTATATCATGTGGCAGGAGAAAAAAAGGGAAAATCTCCAAATGAGCTTATCTCACTCTAATGTACACATAAACATAGAAAAACAGAAAACAAGTCCAAACAATGAAATAATTGCAACATTTTACACTGAGTGTCCAGAAGTAACATTGTAAAGATGTTATGTTCACTTTTTAAGGTTTATATCATGTGGCAGGAGAAAAAAAGGAAAATCTCCAAATGAGCTTATCTCACTCTAATGTACACATAAACATAGAAACACAGAAAACAAGTCCAAACAATGAAAAAATTGCAACATTTTACACTGAGTTTCCAGAAGTAACATTGTAAAGATGTTATGTTCACTTTTCAAGGTTTATATCATGTGGCAGGAGAAAAAAATGGAAAATCTCCAAATGAGCTTATCTCACTCTAATGTACACATAAACATAGAAACACAGAAAACAAGTCCAAACAATGAAATAATTGCAACATTTTACACTGAGTGTCCAGAAGTAACATTGTAACGATGTTATGTTCACTTTTTAAGGTTTATATCATGTGGCAGGAGAAAAAAATGGAAAATCTCCAAATGAGCTTATCTCACTCTAATGTACACATAAACATAGAAAAACAGAAAACAAGTCCAAACAATGAAATAATTGCAACATTTTACACTGAGTGTCCAGAAGTAACATTGTACAGATGGTATGTTCACTTTTTAAGGTTTATATCATGTGGCAGGAGAAAAAAAGGGAAAATCTCCAAATGAGCTTATCTCACTCTAATGTACACATAAACATAGAAAAACAGAAAACAAGTCCAAACAATGAAATAATTGCAACATTTTACACTGAGTGTCCAGAAGTAACATTGTAAAGATGTTATGTTCACTTTTTAAGGTTTATATCATGTGGCAGGAGAAAAAAAGGAAAATCTCCAAATGAGCTTATCTCACTCTAATGTACACATAAACATAGAAACACAGAAAACAAGTCCAAACAATGAAAAAATTGTAAAATTTGACACTGAGTGTCCAGAAGTAACAATGTAAAGATGTTATGTTCACTTTTTAAGGTTTATATCATGTGGCAGGAGAAAAAAATGGAAAATCTCCAAATGAGCTTAACTCACTCCAATGCGCACTTTAACATAGAAAAACAGAAAACAAGTCCAAACAATGAAAAAATTGTAAAATTTGACACTGAGTGTCCAGAAGTAACATTGTAAAGATGTTATGTTCACTTTTTAAGGTTTATATCATGTGGCAGGAGAAAAAAATGGAAAATCTCCAAATGAGCTTATCTCACTCTAATGTACACATAAACATAGAAAAACAGAAAACAAGTCCAAACAATGAAATAATTGCAACATTTTACACTGAGTGTCCAGAAGTAACATTGTAAAGATGGTATGTTCACTTTTTAAGGTTTATATCATGTGGCAGGAGAAAAAAATGGAAAATCTCCAAATGAGCTTATCTCACTCTAATGTACACATAAACATAGAAAAACAGAAAACAAGTCCAAACAATGAAATAATTGCAACATTTTACACTGAGTGTCCAGAAGTAACATTGTAAAGATGTTATGTTCACTTTTTAAGGTTTATATCATGTGGCAGGAGAAAAAAAGGAAAATCTCCAAGAGCTTATCTCACTCTAATGTACACATAAACATAGAAACACAGAAAACAAGTCCAAACAATGAAATAATTGCAACATTTTACACTGAGTGTCCAGAAGTAACATTGTGACGATGTTATGTTCACTTTTTAAGGTTTATATCATGTGGCAGGAGAAAAAAAGGGAAAATCTCCAAATGAGCTTAACTCACTCCAATGCGCACTTTAACATAGAAAAACAGAAAACAAGTCCAAACAATGAAAAAATTGTAAAATTGGACACTGAGTGTCCAGAAGTAACAATGTAAAGATGTTATGTTCACTTTTTAAGGTTTATATCATGTGGCAGGAGAAAAAAATGGAAAATCTCCAAATGAGCTTAACTCACTCCAATGCGCACTTTAACATAGAAAAACAGAAAACAAGTCCAAACAATGAAAAAATTGTAAAATTTGACACTGAGTGTCCAGAAGTAACATTGTAAAGATGTTATGTTCACTTTTTAAGGTTTATATCATGTGGCAGGAGAAAAAAAGGGAAAATCTCCAAATGAGCTTATCTCACTCTAATGTACACATAAACATAGAAAAACAGAAAACAAGTCCAAACAATGAAATAATTGCAACATTTTACACTGAGTGTCCAGAAGTAACATTGTGACGATGTTATGTTCACTTTTTAAGGTTTATATCATGTGGCAGGAGAAAAAAAGGGAAAATCTCCAAATGAGCTTAACTCACTCCAATGCGCACTTTAACATAGAAAAACAGAAAACAAGTCCAAACAATGAAAAAATTGTAAAATTTGACACTGAGTGTCCAGAAGTAACAATGTAAAGATGTTATGTTCACTTTTTAAGGTTTATATCATGTGGCAGGAGAAAAAAAGGGAAAATCTCCAAATGAGCTTATCTCACTCTAATGTACACATAAACATAGAAAAACAGAAAACAAGTCCAAACAATGAAATAATTGCAACATTTTACACTGAGTGTCCAGAAGTAACATTGTGACGATGTTATGTTCACTTTTTAAGGTTTATATCATGTGGCAGGAGAAAAAAATGGAAAATCTCCAAATGAGCTTATCTCACTCTAATGTACACATAAACATAGAAAAACAGAAAACAAGTCCAAACAATGAAATAATTGCAACATTTTACACTGAGTGTCCAGAAGTAACATTGTACAGATGGTATGTTCACTTTTTAAGGTTTATATCATGTGGCAGGAGAAAAAAAGGGAAAATCTCCAAATGAGCTTATCTCACTCTAATGTACACATAAACATAGAAAAACAGAAAACAAGTCCAAACAATGAAATAATTGCAACATTTTACACTGAGTGTCCAGAAGTAACATTGTAAAGATGTTATGTTCACTTTTTAAGGTTTATATCATGTGGCAGGAGAAAAAAAGGAAAATCTCCAAATGAGCTTATCTCACTCTAATGTACACATAAACATAGAAACACAGAAAACAAGTCCAAACAATGAAATAATTGCAACATTTTACACTGAGTGTCCAGAAGTAACATTGTGACGATGTTATGTTCACTTTTTAAGGTTTATATCATGTGGCAGGAGAAAAAAAGGGAAAATCTCCAAATGAGCTTAACTCACTCCAATGCGCACTTTAACATAGAAAAACAGAAAACAAGTCCAAACAATGAAAAAATTGTAAAATTTGACACTGAGTGTCCAGAAGTAACAATGTAAAGATGTTATGTTCACTTTTTAAGGTTTATATCATGTGGCAGGAGAAAAAAATGGAAAATCTCCAAATGAGCTTAACTCACTCCAATGCGCACTTTAACATAGAAAAACAGAAAACAAGTCCAAACAATGAAAAAATTGTAAAATTTGACACTGAGTGTCCAGAAGTAACATTGTAAAGATGTTATGTTCACTTTTTAAGGTTTATATCATGTGGCAGGAGAAAAAAATGGAAAATCTCCAAATGAGCTTATCTCACTCTAATGTACACATAAACATAGAAAAACAGAAAACAAGTCCAAACAATGAAATAATTGCAACATTTTACACTGAGTGTCCAGAAGTAACATTGTAAAGATGGTATGTTCACTTTTTAAGGTTTATATCATGTGGCAGGAGAAAAAAATGGAAAATCTCCAAATGAGCTTATCTCACTCTAATGTACACATAAACATAGAAAAACAGAAAACAAGTCCAAACAATGAAATAATTGCAACATTTTACACTGAGTGTCCAGAAGTAACATTGTAAAGATGTTATGTTCACTTTTTAAGGTTTATATCATGTGGCAGGAGAAAAAAAGGAAAATCTCCAAATGAGCTTATCTCACTCTAATGTACACATAAACATAGAAACACAGAAAACAAGTCCAAACAATGAAATAATTGCAACATTTTACACTGAGTGTCCAGAAGTAACATTGTGACGATGTTATGTTCACTTTTTAAGGTTTATATCATGTGGCAGGAGAAAAAAAGGGAAAATCTCCAAATGAGCTTAACTCACTCCAATGCGCACTTTAACATAGAAAAACAGAAAACAAGTCCAAACAATGAAAAAATTGTAAAATTTGACACTGAGTGTCCAGAAGTAACAATGTAAAGATGTTATGTTCACTTTTTAAGGTTTATATCATGTGGCAGGAGAAAAAAATGGAAAATCTCCAAATGAGCTTAACTCACTCCAATGCGCACTTTAACATAGAAAAACAGAAAACAAGTCCAAACAATGAAAAAATTGTAAAATTTGACACTGAGTGTCCAGAAGTAACATTGTAAAGATGTTATGTTCACTTTTTAAGGTTTATATCATGTGGCAGGAGAAAAAAAGGGAAAATCTCCAAATGAGCTTATCTCACTCTAATGTACACATAAACATAGAAAAACAGAAAACAAGTCCAAACAATGAAATAATTGCAACATTTTACACTGAGTGTCCAGAAGTAACATTGTGACGATGTTATGTTCACTTTTTAAGGTTTATATCATGTGGCAGGAGAAAAAAAGGGAAAATCTCCAAATGAGCTTAACTCACTCCAATGCGCACTTTAACATAGAAAAACAGAAAACAAGTCCAAACAATGAAAAAATTGTAAAATTTGACACTGAGTGTCCAGAAGTAACAATGTAAAGATGTTATGTTCACTTTTTAAGGTTTATATCATGTGGCAGGAGAAAAAAAGGGAAAATCTCCAAATGAGCTTATCTCACTCTAATGTACACATAAACATAGAAAAACAGAAAACAAGTCCAAACAATGAAATAATTGCAACATTTTACACTGAGTGTCCAGAAGTAACATTGTGACGATGTTATGTTCACTTTTTAAGGTTTATATCATGTGGCAGGAGAAAAAAAGGGAAAATCTCCAAATGAGCTTAACTCACTCCAATGCGCACTTTAACATAGAAAAACAGAAAACAAGTCCAAACAATGAAAAAATTGTAAAATTTGACACTGAGTGTCCAGAAGTAACAATGTAAAGATGTTATGTTCACTTTTTAAGGTTTATATCATGTGGCAGGAGAAAAAAATGGAAAATCTCCAAATGAGCTTAACTCACTCCAATGCGCACTTTAACATAGAAAAACAGAAAACAAGTCCAAACAATGAAAAAATTGTAAAATTTGACACTGAGTGTCCAGAAGTAACATTGTAAAGATGTTATGTTCACTTTTTAAGGTTTATATCATGTGGCAGGAGAAAAAAAGGGAAAATCTCCAAATGAGCTTATCTCACTCTAATGTACACATAAACATAGAAAAACAGAAAACAAGTCCAAACAATGAAATAATTGCAACATTTTACACTGAGTGTCCAGAAGTAACATTGTGACGATGTTATGTTCACTTTTTAAGGTTTATATCATGTGGCAGGAGAAAAAAAGGGAAAATCTCCAAATGAGCTTAACTCACTCCAATGCGCACTTTAACATAGAAAAACAGAAAACAAGTCCAAACAATGAAAAAATTGTAAAATTTGACACTGAGTGTCCAGAAGTAACAATGTAAAGATGTTATGTTCACTTTTTAAGGTTTATATCATGTGGCAGGAGAAAAAAAGGGAAAATCTCCAAATGAGCTTATCTCACTCTAATGTACACATAAACATAGAAAAACAGAAAACAAGTCCAAACAATGAAATAATTGCAACATTTTACACTGAGTGTCCAGAAGTAACATTGTGACGATGTTATGTTCACTTTTTAAGGTTTATATCATGTGGCAGGAGAAAAAAAGGGAAAATCTCCAAATGAGCTTAACTCACTCCAATGCGCACTTTAACATAGAAAAACAGAAAACAAGTCCAAACAATGAAAAAATTGTAAAATTTGACACTGAGTGTCCAGAAGTAACAATGTAAAGATGTTATGTTCACTTTTTAAGGTTTATATCATGTGGCAGGAGAAAAAAATGGAAAATCTCCAAATGAGCTTAACTCACTCCAATGCGCACTTTAACATAGAAAAACAGAAAACAAGTCCAAACAATGAAAAAATTGTAAAATTTGACACTGAGTGTCCAGAAGTAAAATTGTAAAGATGTTATGTTCACTTTTTAAGGTTTATATCATGTGGCAGGAGAAAAAAATGGAAAATCTCCAAATGAGCTTATCTCACTCTAATGTACACATAAACATAGAAAAACAGAAAACAAGTCCAAACAATGAAAAAATTGCAACATTTTACACTGAGTTTCCAGAAGTAACATTGTAAAGATGTTATGTTCACTTTTCAAGGTTTATATCATGTGGCAGGAGAAAAAAATGGAAAATCTCCAAATGAGCTTATCTCACTCTAATGTACACATAAACATAGAAACACAGAAAACAAGTCCAAACAATGAAATAATTGCAACATTTTACACTGAGTGTCCAGAAGTAACATTGTAACGATGTTATGTTCACTTTTTAAGGTTTATATCATGTGGCAGGAGAAAAAAATGGAAAATCTCCAAATGAGCTTATCTCACTCTAATGTACACATAAACATAGAAAAACAGAAAACAAGTCCAAACAATGAAATAATTGCAACATTTTACACTGAGTGTCCAGAAGTAACATTGTAAAGATGGTATGTTCACTTTTTAAGGTTTATATCATGTGGCAGAAGAAAAAAAGGGAAAATCTCCAAATGAGCTTATCTCACTCTAATGTACACATAAACATAGAAAAACAGAAAACAAGTCCAAACAATGAAATAATTGCAACATTTTACACTGAGTGTCCAGAAGTAACATTGTAAAGATGTTATGTTCACTTTTTAAGGTTTATATCATGTGGCAGGAGAAAAAAAGGAAAATCTCCAAATGAGCTTATCTCACTCTAATGTACACATAAACATAGAAACACAGAAAACAAGTCCAAACAATGAAATAATTGCAACATTTTACACTGAGTGTCCAGAAGTAACATTGTGAAGATGGTATGTTCACTTTTTAAGGTTTATATCATGTGGCAGGAGAAAAAAAGGGAAAATCTCCAAATGAGCTTAACTCACTCCAATGCGCACTTTAACATAGAAAAACAGAAAACAAGTCCAAACAATGAAAAAATTGTAAAATTTGACACTGAGTGTCCAGAAGTAACAATGTAAAGATGTTATGTTCACTTTTTAAGGTTTATATCATGTGGCAGGAGAAAAAAATGGAAAATCTCCAAATGAGCTTAACTCACTCCAATGCGCACTTTAACATAGAAAAACAGAAAACAAGTCCAAACAATGAAAAAATTGCAACATTTTACACTGAGTTTCCAGAAGTAACATTGTAAAGATGTTATGTTCACTTTTCAAGGTTTATATCATGTGGCAGGAGAAAAAAATGGAAAATCTCCAAATGAGCTTATCTCACTCTAATGTACACATAAACATAGAAACACAGAAAACAAGTCCAAACAATGAAATAATTGCAACATTTTACACTGAGTGTCCAGAAGTAACATTGTAACGATGTTATGTTCACTTTTTAAGGTTTATATCATGTGGCAGGAGAAAAAAATGGAAAATCTCCAAATGAGCTTATCTCACTCTAATGTACACATAAACATAGAAAAACAGAAAACAAGTCCAAACAATGAAATAATTGCAACATTTTACACTGAGTGTCCAGAAGTAACATTGTAAAGATGGTATGTTCACTTTTTAAGGTTTATATCATGTGGCAGGAGAAAAAAAGGGAAAATCTCCAAATGAGCTTATCTCACTCTAATGTACACATAAACATAGAAAAACAGAAAACAAGTCCAAACAATGAAATAATTGCAACATTTTACACTGAGTGTCCAGAAGTAACATTGTAAAGATGTTATGTTCACTTTTTAAGGTTTATATCATGTGGCAGGAGAAAAAAAGGAAAATCTCCAAATGAGCTTATCTCACTCTAATGTACACATAAACATAGAAACACAGAAAACAAGTCCAAACAATGAAATAATTGCAACATTTTACACTGAGTGTCCAGAAGTAACATTGTGACGATGTTATGTTCACTTTTTAAGGTTTATATCATGTGGCAGGAGAAAAAAAGGGAAAATCTCCAAATGAGCTTAACTCACTCCAATGCGCACTTTAACATAGAAAAACAGAAAACAAGTCCAAACAATGAAAAAATTGTAAAATTTGACACTGAGTGTCCAGAAGTAACAATGTAAAGATGTTATGTTCACTTTTTAAGGTTTATATCATGTGGCAGGAGAAAAAAATGGAAAATCTCCAAATGAGCTTAACTCACTCCAATGCGCACTTTAACATAGAAAAACAGAAAACAAGTCCAAACAATGAAAAAATTGTAAAATTTGACACTGAGTGTCCAGAAGTAACATTGTAAAGATGTTATGTTCACTTTTTAAGGTTTATATCATGTGGCAGGAGAAAAAAATGGAAAATCTCCAAATGAGCTTATCTCACTCTAATGTACACATAAACATAGAAAAACAGAAAACAAGTCCAAACAATGAAATAATTGCAACATTTTACACTGAGTGTCCAGAAGTAACATTGTAAAGATGGTATGTTCACTTTTTAAGGTTTATATCATGTGGCAGGAGAAAAAAATGGAAAATCTCCAAATGAGCTTATCTCACTCTAATGTACACATAAACATAGAAAAACAGAAAACAAGTCCAAACAATGAAATAATTGCAACATTTTACACTGAGTGTCCAGAAGTAACATTGTAAAGATGTTATGTTCACTTTTTAAGGTTTATATCATGTGGCAGGAGAAAAAAAGGAAAATCTCCAAATGAGCTTATCTCACTCTAATGTACACATAAACATAGAAACACAGAAAACAAGTCCAAACAATGAAATAATTGCAACATTTTACACTGAGTGTCCAGAAGTAACATTGTGACGATGTTATGTTCACTTTTTAAGGTTTATATCATGTGGCAGGAGAAAAAAAGGGAAAATCTCCAAATGAGCTTAACTCACTCCAATGCGCACTTTAACATAGAAAAACAGAAAACAAGTCCAAACAATGAAAAAATTGTAAAATTGGACACTGAGTGTCCAGAAGTAACAATGTAAAGATGTTATGTTCACTTTTTAAGGTTTATATCATGTGGCAGGAGAAAAAAATGGAAAATCTCCAAATGAGCTTAACTCACTCCAATGCGCACTTTAACATAGAAAAACAGAAAACAAGTCCAAACAATGAAAAAATTGTAAAATTTGACACTGAGTGTCCAGAAGTAACATTGTAAAGATGTTATGTTCACTTTTTAAGGTTTATATCATGTGGCAGGAGAAAAAAAGGGAAAATCTCCAAATGAGCTTATCTCACTCTAATGTACACATAAACATAGAAAAACAGAAAACAAGTCCAAACAATGAAATAATTGCAACATTTTACACTGAGTGTCCAGAAGTAACATTGTGACGATGTTATGTTCACTTTTTAAGGTTTATATCATGTGGCAGGAGAAAAAAAGGGAAAATCTCCAAATGAGCTTAACTCACTCCAATGCGCACTTTAACATAGAAAAACAGAAAACAAGTCCAAACAATGAAAAAATTGTAAAATTTGACACTGAGTGTCCAGAAGTAACAATGTAAAGATGTTATGTTCACTTTTTAAGGTTTATATCATGTGGCAGGAGAAAAAAAGGGAAAATCTCCAAATGAGCTTATCTCACTCTAATGTACACATAAACATAGAAAAACAGAAAACAAGTCCAAACAATGAAATAATTGCAACATTTTACACTGAGTGTCCAGAAGTAACATTGTGACGATGTTATGTTCACTTTTTAAGGTTTATATCATGTGGCAGGAGAAAAAAATGGAAAATCTCCAAATGAGCTTATCTCACTCTAATGTACACATAAACATAGAAAAACAGAAAACAAGTCCAAACAATGAAATAATTGCAACATTTTACACTGAGTGTCCAGAAGTAACATTGTACAGATGGTATGTTCACTTTTTAAGGTTTATATCATGTGGCAGGAGAAAAAAAGGGAAAATCTCCAAATGAGCTTATCTCACTCTAATGTACACATAAACATAGAAAAACAGAAAACAAGTCCAAACAATGAAATAATTGCAACATTTTACACTGAGTGTCCAGAAGTAACATTGTAAAGATGTTATGTTCACTTTTTAAGGTTTATATCATGTGGCAGGAGAAAAAAAGGAAAATCTCCAAATGAGCTTATCTCACTCTAATGTACACATAAACATAGAAACACAGAAAACAAGTCCAAACAATGAAATAATTGCAACATTTTACACTGAGTGTCCAGAAGTAACATTGTGACGATGTTATGTTCACTTTTTAAGGTTTATATCATGTGGCAGGAGAAAAAAAGGGAAAATCTCCAAATGAGCTTAACTCACTCCAATGCGCACTTTAACATAGAAAAACAGAAAACAAGTCCAAACAATGAAAAAATTGTAAAATTTGACACTGAGTGTCCAGAAGTAACAATGTAAAGATGTTATGTTCACTTTTTAAGGTTTATATCATGTGGCAGGAGAAAAAAATGGAAAATCTCCAAATGAGCTTAACTCACTCCAATGCGCACTTTAACATAGAAAAACAGAAAACAAGTCCAAACAATGAAAAAATTGTAAAATTTGACACTGAGTGTCCAGAAGTAACATTGTAAAGATGTTATGTTCACTTTTTAAGGTTTATATCATGTGGCAGGAGAAAAAAATGGAAAATCTCCAAATGAGCTTATCTCACTCTAATGTACACATAAACATAGAAAAACAGAAAACAAGTCCAAACAATGAAATAATTGCAACATTTTACACTGAGTGTCCAGAAGTAACATTGTAAAGATGGTATGTTCACTTTTTAAGGTTTATATCATGTGGCAGGAGAAAAAAATGGAAAATCTCCAAATGAGCTTATCTCACTCTAATGTACACATAAACATAGAAAAACAGAAAACAAGTCCAAACAATGAAATAATTGCAACATTTTACACTGAGTGTCCAGAAGTAACATTGTAAAGATGTTATGTTCACTTTTTAAGGTTTATATCATGTGGCAGGAGAAAAAAAGGAAAATCTCCAAATGAGCTTATCTCACTCTAATGTACACATAAACATAGAAACACAGAAAACAAGTCCAAACAATGAAATAATTGCAACATTTTACACTGAGTGTCCAGAAGTAACATTGTGACGATGTTATGTTCACTTTTTAAGGTTTATATCATGTGGCAGGAGAAAAAAAGGGAAAATCTCCAAATGAGCTTAACTCACTCCAATGCGCACTTTAACATAGAAAAACAGAAAACAAGTCCAAACAATGAAAAAATTGTAAAATTTGACACTGAGTGTCCAGAAGTAACAATGTAAAGATGTTATGTTCACTTTTTAAGGTTTATATCATGTGGCAGGAGAAAAAAATGGAAAATCTCCAAATGAGCTTAACTCACTCCAATGCGCACTTTAACATAGAAAAACAGAAAACAAGTCCAAACAATGAAAAAATTGTAAAATTTGACACTGAGTGTCCAGAAGTAACATTGTAAAGATGTTATGTTCACTTTTTAAGGTTTATATCATGTGGCAGGAGAAAAAAAGGGAAAATCTCCAAATGAGCTTATCTCACTCTAATGTACACATAAACATAGAAAAACAGAAAACAAGTCCAAACAATGAAATAATTGCAACATTTTACACTGAGTGTCCAGAAGTAACATTGTGACGATGTTATGTTCACTTTTTAAGGTTTATATCATGTGGCAGGAGAAAAAAAGGGAAAATCTCCAAATGAGCTTAACTCACTCCAATGCGCACTTTAACATAGAAAAACAGAAAACAAGTCCAAACAATGAAAAAATTGTAAAATTTGACACTGAGTGTCCAGAAGTAACAATGTAAAGATGTTATGTTCACTTTTTAAGGTTTATATCATGTGGCAGGAGAAAAAAAGGGAAAATCTCCAAATGAGCTTATCTCACTCTAATGTACACATAAACATAGAAAAACAGAAAACAAGTCCAAACAATGAAATAATTGCAACATTTTACACTGAGTGTCCAGAAGTAACATTGTGACGATGTTATGTTCACTTTTTAAGGTTTATATCATGTGGCAGGAGAAAAAAAGGGAAAATCTCCAAATGAGCTTAACTCACTCCAATGCGCACTTTAACATAGAAAAACAGAAAACAAGTCCAAACAATGAAAAAATTGTAAAATTTGACACTGAGTGTCCAGAAGTAACAATGTAAAGATGTTATGTTCACTTTTTAAGGTTTATATCATGTGGCAGGAGAAAAAAATGGAAAATCTCCAAATGAGCTTAACTCACTCCAATGCGCACTTTAACATAGAAAAACAGAAAACAAGTCCAAACAATGAAAAAATTGTAAAATTTGACACTGAGTGTCCAGAAGTAACATTGTAAAGATGTTATGTTCACTTTTTAAGGTTTATATCATGTGGCAGGAGAAAAAAAGGGAAAATCTCCAAATGAGCTTATCTCACTCTAATGTACACATAAACATA
Source organism: Microchirus variegatus (assembly GCF_963457635.1). Lineage (NCBI taxonomy): Eukaryota > Metazoa > Chordata > Actinopteri > Pleuronectiformes > Soleidae > Microchirus > Microchirus variegatus. Next base: position 25,487,081 of record NC_139802.1, on the reverse strand, counting down.
GAAAAACAGAAAACAAGTCCAAACAATGAAAAAATTGTAAAATTTGACACTGAGTGTCCAGAAGTAACAATGTAAAGATGTTATGTTCACTTTTTAAGGTTTATATCATGTGGCAGGAGAAAAAAATGGAAAATCTCCAAATGAGCTTAACTCACTCCAATGCGCACTTTAACATAGAAAAACAGAAAACAAGTCCAAACAATGAAAAAATTGTAAAATTTGACACTGAGTGTCCAGAAGTAACATTGTAAAGATGTTATGTTCACTTTTTAAGGTTTATATCATGTGGCAGGAGAAAAAAAGGGAAAATCTCCAAATGAGCTTATCTCACTCTAATGTACACATAAACATAGAAAAACAGAAAACAAGTCCAAACAATGAAATAATTGCAACATTTTACACTGAGTGTCCAGAAGTAACATTGTGACGATGTTATGTTCACTTTTTAAGGTTTATATCATGTGGCAGGAGAAAAAAAGGGAAAATCTCCAAATGAGCTTAACTCACTCCAATGCGCACTTTAACATAGAAAAACAGAAAACAAGTCCAAACAATGAAAAAATTGTAAAATTTGACACTGAGTGTCCAGAAGTAACAATGTAAAGATGTTATGTTCACTTTTTAAGGTTTATATCATGTGGCAGGAGAAAAAAAGGGAAAATCTCCAAATGAGCTTATCTCACTCTAATGTACACATAAACATAGAAAAACAGAAAACAAGTCCAAACAATGAAATAATTGCAACATTTTACACTGAGTGTCCAGAAGTAACATTGTGACGATGTTATGTTCACTTTTTAAGGTTTATATCATGTGGCAGGAGAAAAAAAGGGAAAATCTCCAAATGAGCTTAACTCACTCCAATGCGCACTTTAACATAGAAAAACAGAAAACAAGTCCAAACAATGAAAAAATTGTAAAATTTGACACTGAGTGTCCAGAAGTAACAATGTAAAGATGTTATGTTCACTTTTTAAGGTTTATATCATGTGGCAGGAGAAAAAAATGGAAAATCTCCAAATGAGCTTAACTCACTCCAATGCGCACTTTAACATAGAAAAACAGAAAACAAGTCCAAACAATGAAAAAATTGTAAAATTTGACACTGAGTGTCCAGAAGTAACATTGTAAAGATGTTATGTTCACTTTTTAAGGTTTATATCATGTGGCAGGAGAAAAAAAGGGAAAATCTCCAAATGAGCTTATCTCACTCTAATGTACACATAAACATAGAAAAACAGAAAACAAGTCCAAACAATGAAATAATTGCAACATTTTACACTGAGTGTCCAGAAGTAACATTGTGACGATGTTATGTTCACTTTTTAAGGTTTATATCATGTGGCAGGAGAAAAAAAGGGAAAATCTCCAAATGAGCTTAACTCACTCCAATGCGCACTTTAACATAGAAAAACAGAAAACAAGTCCAAACAATGAAAAAATTGTAAAATTTGACACTGAGTGTCCAGAAGTAACAATGTAAAGATGTTATGTTCACTTTTTAAGGTTTATATCATGTGGCAGGAGAAAAAAAGGGAAAATCTCCAAATGAGCTTATCTCACTCTAATGTACACATAAACATAGAAAAACAGAAAACAAGTCCAAACAATGAAATAATTGCAACATTTTACACTGAGTGTCCAGAAGTAACATTGTGACGATGTTATGTTCACTTTTTAAGGTTTATATCATGTGGCAGGAGAAAAAAAGGGAAAATCTCCAAATGAGCTTAACTCACTCCAATGCGCACTTTAACATAGAAAAACAGAAAACAAGTCCAAACAATGAAAAAATTGTAAAATTTGACACTGAGTGTCCAGAAGTAACAATGTAAAGATGTTATGTTCACTTTTTAAGGTTTATATCATGTGGCAGGAGAAAAAAATGGAAAATCTCCAAATGAGCTTAACTCACTCCAATGCGCACTTTAACATAGAAAAACAGAAAACAAGTCCAAACAATGAAAAAATTGTAAAATTTGACACTGAGTGTCCAGAAGTAAAATTGTAAAGATGTTATGTTCACTTTTTAAGGTTTATATCATGTGGCAGGAGAAAAAAATGGAAAATCTCCAAATGAGCTTATCTCACTCTAATGTACACATAAACATAGAAAAACAGAAAACAAGTCCAAACAATGAAAAAATTGCAACATTTTACACTGAGTTTCCAGAAGTAACATTGTAAAGATGTTATGTTCACTTTTCAAGGTTTATATCATGTGGCAGGAGAAAAAAATGGAAAATCTCCAAATGAGCTTATCTCACTCTAATGTACACATAAACATAGAAACACAGAAAACAAGTCCAAACAATGAAATAATTGCAACATTTTACACTGAGTGTCCAGAAGTAACATTGTAACGATGTTATGTTCACTTTTTAAGGTTTATATCATGTGGCAGGAGAAAAAAATGGAAAATCTCCAAATGAGCTTATCTCACTCTAATGTACACATAAACATAGAAAAACAGAAAACAAGTCCAAACAATGAAATAATTGCAACATTTTACACTGAGTGTCCAGAAGTAACATTGTAAAGATGGTATGTTCACTTTTTAAGGTTTATATCATGTGGCAGAAGAAAAAAAGGGAAAATCTCCAAATGAGCTTATCTCACTCTAATGTACACATAAACATAGAAAAACAGAAAACAAGTCCAAACAATGAAATAATTGCAACATTTTACACTGAGTGTCCAGAAGTAACATTGTAAAGATGTTATGTTCACTTTTTAAGGTTTATATCATGTGGCAGGAGAAAAAAAGGAAAATCTCCAAATGAGCTTATCTCACTCTAATGTACACATAAACATAGAAACACCGAAAACAAGTCCAAACAATGAAATAATTGCAACATTTTACACTGAGTGTCCAGAAGTAACATTGTGAAGATGGTATGTTCACTTTTTAAGGTTTATATCATGTGGCAGGAGAAAAAAAGGGAAAATCTCCAAATGAGCTTAACTCACTCCAATGCGCACTTTAACATAGAAAAACAGAAAACAAGTCCAAACAATGAAAAAATTGTAAAATTTGACACTGAGTGTCCAGAAGTAACAATGTAAAGATGTTATGTTCACTTTTTAAGGTTTATATCATGTGGCAGGAGAAAAAAATGGAAAATCTCCAAATGAGCTTAACTCACTCCAATGCGCACTTTAACATAGAAAAACAGAAAACAAGTCCAAACAATGAAAAAATTGCAACATTTTACACTGAGTTTCCAGAAGTAACATTGTAAAGATGTTATGTTCACTTTTCAAGGTTTATATCATGTGGCAGGAGAAAAAAATGGAAAATCTCCAAATGAGCTTATCTCACTCTAATGTACACATAAACATAGAAACACAGAAAACAAGTCCAAACAATGAAATAATTGCAACATTTTACACTGAGTGTCCAGAAGTAACATTGTAACGATGTTATGTTCACTTTTTAAGGTTTATATCATGTGGCAGGAGAAAAAAATGGAAAATCTCCAAATGAGCTTATCTCACTCTAATGTACACATAAACATAGAAAAACAGAAAACAAGTCCAAACAATGAAATAATTGCAACATTTTACACTGAGTGTCCAGAAGTAACATTGTAAAGATGGTATGTTCACTTTTTAAGGTTTATATCATGTGGCAGGAGAAAAAAAGGGAAAATCTCCAAATGAGCTTATCTCACTCTAATGTACACATAAACATAGAAAAACAGAAAACAAGTCCAAACAATGAAATAATTGCAACATTTTACACTGAGTGTCCAGAAGTAACATTGTAAAGATGTTATGTTCACTTTTTAAGGTTTATATCATGTGGCAGGAGAAAAAAAGGAAAATCTCCAAATCAGCTTATCTCACTCTAATGTACACATAAACATAGAAAAACAGTAAACAAGTCCAAACAATGAAATAATTGCAACATTTTACACTGAGTGTCCAGAAGTAACATTGTGACGATGTTATGTTCACTTTTTAAGGTTTATATCATGTGGCAGGAGAAAAAAATGGAAAATCTCCAAATGAGCTTAACTCACTCCAATGCGCACTTTAACATAGAAAAACAGAAAACAAGTCCAAACAATGAAAAAATTGTAAAATTTGACACTGAGTGTCCAGAAGTAACATTGTAAAGATGTTATGTTCACTTTTTAAGGTTTATATCGTGTGGCAGGAGAAAAAAATGGAAAATCTCCAAATGAGCTTAACTCACTCCAATGCGCACTTTAACATAGAAAAACAGAAAACAAGTCCAAACAATGAAATAATTGCAACATTTTACACTGAGTGTCCAGAAGTAACATTGTAAAGATGTTATGTTCACTTTTTAAGGTTTATATCATGTGGCAGGAGAAAAAAAGGAAAATCTCCAAATCAGCTTATCTCACTCTAATGTACACATAAACATAGAAAAACAGTAAACAAGTCCAAACAATGAAATAATTGCAACATTTTACACTGAGTGTCCAGAAGTAACATTGTGACGATGTTATGTTCACTTTTTAAGGTTTATATCATGTGGCAGGAGAAAAAAAGGGAAAATCTCCAAATGAGCTTAACTCACTCCAATGCGCACTTTAACATAGAAAAACAGAAAACAAGTCCAAACAATGAAAAAATTGTAAAATTTGACACTGAGTGTCCAGAAGTAACATTGTAAAGATGTTATGTTCACTTTTTAAGGTTTATATCGTGTGGCAGGAGAAAAAAATGGAAAATCTCCAAATGAGCTTAACTCACTCCAATGCGCACTTTAACATAGAAAAACAGAAAACAAGTCCAAACAATGAAAAAATTGTAAAATTTGACACTGAGTGTCCAGAAGTAACATTGTCAAGATTTTATGTTCACTTTTTAAGGTTTATATCATGTGGCAGGAGAAAAAAATGGAAAATCTCCAAATGAGCTTATCTCACTCTAATGTACACATAAACATAGAAAAACAGAAAACAAGTCCAAACAATGAAATAATTGCAACATTTTACACTGAGTGTCCAGAAGTAACATTGTAAAGATGTTATGTTCACTTTTTAAGGTTTATATCATGTGGCAGGAGAAAAAAATGGAAAATCTCCAAATGAGCTTAACTCACTCTAATGCGCACTTTAACATAGAAAAACAGAAAACAAGTCCAAACAATGAAAAAATTGTAAAATTTTACACTGAGTGTCCAGAAGTAACATTGTAAAGATGTTATGTTCACTTTTTAACGTTTATATCATGTGGCAGGAGAAAAAAATGGAAAATCTCCAAATGAGCTTATCTCACTCTAATGTACACATAAACATAGAAAAACAGAAAACAAGTCCAAACAATGAAAATATTGTAAAATTTGACACTGAGTGTCCAGAAGTAACATTGTAAAGATGTTATGTTCACTTTTTAAGGTTTATATCATGTGGCAGGAGAAAAAAATGGAAAATCTCCAAATGAGCTTATCTCACTCTAATGTACACATAAACATAGAAAAACAGAAAACAAGTCCAAACAATGAAAAAATTGCAACATTTTACACTGAGTTTCCAGAAGTAACATTGTAAAGATGTTATGTTCACTTTTCAAGGTTTATATCATGTGGCAGGATAAAAAAATGGAAAATCTCCAAATGAGCTTATCTCACTCTAATGTACACATAAACATAGAAAAACAGAAAACAAGTCCAAACAATGAAATAATTGCAACATTTTACACTGAGTGTCCAGAAGTAACATTGTAAAGATGGTATGTTCACTTTTTAAGGTTTATATCATGTGGCAGGAGAAAAAAATGGAAAATCTCCAAATGAGCTTATCTCACTCTAATGTACACATAAACATAGAAAAACAGAAAACAAGTCCAAACAATGAAATAATTGCAACATTTTACACTGAGTGTCCAGAAGTAACATTGTAAAGATGGTATGTTCACTTTTTAAGGTTTATTTCATGTGGCAGGAGAAAAAAAGGGAAAATCTCCAAATGAGCTTATCTCACTCTAATGTACACATAAACATAGAAAAACAGAAAACAAGTCCAAACAATGAAATAATTGCAACATTTTACACTGAGTGTCCAGAAGTAACATTGTAAAGATGTTATGTTCACTTTTTAAGGTTTATATCATGTGGCAGGAGAAAAAAATGGAAAATCTCCAAATGAGCTTATCTCACTCTAATGTACACATAAACATAGAAAAACAGAAAACAAGTCCAAACAATGAAATAATTGCAACATTTTACACTGAGTGTCCAGAAGTAACATTGTGACGATGTTATGTTCACTTTTTAAGGTTTATATCATGTGGCAGGAGAAAAAAAGGGAAAATCTCCAAATGAGCTTAACTCACTCTAATGCGCACTTTAACATAGAAAAACAGAAAACAAGTCCAAACAATGAAAAAATTGTAAAATTTTACACTGAGTGTCCAGAAGTAACATTGTAAAGATGTTATGTTCACTTTTTAAGGTTTATATCATGTGGCAGGAGAAAAAAATGGAAAATCTCCAAATGAGCTTATCTCACTCTAATGTACACATAAACATAGAAAAACAGAAAACAAGTCCAAACAATGAAAAAATTGCAACATTTTACACTGAGTTTCCAGAAGTAACATTGTAAAGATGTTATGTTCACTTTTCAAGGTTTATATCATGTGGCAGGAGAAAAAAATGGAAAATCTCCAAATGAGCTTATCTCACTCTAATGTACACATAAACATAGAAACACAGAAAACAAGTCCAAACAATGAAATAATTGCAACATTTTACACTGAGTGTCCAGAAGTAACATTGTAACGATGTTATGTTCACTTTTTAAGGTTTATATCATGTGGCAGGAGAAAAAAATGGAAAATCTCCAAATGAGCTTATCTCACTCTAATGTACACATAAACATAGAAAAACAGAAAACAAGTCCAAACAATGAAATAATTGCAACATTTTACACTGAGTGTCCAGAAGTAACATTGTAAAGATGGTATGTTCACTTTTTAAGGTTTATATCATGTGGCAGGAGAAAAAAAGGGAAAATCTCCAAATGAGCTTATCTCACTCTAATGTACACATAAACATAGAAAAACAGAAAACAAGTCCAAACAATGAAATAATTGCAACATTTTACACTGAGTGTCCAGAAGTAACATTGTAAAGATGTTATGTTCACTTTTTAAGGTTTATGTCATGTGGCAGGAGAAAAAAAGGAAAATCTCCAAATGAGCTTATCTCACTCTAATGTACACATAAACATAGAAACACAGAAAACAAGTCCAAACAATGAAATAATTGCAACATTTTACACTGAGTGTCCAGAAGTAACATTGTAAAGATGTTATGTTCACTTTTTAAGGTTTATATCATGTGGCAGGAGAAAAAAAGGGAAAATCTCCAAATGAGCTTAACTCACTCCAATGCGCACTTTAACATAGAAAAACAGAAAACAAGTCCAAACAATGAAAAAATTGTAAAATTTGACACTGAGTGTCCAGAAGTAACAATGTAAAGATGTTATGTTCACTTTTTAAGGTTTATATCATGTGGCAGGAGAAAAAAATGGAAAATCTCCAAATGAGCTTATCTCACTCTAATGTACACATAAACATAGAAAAACAGAAAACAAGTCCAAACAATGAAATAATTGCAACATTTTACACTGAGTGTCCAGAAGTAACATTGTAAAGATGTTATGTTCACTTTTTAAGGTTTATATCATGTGGCAGGAGAAAAAAATGGAAAATCTCCAAATGAGCTTATCTCACTCTAATGTACACATAAACATAGAAAAACAGAAAACAAGTCCAAACAATGAAAAAATTGCAACATTTTACACTGAGTTTCCAGAAGTAACATTGTAAAGATGTTATGTTCACTTTTCAAGGTTTATATCATGTGGCAGGATAAAAAAATGGAAAATCTCCAAATGAGCTTATCTCACTCTAATGTACACATAAACATAGAAAAACAGAAAACAAGTCCAAACAATGAAATAATTGCAACATTTTACACTGAGTGTCCAGAAGTAACATTGTAAAGATGGTATGTTCACTTTTTAAGGTTTATATCATGTGGCAGGAGAAAAAAATGGAAAATCTCCAAATGAGCTTATCTCACTCTAATGTACACATAAACATAGAAAAACAGAAAACAAGTCCAAACAATGAAATAATTGCAACATTTTACACTGAGTGTCCAGAAGTAACATTGTAAAGATGGTATGTTCACTTTTTAAGGTTTATTTCATGTGGCAGGAGAAAAAAAGGGAAAATCTCCAAATGAGCTTATCTCACTCTAATGTACACATAAACATAGAAAAACAGAAAACAAGTCCAAACAATGAAATAATTGCAACATTTTACACTGAGTGTCCAGAAGTAACATTGTAAAGATGTTATGTTCACTTTTTAAGGTTTATATCATGTGGCAGGAGAAAAAAATGGAAAATCTCCAAATGAGCTTAACTCACTCTAATGTACACATAAACATAGAAAAACAGAAAACAAGTCCAAACAATGAAATAATTGCAACATTTTACACTGAGTGTCCAGAAGTAACATTGTAAAGATGTTATGTTCACTTTTTAAGGTTTATATCATGTGGCAGGAGAAAAAAAGGGAAAATCTCCAAATGAGCTTATCTCACTCTAATGTACACATAAACATAGAAAAACAGAAAACAAGTCCAAACAATGAAATAATTGCAACATTTTACACTGAGTGTCCAGAAGTAACATTGTGACGATGTTATGTTCACTTTTTAAGGTTTATATCATGTGGCAGGAGAAAAAAAGGGAAAATCTCCAAATGAGCTTAACTCACTCCAATGCGCACTTTAACATAGAAAAACAGAAAAACAAGTCCAAACAATGAAAAAATTGTAAAATTTGACACTGAGTGTCCAGAAGTAACAATGTAAAGATGTTATGTACACTTTTTAAGGTTTATATCATGTGGCAGGAGAAAAAAATGGAAAATCTCCAAATGAGCTTAACTCACTCCAATGCGCACTTTAACATAGAAAAACAGAAAACAAGTCCAAACAATGAAAATATTGTAAAATTTGACACTGAGTGTCCAGAAGTAACATTGTAAAGATGTTATGTTCACTTTTTAAGGTTTATATCATGTGGCAGGAGAAAAAAATGGAAAATCTCCAAATGAGCTTATCTCACTCTAATGTACACATAAACATAGAAAAACAGAAAACAAGTCCAAACAATGAAAATATTGTAAAATTTGACACTGAGTGTCCAGAAGTAACATTGTAAAGATGTTATGTTCACTTTTTAAGGTTTATATCATGTGGCAGGAGAAAAAAATGGAAAATCTCCAAATGAGCTTATCTCACTCTAATGTACACATAAACATAGAAAAACAGAAAACAAGTCCAAACAATGAAAAAATTGCAACATTTTACACTGAGTTTCCAGAAGTAACATTGTAAAGATGTTATGTTCACTTTTCAAGGTTTATATCATGTGGCAGGATAAAAAAATGGAAAATCTCCAAATGAGCTTATCTCACTCTAATGTACACATAAACATAGAAAAACAGAAAACAAGTCCAAACAATGAAATAATTGCAACATTTTACACTGAGTGTCCAGAAGTAACATTGTAAAGATGGTATGTTCACTTTTTAAGGTTTATATCATGTGGCAGGAGAAAAAAATGGAAAATCTCCAAATGAGCTTATCTCACTCTAATGTACACATAAACATAGAAAAACAGAAAACAAGTCCAAACAATGAAATAATTGCAACATTTTACACTGAGTGTCCAGAAGTAACATTGTAAAGATGGTATGTTCACTTTTTAAGGTTTATTTCATGTGGCAGGAGAAAAAAAGGGAAAATCTCCAAATGAGCTTATCTCACTCTAATGTACACATAAACATAGAAAAACAGAAAACAAGTCCAAACAATGAAATAATTGCAACATTTTACACTGAGTGTCCAGAAGTAACATTGTAAAGATGTTATGTTCACTTTTTAAGGTTTATATCATGTGGCAGGAGAAAAAAATGGAAAATCTCCAAATGAGCTTATCTCACTCTAATGTACACATAAACATAGAAAAACAGAAAACAAGTCCAAACAATGAAATAATTGCAACATTTTACACTGAGTGTCCAGAAGTAACATTGTGACGATGTTATGTTCACTTTTTAAGGTTTATATCATGTGGCAGGAGAAAAAAAGGGAAAATCTCCAAATGAGCTTAACTCACTCTAATGCGCACTTTAACATAGAAAAACAGAAAACAAGTCCAAACAATGAAAAAATTGTAAAATTTTACACTGAGTGTCCAGAAGTAACATTGTAAAGATGTTATGTTCACTTTTTAAGGTTTATATCATGTGGCAGGAGAAAAAAATGGAAAATCTCCAAATGAGCTTATCTCACTCTAATGTACACATAAACATAGAAAAACAGAAAACAAGTCCAAACAATGAAAAAATTGCAACATTTTACACTGAGTTTCCAGAAGTAACATTGTAAAGATGTTATGTTCACTTTTCAAGGTTTATATCATGTGGCAGGAGAAAAAAATGGAAAATCTCCAAATGAGCTTATCTCACTCTAATGTACACATAAACATAGAAACACAGAAAACAAGTCCAAACAATGAAATAATTGCAACATTTTACACTGAGTGTCCAGAAGTAACATTGTAACGATGTTATGTTCACTTTTTAAGGTTTATATCATGTGGCAGGAGAAAAAAATGGAAAATCTCCAAATGAGCTTATCTCACTCTAATGTACACATAAACATAGAAAAACAGAAAACAAGTCCAAACAATGAAATAATTGCAACATTTTACACTGAGTGTCCAGAAGTAACATTGTAAAGATGGTATGTTCACTTTTTAAGGTTTATATCATGTGGCAGGAGAAAAAAAGGGAAAATCTCCAAATGAGCTTATCTCACTCTAATGTACACATAAACATAGAAAAACAGAAAACAAGTCCAAACAATGAAATAATTGCAACATTTTACACTGAGTGTCCAGAAGTAACATTGTAAAGATGTTATGTTCACTTTTTAAGGTTTATGTCATGTGGCAGGAGAAAAAAAGGAAAATCTCCAAATGAGCTTATCTCACTCTAATGTACACATAAACATAGAAACACAGAAAACAAGTCCAAACAATGAAATAATTGCAACATTTTACACTGAGTGTCCAGAAGTAACATTGTAAAGATGTTATGTTCACTTTTTAAGGTTTATATCATGTGGCAGGAGAAAAAAAGGGAAAATCTCCAAATGAGCTTAACTCACTCCAATGCGCACTTTAACATAGAAAAACAGAAAACAAGTCCAAACAATGAAAAAATTGTAAAATTTGACACTGAGTGTCCAGAAGTAACAATGTAAAGATGTTATGTTCACTTTTTAAGGTTTATATCATGTGGCAGGAGAAAAAAATGGAAAATCTCCAAATGAGCTTATCTCACTCTAATGTACACATAAACATAGAAAAACAGAAAACAAGTCCAAACAATGAAATAATTGCAACATTTTACACTGAGTGTCCAGAAGTAACATTGTAAAGATGTTATGTTCACTTTTTAAGGTTTATATCATGTGGCAGGAGAAAAAAATGGAAAATCTCCAAATGAGCTTATCTCACTCTAATGTACACATAAACATAGAAAAACAGAAAACAAGTCCAAACAATGAAAAAATTGCAACATTTTACACTGAGTTTCCAGAAGTAACATTGTAAAGATGTTATGTTCACTTTTCAAGGTTTATATCATGTGGCAGGATAAAAAAATGGAAAATCTCCAAATGAGCTTATCTCACTCTAATGTACACATAAACATAGAAAAACAGAAAACAAGTCCAAACAATGAAATAATTGCAACATTTTACACTGAGTGTCCAGAAGTAACATTGTAAAGATGGTATGTTCACTTTTTAAGGTTTATATCATGTGGCAGGAGAAAAAAATGGAAAATCTCCAAATGAGCTTATCTCACTCTAATGTACACATAAACATAGAAAAACAGAAAACAAGTCCAAACAATGAAATAATTGCAACATTTTACACTGAGTGTCCAGAAGTAACATTGTAAAGATGGTATGTTCACTTTTTAAGGTTTATTTCATGTGGCAGGAGAAAAAAAGGGAAAATCTCCAAATGAGCTTATCTCACTCTAATGTACACATAAACATAGAAAAACAGAAAACAAGTCCAAACAATGAAATAATTGCAACATTTTACACTGAGTGTCCAGAAGTAACATTGTAAAGATGTTATGTTCACTTTTTAAGGTTTATATCATGTGGCAGGAGAAAAAAATGGAAAATCTCCAAATGAGCTTAACTCACTCTAATGTACACATAAACATAGAAAAACAGAAAACAAGTCCAAACAATGAAATAATTGCAACATTTTACACTGAGTGTCCAGAAGTAACATTGTAAAGATGTTATGTTCACTTTTTAAGGTTTATATCATGTGGCAGGAGAAAAAAAGGGAAAATCTCCAAATGAGCTTATCTCACTCTAATGTACACATAAACATAGAAAAACAGAAAACAAGTCCAAACAATGAAATAATTGCAACATTTTACACTGAGTGTCCAGAAGTAACATTGTGACGATGTTATGTTCACTTTTTAAGGTTTATATCATGTGGCAGGAGAAAAAAAGGGAAAATCTCCAAATGAGCTTAACTCACTCCAATGCGCACTTTAACATAGAAAAACAGAAAAACAAGTCCAAACAATGAAAAAATTGTAAAATTTGACACTGAGTGTCCAGAAGTAACAATGTAAAGATGTTATGTACACTTTTTAAGGTTTATATCATGTGGCAGGAGAAAAAAATGGAAAATCTCCAAATGAGCTTAACTCACTCCAATGCGCACTTTAACATAGAAAAACAGAAAACAAGTCCAAACAATGAAAATATTGTAAAATTTGACACTGAGTGTCCAGAAGTAACATTGTAAAGATGTTATGTTCACTTTTTAAGGTTTATATCATGTGGCAGGAGAAAAAAATGGAAAATCTCCAAATGAGCTTATCTCACTCTAATGTACACATAAACATAGAAAAACAGAAAACAAGTCCAAACAATGAAAAAATTGCAACATTTTACACTGAGTGTCCAGAAGTAACATTGTAAAGATGTTATGTTCACTTTTCAAGGTTTATATCATGTGGCAGGATAAAAAAATGGAAAATCTCCAAATGAGCTTATCTCACTCTAATGTACACATAAACATAGAAACACAGAAAACAAGTCCAAACAATGAAATAATTGCAACATTTTACACTGAGTGTCCAGAAGTAACATTGTAACGATGTTATGTTCACTTTTTAAGGTTTATATCATGTGGCAGGAGAAAAAAATGGAAAATCTCCAAATGAGCTTATCTCACTCTAATGTACACATAAACATAGAAAAACAGAAAACAAGTCCAAACAATGAAATAATTGCAACATTTTACACTGAGTGTCCAGAAGTAACATTGTAAAGATGGTATGTTCACTTTTTAAGGTTTATATCATGTGGCAGGAGAAAAAAAGGGAAAATCTCCAAATGAGCTTATCTCACTCTAATGTACACATAAACATAGAAAAACAGAAAACAAGTCCAAACAATGAAATAATTGCAACATTTTACACTGAGTGTCCAGAAGTAACATTGTTAAGATGTTATGTTCACTTTTTAAGGTTTATATCATGTGGCAGGAGAAAAAAAGGAAAATCTCCAAATGAGCTTATCTCACTCTAATGTACACATAAACATAGAAACACAGAAAACAATTCCAAACAATGAAATAATTGCAACATTTTACACTGAGTGTCCAGAAGTAACAATGTAAAGATGTTATGTTCACTTTTTAAGGTTTATATCATGTGGCAGGAGAAAAAAATGGAAAATCTCCAAATGAGCTTAACTCACTCCAATGCGCACTTTAACATAGAAAAACAGAAAACAAGTCCAAACAATGAAAAAATTGTAAAATTTGACACTGAGTGTCCAGAAGTAACATTGTAAAGATGTTATGTTCACTTTTTAAGGTTTATATCATGTGGCAGGAGAAAAAAAGGGAAAATCTCCAAATGAGCTTATCTCACTCTAATGTACACATAAACATAGAAAAACAGAAAACAAGTCCAAACAATGAAAAAATTGTAAAATTTGACACTGAGTGTCCAGAAGTAACAATGTAAAGATGTTATGTTCACTTTTTAAGGTTTATATCATGTGGCAGGAGAAAAAAATGGAAAATCTCCAAATGAGCTTAACTCACTCCAATGCGCACTTTAACATAGAAAAACAGAAAACAAGTCCAAACAATGAAAAAATTGTAAAATTTGACACTGAGTGTCCAGAAGTAACATTGTAAAGATGTTATGTTCACTTTTTAAGGTTTATATCATGTGGCAGGAGAAAAAAAGGGAAAATCTCCAAATGAGCTTATCTCACTCTAATGTACACATAAACATAGAAAAACAGAAAACAAGTCCAAACAATGAAATAATTGCAACATTTTACACTGAGTGTCCAGAAGTAACATTGTGACGATGTTATGTTCACTTTTTAAGGTTTATATCATGTGGCAGGAGAAAAAAAGGGAAAATCTCCAAATGAGCTTAACTCACTCTAATGCGCACTTTAACATAGAAAAACAGAAAACAAGTCCAAACAATGAAAAAACTGTAAAATTTTACACTGAGTGTCCAGAAGTAACATTGTAAAGATGTTATGTTCACTTTTTAAGGTTTATATCATGTGGCAGGAGAAAAAAATGGAAAATCTCCAAATGAGCTTATCTCACTCTAATGTACACATAAACATAGAAAAACAGAAAACAAGTCCAAACAATGAAAAAATTGCAACATTTTACACTGAGTTTCCAGAAGTAACATTGTAAAGATGTTATGTTCACTTTTCAAGGTTTATATCATGTGGCAGGAGAAAAAAATGGAAAATCTCCAAATGAGCTTATCTCACTCTAATGTACACATAAACATAGAAACACAGAAAACAAGTCCAAACAATGAAATAATTGCAACATTTTACACTGAGTGTCCAGAAGTAACATTGTAACGATGTTATGTTCACTTTTTAAGGTTTATATCATGTGGCAGGAGAAAAAAATGGAAAATCTCCAAATGAGCTTATCTCACTCTAATGTACACATAAACATAGAAAAACAGAAAACAAGTCCAAACAATGAAATAATTGCAACATTTTACACTGAGTGTCCAGAAGTAACATTGTAAAGATGGTATGTTCACTTTTTAAGGTTTATTTCATGTGGCAGGAGAAAAAAAGGGAAAATCTCCAAATGAGCTTATCTCACTCTAATGTACACATAAACATAGAAAAACAGAAAACAAGTCCAAACAATGAAATAATTGCAACATTTTACACTGAGTGTCCAGAAGTAACATTGTTAAGATGTTATGTTCACTTTTTAAGGTTTATATCATGTGGCAGGAGAAAAAAAGGAAAATCTCCAAATGAGCTTATCTCACTCTAATGTACACATAAACATAGAAACACAGAAAACAATTCCAAACAATGAAATAATTGCAACATTTTACACTGAGTGTCCAGAAGTAACAATGTAAAGATGTTATGTTCACTTTTTAAGGTTTATATCATGTGGCAGGAGAAAAAAATGGAAAATCTCCAAATGAGCTTAACTCACTCCAATGCGCACTTTAACATAGAAAAACAGAAAACAAGTCCAAACAATGAAAAAATTGTAAAATTTGACACTGAGTGTCCAGAAGTAACATTGTAAAGATGTTATGTTCACTTTTTAAGGTTTATATCATGTGGCAGGAGAAAAAAAGGGAAAATCTCCAAATGAGCTTATCTCACTCTAATGTACACATAAACATAGAAAAACAGAAAACAAGTCCAAACAATGAAAAAATTGTAAAATTTGACACTGAGTGTCCAGAAGTAACAATGTAAAGATGTTATGTTCACTTTTTAAGGTTTATATCATGTGGCAGGAGAAAAAAATGGAAAATCTCCAAATGAGCTTAACTCACTCCAATGCGCACTTTAACATAGAAAAACAGAAAACAAGTCCAAACAATGAAAAAATTGTAAAATTTGACACTGAGTGTCCAGAAGTAACATTGTAAAGATGTTATGTTCACTTTTTAAGGTTTATATCATGTGGCAGGAGAAAAAAAGGGAAAATCTCCAAATGAGCTTATCTCACTCTAATGTACACATAAACATAGAAAAACAGAAAACAAGTCCAAACAATGAAATAATTGCAACATTTTACACTGAGTGTCCAGAAGTAACATTGTGACGATGTTATGTTCACTTTTTAAGGTTTATATCATGTGGCAGGAGAAAAAAAGGGAAAATCTCCAAATGAGCTTAACTCACTCTAATGCGCACTTTAACATAGAAAAACAGAAAACAAGTCCAAACAATGAAAAAACTGTAAAATTTTACACTGAGTGTCCAGAAGTAACATTGTAAAGATGTTATGTTCACTTTTTAAGGTTTATATCATGTGGCAGGAGAAAAAAATGGAAAATCTCCAAATGAGCTTATCTCACTCTAATGTACACATAAACATAGAAAAACAGAAAACAAGTCCAAACAATGAAAAAATTGCAACATTTTACACTGAGTTTCCAGAAGTAACATTGTAAAGATGTTATGTTCACTTTTCAAGGTTTATATCATGTGGCAGGAGAAAAAAATGGAAAATCTCCAAATGAGCTTATCTCACTCTAATGTACACATAAACATAGAAACACAGAAAACAAGTCCAAACAATGAAATAATTGCAACATTTTACACTGAGTGTCCAGAAGTAACATTGTAACGATGTTATGTTCACTTTTTAAGGTTTATATCATGTGGCAGGAGAAAAAAATGGAAAATCTCCAAATGAGCTTATCTCACTCTAATGTACACATAAACATAGAAAAACAGAAAACAAGTCCAAACAATGAAATAATTGCAACATTTTACACTGAGTGTCCAGAAGTAACATTGTAAAGATGGTATGTTCACTTTTTAAGGTTTATTTCATGTGGCAGGAGAAAAAAAGGGAAAATCTCCAAATGAGCTTATCTCACTCTAATGTACACATAAACATAGAAAAACAGAAAACAAGTCCAAACAATGAAATAATTGCAACATTTTACACTGAGTGTCCAGAAGTAACATTGTAAAGATGTTATGTTCACTTTTTAAGGTTTATATCATGTGGCAGGAGAAAAAAAGGGAAAATCTCCAAATGAGCTTAACTCACTCCAATGCGCACTTTAACATAGAAAAACAGAAAACAAGTCCAAACAATGAAAAAATTGTAAAATTGGACACTGAGTGTCCAGAAGTAACAATGTAAAGATGTTATGTTCACTTTTTAAGGTTTATATCATGTGGCAGGAGAAAAAAATGGAAAATCTCCAAATGAGCTTAACTCACTCCAATGCGCACTTTAACATAGAAAAACAGAAAACAAGTCCAAACAATGAAAAAATTGTAAAATTTGACACTGAGTGTCCAGAAGTAACATTGTAAAGATGTTATGTTCACTTTTTAAGGTTTATATCATGTGGCAGGAGAAAAAAAGGGAAAATCTCCAAATGAGCTTATCTCACTCTAATGTACACATAAACATAGAAAAACAGAAAACAAGTCCAAACAATGAAATAATTGCAACATTTTACACTGAGTGTCCAGAAGTAACATTGTGACGATGTTATGTTCACTTTTTAAGGTTTATATCATGTGGCAGGAGAAAAAAAGGGAAAATCTCCAAATGAGCTTAACTCACTCCAATGCGCACTTTAACATAGAAAAACAGAAAACAAGTCCAAACAATGAAAAAATTGTAAAATTTGACACTGAGTGTCCAGAAGTAACAATGTAAAGATGTTATGTTCACTTTTTAAGGTTTATATCATGTGGCAGGAGAAAAAAAGGGAAAATCTCCAAATGAGCTTATCTCACTCTAATGTACACATAAACATAGAAAAACAGAAAACAAGTCCAAACAATGAAATAATTGCAACATTTTACACTGAGTGTCCAGAAGTAACATTGTGACGATGTTATGTTCACTTTTTAAGGTTTATATCATGTGGCAGGAGAAAAAAATGGAAAATCTCCAAATGAGCTTATCTCACTCTAATGTACACATAAACATAGAAAAACAGAAAACAAGTCCAAACAATGAAATAATTGCAACATTTTACACTGAGTGTCCAGAAGTAACATTGTACAGATGGTATGTTCACTTTTTAAGGTTTATATCATGTGGCAGGAGAAAAAAAGGGAAAATCTCCAAATGAGCTTATCTCACTCTAATGTACACATAAACATAGAAAAACAGAAAACAAGTCCAAACAATGAAATAATTGCAACATTTTACACTGAGTGTCCAGAAGTAACATTGTAAAGATGTTATGTTCACTTTTTAAGGTTTATATCATGTGGCAGGAGAAAAAAAGGAAAATCTCCAAATGAGCTTATCTCACTCTAATGTACACATAAACATAGAAACACAGAAAACAAGTCCAAACAATGAAATAATTGCAACATTTTACACTGAGTGTCCAGAAGTAACATTGTGACGATGTTATGTTCACTTTTTAAGGTTTATATCATGTGGCAGGAGAAAAAAAGGGAAAATCTCCAAATGAGCTTAACTCACTCCAATGCGCACTTTAACATAGAAAAACAGAAAACAAGTCCAAACAATGAAAAAATTGTAAAATTTGACACTGAGTGTCCAGAAGTAACAATGTAAAGATGTTATGTTCACTTTTTAAGGTTTATATCATGTGGCAGGAGAAAAAAATGGAAAATCTCCAAATGAGCTTAACTCACTCCAATGCGCACTTTAACATAGAAAAACAGAAAACAAGTCCAAACAATGAAAAAATTGTAAAATTTGACACTGAGTGTCCAGAAGTAACATTGTAAAGATGTTATGTTCACATTTTAAGGTTTATATCATGTGGCAGGAGAAAAAAATGGAAAATCTCCAAATGAGCTTATCTCACTCTAATGTACACATAAACATAGAAAAACAGAAAACAAGTCCAAACAATGAAATAATTGCAACATTTTACACTGAGTGTCCAGAAGTAACATTGTAAAGATGGTATGTTCACTTTTTAAGGTTTATATCATGTGGCAGGAGAAAAAAATGGAAAATCTCCAAATGAGCTTATCTCACTCTAATGTACACATAAACATAGAAAAACAGAAAACAAGTCCAAACAATGAAATAATTGCAACATTTTACACTGAGTGTCCAGAAGTAACATTGTAAAGATGTTATGTTCACTTTTTAAGGTTTATATCATGTGGCAGGAGAAAAAAAGGAAAATCTCCAAATGAGCTTATCTCACTCTAATGTACACATAAACATAGAAACACAGAAAACAAGTCCAAACAATGAAATAATTGCAACATTTTACACTGAGTGTCCAGAAGTAACATTGTGACGATGTTATGTTCACTTTTTAAGGTTTATATCATGTGGCAGGAGAAAAAAAGGGAAAATCTCCAAATGAGCTTAACTCACTCCAATGCGCACTTTAACATAGAAAAACAGAAAACAAGTCCAAACAATGAAAAAATTGTAAAATTTGACACTGAGTGTCCAGAAGTAACAATGTAAAGATGTTATGTTCACTTTTTAAGGTTTATATCATGTGGCAGGAGAAAAAAATGGAAAATCTCCAAATGAGCTTAACTCACTCCAATGCGCACTTTAACATAGAAAAACAGAACAAGTCCAAACAATGAAAAAATTGTAAAATTTGACACTGAGTGTCCAGAAGTAACATTGTAAAGATGTTATGTTCACTTTTTAAGGTTTATATCATGTGGCAGGAGAAAAAAAGGGAAAATCTCCAAATGAGCTTATCTCACTCTAATGTACACATAAACATAGAAAAACAGAAAACAAGTCCAAACAATGAAATAATTGCAACATTTTACACTGAGTGTCCAGAAGTAACATTGTGACGATGTTATGTTCACTTTTTAAGGTTTATATCATGTGGCAGGAGAAAAAAAGGGAAAATCTCCAAATGAGCTTAACTCACTCCAATGCGCACTTTAACATAGAAAAACAGAAAACAAGTCCAAACAATGAAAAAATTGTAAAATTTGACACTGAGTGTCCAGAAGTAACAATGTAAAGATGTTATGTTCACTTTTTAAGGTTTATATCATGTGGCAGGAGAAAAAAAGGGAAAATCTCCAAATGAGCTTATCTCACTCTAATGTACACATAAACATAGAAACACAGAAAACAAGTCCAAACAATGAAATAATTGCAACATTTTACACTGAGTGTCCAGAAGTAACATTGTGACGATGTTATGTTCACTTTTTAAGGTTTATATCATGTGGCAGGAGAAAAAAAGGGAAAATCTCCAAATGAGCTTAACTCACTCCAATGCGCACTTTAACATAGAAAAACAGAAAACAAGTCCAAACAATGAAAAAATTGTAAAATTTGACACTGAGTGTCCAGAAGTAACAATGTAAAGATGTTATGTTCACTTTTTAAGGTTTATATCATGTGGCAGGAGAAAAAAATGGAAAATCTCCAAATGAGCTTAACTCACTCCAATGCGCACTTTAACATAGAAAAACAGAAAACAAGTCCAAACAATGAAAAAATTGTAAAATTTGACACTGAGTGTCCAGAAGTAACATTGTAAAGATGTTATGTTCACTTTTTAAGGTTTATATCATGTGGCAGGAGAAAAAAATGGAAAATCTCCAAATGAGCTTATCTCACTCTAATGTACACATAAACATAGAAAAACAGAAAACAAGTCCAAACAATGAAATAATTGCAACATTTTACACTGAGTGTCCAGAAGTAACATTGTAAAGATGGTATGTTCACTTTTTAAGGTTTATATCATGTGGCAGGAGAAAAAAATGGAAAATCTCCAAATGAGCTTATCTCACTCTAATGTACACATAAACATAGAAAAACAGAAAACAAGTCCAAACAATGAAATAATTGCAACATTTTACACTGAGTGTCCAGAAGTAACATTGTAAAGATGTTATGTTCACTTTTTAAGGTTTATATCATGTGGCAGGAGAAAAAAAGGAAAATCTCCAAATGAGCTTATCTCACTCTAATGTACACATAAACATAGAAACACAGAAAACAAGTCCAAACAATGAAATAATTGCAACATTTTACACTGAGTGTCCAGAAGTAACATTGTGACGATGTTATGTTCACTTTTTAAGGTTTATATCATGTGGCAGGAGAAAAAAAGGGAAAATCTCCAAATGAGCTTAACTCACTCCAATGCGCACTTTAACATAGAAAAACAGAAAACAAGTCCAAACAATGAAAAAATTGTAAAATTTGACACTGAGTGTCCAGAAGTAACAATGTAAAGATGTTATGTTCACTTTTTAAGGTTTATATCATGTGGCAGGAGAAAAAAATGGAAAATCTCCAAATGAGCTTAACTCACTCCAATGCGCACTTTAACATAGAAAAACAGAAAACAAGTCCAAACAATGAAAAAATTGTAAAATTTGACACTGAGTGTCCAGAAGTAACATTGTAAAGATGTTATGTTCACTTTTTAAGGTTTATATCATGTGGCAGGAGAAAAAAAGGGAAAATCTCCAAATGAGCTTATCTCACTCTAATGTACACATAAACATAGAAAAACAGAAAACAAGTCCAAACAATGAAATAATTGCAACATTTTACACTGAGTGTCCAGAAGTAACATTGTGACGATGTTATGTTCACTTTTTAAGGTTTATATCATGTGGCAGGAGAAAAAAAGGGAAAATCTCCAAATGAGCTTAACTCACTCCAATGCGCACTTTAACATAGAAAAACAGAAAACAAGTCCAAACAATGAAAAAATTGTAAAATTTGACACTGAGTGTCCAGAAGTAACAATGTAAAGATGTTATGTTCACTTTTTAAGGTTTATATCATGTGGCAGGAGAAAAAAAGGGAAAATCTCCAAATGAGCTTATCTCACTCTAATGTACACATAAACATAGAAAAACAGAAAACAAGTCCAAACAATGAAATAATTGCAACATTTTACACTGAGTGTCCAGAAGTAACATTGTGACGATGTTATGTTCACTTTTTAAGGTTTATATCATGTGGCAGGAGAAAAAAAGGGAAAATCTCCAAATGAGCTTAACTCACTCCAATGCGCACTTTAACATAGAAAAACAGAAAACAAGTCCAAACAATGAAAAAATTGTAAAATTTGACACTGAGTGTCCAGAAGTAACAATGTAAAGATGTTATGTTCACTTTTTAAGGTTTATATCATGTGGCAGGAGAAAAAAATGGAAAATCTCCAAATGAGCTTAACTCACTCCAATGCGCACTTTAACATAGAAAAACAGAAAACAAGTCCAAACAATGAAAAAATTGTAAAATTTGACACTGAGTGTCCAGAAGTAACATTGTAAAGATGTTATGTTCACTTTTTAAGGTTTATATCATGTGGCAGGAGAAAAAAAGGGAAAATCTCCAAATGAGCTTATCTCACTCTAATGTACACATAAACATAGAAAAACAGAAAACAAGTCCAAACAATGAAATAATTGCAACATTTTACACTGAGTGTCCAGAAGTAACATTGTGACGATGTTATGTTCACTTTTTAAGGTTTATATCATGTGGCAGGAGAAAAAAAGGGAAAATCTCCAAATGAGCTTAACTCACTCCAATGCGCACTTTAACATAGAAAAACAGAAAACAAGTCCAAACAATGAAAAAATTGTAAAATTTGACACTGAGTGTCCAGAAGTAACAATGTAAAGATGTTATGTTCACTTTTTAAGGTTTATATCATGTGGCAGGAGAAAAAAAGGGAAAATCTCCAAATGAGCTTATCTCACTCTAATGTACACATAAACATAGAAAAACAGAAAACAAGTCCAAACAATGAAATAATTGCAACATTTTACACTGAGTGTCCAGAAGTAACATTGTGACGATGTTATGTTCACTTTTTAAGGTTTATATCATGTGGCAGGAGAAAAAAAGGGAAAATCTCCAAATGAGCTTAACTCACTCCAATGCGCACTTTAACATAGAAAAACAGAAAACAAGTCCAAACAATGAAAAAATTGTAAAATTTGACACTGAGTGTCCAGAAGTAACAATGTAAAGATGTTATGTTCACTTTTTAAGGTTTATATCATGTGGCAGGAGAAAAAAATGGAAAATCTCCAAATGAGCTTAACTCACTCCAATGCGCACTTTAACATAGAAAAACAGAAAACAAGTCCAAACAATGAAAAAATTGTAAAATTTGACACTGAGTGTCCAGAAGTAAAATTGTAAAGATGTTATGTTCACTTTTTAAGGTTTATATCATGTGGCAGGAGAAAAAAATGGAAAATCTCCAAATGAGCTTATCTCACTCTAATGTACACATAAACATAGAAAAACAGAAAACAAGTCCAAACAATGAAAAAATTGCAACATTTTACACTGAGTTTCCAGAAGTAACATTGTAAAGATGTTATGTTCACTTTTCAAGGTTTATATCATGTGGCAGGAGAAAAAAATGGAAAATCTCCAAATGAGCTTATCTCACTCTAATGTACACATAAACATAGAAACACAGAAAACAAGTCCAAACAATGAAATAATTGCAACATTTTACACTGAGTGTCCAGAAGTAACATTGTAACGATGTTATGTTCACTTTTTAAGGTTTATATCATGTGGCAGGAGAAAAAAATGGAAAATCTCCAAATGAGCTTATCTCACTCTAATGTACACATAAACATAGAAAAACAGAAAACAAGTCCAAACAATGAAATAATTGCAACATTTTACACTGAGTGTCCAGAAGTAACATTGTAAAGATGGTATGTTCACTTTTTAAGGTTTATATCATGTGGCAGAAGAAAAAAAGGGAAAATCTCCAAATGAGCTTATCTCACTCTAATGTACACATAAACATAGAAAAACAGAAAACAAGTCCAAACAATGAAATAATTGCAACATTTTACACTGAGTGTCCAGAAGTAACATTGTAAAGATGTTATGTTCACTTTTTAAGGTTTATATCATGTGGCAGGAGAAAAAAAGGAAAATCTCCAAATGAGCTTATCTCACTCTAATGTACACATAAACATAGAAACACAGAAAACAAGTCCAAACAATGAAATAATTGCAACATTTTACACTGAGTGTCCAGAAGTAACATTGTGAAGATGGTATGTTCACTTTTTAAGGTTTATATCATGTGGCAGGAGAAAAAAAGGGAAAATCTCCAAATGAGCTTAACTCACTCCAATGCGCACTTTAACATAGAAAAACAGAAAACAAGTCCAAACAATGAAAAAATTGTAAAATTTGACACTGAGTGTCCAGAAGTAACAATGTAAAGATGTTATGTTCACTTTTTAAGGTTTATATCATGTGGCAGGAGAAAAAAATGGAAAATCTCCAAATGAGCTTAACTCACTCCAATGCGCACTTTAACATAGAAAAACAGAAAACAAGTCCAAACAATGAAAAAATTGCAACATTTTACACTGAGTTTCCAGAAGTAACATTGTAAAGATGTTATGTTCACTTTTCAAGGTTTATATCATGTGGCAGGAGAAAAAAATGGAAAATCTCCAAATGAGCTTATCTCACTCTAATGTACACATAAACATAGAAACACAGAAAACAAGTCCAAACAATGAAATAATTGCAACATTTTACACTGAGTGTCCAGAAGTAACATTGTAACGATGTTATGTTCACTTTTTAAGGTTTATATCATGTGGCAGGAGAAAAAAATGGAAAATCTCCAAATGAGCTTATCTCACTCTAATGTACACATAAACATAGAAAAACAGAAAACAAGTCCAAACAATGAAATAATTGCAACATTTTACACTGAGTGTCCAGAAGTAACATTGTAAAGATGGTATGTTCACTTTTTAAGGTTTATATCATGTGGCAGGAGAAAAAAAGGGAAAATCTCCAAATGAGCTTATCTCACTCTAATGTACACATAAACATAGAAAAACAGAAAACAAGTCCAAACAATGAAATAATTGCAACATTTTACACTGAGTGTCCAGAAGTAACATTGTAAAGATGTTATGTTCACTTTTTAAGGTTTATATCATGTGGCAGGAGAAAAAAAGGAAAATCTCCAAATCAGCTTATCTCACTCTAATGTACACATAAACATAGAAAAACAGTAAACAAGTCCAAACAATGAAATAATTGCAACATTTTACACTGA
The DNA here is from genome assembly GCF_963457635.1 of Microchirus variegatus. Taxonomy (NCBI): domain Eukaryota; kingdom Metazoa; phylum Chordata; class Actinopteri; order Pleuronectiformes; family Soleidae; genus Microchirus; species Microchirus variegatus. The sequence goes on along the minus strand of NC_139802.1, from coordinate 25,461,872 downwards.
GTGTCCAGAAGTAACATTGTGACGATGTTATGTTCACTTTTTAAGGTTTATATCATGTGGCAGGAGAAAAAAATGGAAAATCTCCAAATGAGCTTAACTCACTCCAATGCGCACTTTAACATAGAAAAACAGAAAACAAGTCCAAACAATGAAAAAATTGTAAAATTTGACACTGAGTGTCCAGAAGTAACATTGTAAAGATGTTATGTTCACTTTTTAAGGTTTATATCGTGTGGCAGGAGAAAAAAATGGAAAATCTCCAAATGAGCTTAACTCACTCCAATGCGCACTTTAACATAGAAAAACAGAAAACAAGTCCAAACAATGAAATAATTGCAACATTTTACACTGAGTGTCCAGAAGTAACATTGTAAAGATGTTATGTTCACTTTTTAAGGTTTATATCATGTGGCAGGAGAAAAAAAGGAAAATCTCCAAATCAGCTTATCTCACTCTAATGTACACATAAACATAGAAAAACAGTAAACAAGTCCAAACAATGAAATAATTGCAACATTTTACACTGAGTGTCCAGAAGTAACATTGTGACGATGTTATGTTCACTTTTTAAGGTTTATATCATGTGGCAGGAGAAAAAAAGGGAAAATCTCCAAATGAGCTTAACTCACTCCAATGCGCACTTTAACATAGAAAAACAGAAAACAAGTCCAAACAATGAAAAAATTGTAAAATTTGACACTGAGTGTCCAGAAGTAACATTGTAAAGATGTTATGTTCACTTTTTAAGGTTTATATCGTGTGGCAGGAGAAAAAAATGGAAAATCTCCAAATGAGCTTAACTCACTCCAATGCGCACTTTAACATAGAAAAACAGAAAACAAGTCCAAACAATGAAAAAATTGTAAAATTTGACACTGAGTGTCCAGAAGTAACATTGTCAAGATTTTATGTTCACTTTTTAAGGTTTATATCATGTGGCAGGAGAAAAAAATGGAAAATCTCCAAATGAGCTTATCTCACTCTAATGTACACATAAACATAGAAAAACAGAAAACAAGTCCAAACAATGAAATAATTGCAACATTTTACACTGAGTGTCCAGAAGTAACATTGTAAAGATGTTATGTTCACTTTTTAAGGTTTATATCATGTGGCAGGAGAAAAAAATGGAAAATCTCCAAATGAGCTTAACTCACTCTAATGCGCACTTTAACATAGAAAAACAGAAAACAAGTCCAAACAATGAAAAAATTGTAAAATTTTACACTGAGTGTCCAGAAGTAACATTGTAAAGATGTTATGTTCACTTTTTAACGTTTATATCATGTGGCAGGAGAAAAAAATGGAAAATCTCCAAATGAGCTTATCTCACTCTAATGTACACATAAACATAGAAAAACAGAAAACAAGTCCAAACAATGAAAATATTGTAAAATTTGACACTGAGTGTCCAGAAGTAACATTGTAAAGATGTTATGTTCACTTTTTAAGGTTTATATCATGTGGCAGGAGAAAAAAATGGAAAATCTCCAAATGAGCTTATCTCACTCTAATGTACACATAAACATAGAAAAACAGAAAACAAGTCCAAACAATGAAAAAATTGCAACATTTTACACTGAGTTTCCAGAAGTAACATTGTAAAGATGTTATGTTCACTTTTCAAGGTTTATATCATGTGGCAGGATAAAAAAATGGAAAATCTCCAAATGAGCTTATCTCACTCTAATGTACACATAAACATAGAAAAACAGAAAACAAGTCCAAACAATGAAATAATTGCAACATTTTACACTGAGTGTCCAGAAGTAACATTGTAAAGATGGTATGTTCACTTTTTAAGGTTTATATCATGTGGCAGGAGAAAAAAATGGAAAATCTCCAAATGAGCTTATCTCACTCTAATGTACACATAAACATAGAAAAACAGAAAACAAGTCCAAACAATGAAATAATTGCAACATTTTACACTGAGTGTCCAGAAGTAACATTGTAAAGATGGTATGTTCACTTTTTAAGGTTTATTTCATGTGGCAGGAGAAAAAAAGGGAAAATCTCCAAATGAGCTTATCTCACTCTAATGTACACATAAACATAGAAAAACAGAAAACAAGTCCAAACAATGAAATAATTGCAACATTTTACACTGAGTGTCCAGAAGTAACATTGTAAAGATGTTATGTTCACTTTTTAAGGTTTATATCATGTGGCAGGAGAAAAAAATGGAAAATCTCCAAATGAGCTTATCTCACTCTAATGTACACATAAACATAGAAAAACAGAAAACAAGTCCAAACAATGAAATAATTGCAACATTTTACACTGAGTGTCCAGAAGTAACATTGTGACGATGTTATGTTCACTTTTTAAGGTTTATATCATGTGGCAGGAGAAAAAAAGGGAAAATCTCCAAATGAGCTTAACTCACTCTAATGCGCACTTTAACATAGAAAAACAGAAAACAAGTCCAAACAATGAAAAAATTGTAAAATTTTACACTGAGTGTCCAGAAGTAACATTGTAAAGATGTTATGTTCACTTTTTAAGGTTTATATCATGTGGCAGGAGAAAAAAATGGAAAATCTCCAAATGAGCTTATCTCACTCTAATGTACACATAAACATAGAAAAACAGAAAACAAGTCCAAACAATGAAAAAATTGCAACATTTTACACTGAGTTTCCAGAAGTAACATTGTAAAGATGTTATGTTCACTTTTCAAGGTTTATATCATGTGGCAGGAGAAAAAAATGGAAAATCTCCAAATGAGCTTATCTCACTCTAATGTACACATAAACATAGAAACACAGAAAACAAGTCCAAACAATGAAATAATTGCAACATTTTACACTGAGTGTCCAGAAGTAACATTGTAACGATGTTATGTTCACTTTTTAAGGTTTATATCATGTGGCAGGAGAAAAAAATGGAAAATCTCCAAATGAGCTTATCTCACTCTAATGTACACATAAACATAGAAAAACAGAAAACAAGTCCAAACAATGAAATAATTGCAACATTTTACACTGAGTGTCCAGAAGTAACATTGTAAAGATGGTATGTTCACTTTTTAAGGTTTATATCATGTGGCAGGAGAAAAAAAGGGAAAATCTCCAAATGAGCTTATCTCACTCTAATGTACACATAAACATAGAAAAACAGAAAACAAGTCCAAACAATGAAATAATTGCAACATTTTACACTGAGTGTCCAGAAGTAACATTGTAAAGATGTTATGTTCACTTTTTAAGGTTTATGTCATGTGGCAGGAGAAAAAAAGGAAAATCTCCAAATGAGCTTATCTCACTCTAATGTACACATAAACATAGAAACACAGAAAACAAGTCCAAACAATGAAATAATTGCAACATTTTACACTGAGTGTCCAGAAGTAACATTGTAAAGATGTTATGTTCACTTTTTAAGGTTTATATCATGTGGCAGGAGAAAAAAAGGGAAAATCTCCAAATGAGCTTAACTCACTCCAATGCGCACTTTAACATAGAAAAACAGAAAACAAGTCCAAACAATGAAAAAATTGTAAAATTTGACACTGAGTGTCCAGAAGTAACAATGTAAAGATGTTATGTTCACTTTTTAAGGTTTATATCATGTGGCAGGAGAAAAAAATGGAAAATCTCCAAATGAGCTTATCTCACTCTAATGTACACATAAACATAGAAAAACAGAAAACAAGTCCAAACAATGAAATAATTGCAACATTTTACACTGAGTGTCCAGAAGTAACATTGTAAAGATGTTATGTTCACTTTTTAAGGTTTATATCATGTGGCAGGAGAAAAAAATGGAAAATCTCCAAATGAGCTTATCTCACTCTAATGTACACATAAACATAGAAAAACAGAAAACAAGTCCAAACAATGAAAAAATTGCAACATTTTACACTGAGTTTCCAGAAGTAACATTGTAAAGATGTTATGTTCACTTTTCAAGGTTTATATCATGTGGCAGGATAAAAAAATGGAAAATCTCCAAATGAGCTTATCTCACTCTAATGTACACATAAACATAGAAAAACAGAAAACAAGTCCAAACAATGAAATAATTGCAATATTTTACACTGAGTGTCCAGAAGTAACATTGTAAAGATGGTATGTTCACTTTTTAAGGTTTATATCATGTGGCAGGAGAAAAAAATGGAAAATCTCCAAATGAGCTTATCTCACTCTAATGTACACATAAACATAGAAAAACAGAAAACAAGTCCAAACAATGAAATAATTGCAACATTTTACACTGAGTGTCCAGAAGTAACATTGTAAAGATGGTATGTTCACTTTTTAAGGTTTATTTCATGTGGCAGGAGAAAAAAAGGGAAAATCTCCAAATGAGCTTATCTCACTCTAATGTACACATAAACATAGAAAAACAGAAAACAAGTCCAAACAATGAAATAATTGCAACATTTTACACTGAGTGTCCAGAAGTAACATTGTAAAGATGTTATGTTCACTTTTTAAGGTTTATATCATGTGGCAGGAGAAAAAAATGGAAAATCTCCAAATGAGCTTAACTCACTCTAATGTACACATAAACATAGAAAAACAGAAAACAAGTCCAAACAATGAAATAATTGCAACATTTTACACTGAGTGTCCAGAAGTAACATTGTAAAGATGTTATGTTCACTTTTTAAGGTTTATATCATGTGGCAGGAGAAAAAAAGGGAAAATCTCCAAATGAGCTTATCTCACTCTAATGTACACATAAACATAGAAAAACAGAAAACAAGTCCAAACAATGAAATAATTGCAACATTTTACACTGAGTGTCCAGAAGTAACATTGTGACGATGTTATGTTCACTTTTTAAGGTTTATATCATGTGGCAGGAGAAAAAAAGGGAAAATCTCCAAATGAGCTTAACTCACTCCAATGCGCACTTTAACATAGAAAAACAGAAAAACAAGTCCAAACAATGAAAAAATTGTAAAATTTGACACTGAGTGTCCAGAAGTAACAATGTAAAGATGTTATGTACACTTTTTAAGGTTTATATCATGTGGCAGGAGAAAAAAATGGAAAATCTCCAAATGAGCTTAACTCACTCCAATGCGCACTTTAACATAGAAAAACAGAAAACAAGTCCAAACAATGAAAATATTGTAAAATTTGACACTGAGTGTCCAGAAGTAACATTGTAAAGATGTTATGTTCACTTTTTAAGGTTTATATCATGTGGCAGGAGAAAAAAATGGAAAATCTCCAAATGAGCTTATCTCACTCTAATGTACACATAAACATAGAAAAACAGAAAACAAGTCCAAACAATGAAAAAATTGCAACATTTTACACTGAGTGTCCAGAAGTAACATTGTAAAGATGTTATGTTCACTTTTCAAGGTTTATATCATGTGGCAGGATAAAAAAATGGAAAATCTCCAAATGAGCTTATCTCACTCTAATGTACACATAAACATAGAAACACAGAAAACAAGTCCAAACAATGAAATAATTGCAACATTTTACACTGAGTGTCCAGAAGTAACATTGTAACGATGTTATGTTCACTTTTTAAGGTTTATATCATGTGGCAGGAGAAAAAAATGGAAAATCTCCAAATGAGCTTATCTCACTCTAATGTACACATAAACATAGAAAAACAGAAAACAAGTCCAAACAATGAAATAATTGCAACATTTTACACTGAGTGTCCAGAAGTAACATTGTAAAGATGGTATGTTCACTTTTTAAGGTTTATATCATGTGGCAGGAGAAAAAAAGGGAAAATCTCCAAATGAGCTTATCTCACTCTAATGTACACATAAACATAGAAAAACAGAAAACAAGTCCAAACAATGAAATAATTGCAACATTTTACACTGAGTGTCCAGAAGTAACATTGTTAAGATGTTATGTTCACTTTTTAAGGTTTATATCATGTGGCAGGAGAAAAAAAGGAAAATCTCCAAATGAGCTTATCTCACTCTAATGTACACATAAACATAGAAACACAGAAAACAATTCCAAACAATGAAATAATTGCAACATTTTACACTGAGTGTCCAGAAGTAACAATGTAAAGATGTTATGTTCACTTTTTAAGGTTTATATCATGTGGCAGGAGAAAAAAATGGAAAATCTCCAAATGAGCTTAACTCACTCCAATGCGCACTTTAACATAGAAAAACAGAAAACAAGTCCAAACAATGAAAAAATTGTAAAATTTGACACTGAGTGTCCAGAAGTAACATTGTAAAGATGTTATGTTCACTTTTTAAGGTTTATATCATGTGGCAGGAGAAAAAAAGGGAAAATCTCCAAATGAGCTTATCTCACTCTAATGTACACATAAACATAGAAAAACAGAAAACAAGTCCAAACAATGAAAAAATTGTAAAATTTGACACTGAGTGTCCAGAAGTAACAATGTAAAGATGTTATGTTCACTTTTTAAGGTTTATATCATGTGGCAGGAGAAAAAAATGGAAAATCTCCAAATGAGCTTAACTCACTCCAATGCGCACTTTAACATAGAAAAACAGAAAACAAGTCCAAACAATGAAAAAATTGTAAAATTTGACACTGAGTGTCCAGAAGTAACATTGTAAAGATGTTATGTTCACTTTTTAAGGTTTATATCATGTGGCAGGAGAAAAAAAGGGAAAATCTCCAAATGAGCTTATCTCACTCTAATGTACACATAAACATAGAAAAACAGAAAACAAGTCCAAACAATGAAATAATTGCAACATTTTACACTGAGTGTCCAGAAGTAACATTGTGACGATGTTATGTTCACTTTTTAAGGTTTATATCATGTGGCAGGAGAAAAAAAGGGAAAATCTCCAAATGAGCTTAACTCACTCTAATGCGCACTTTAACATAGAAAAACAGAAAACAAGTCCAAACAATGAAAAAACTGTAAAATTTTACACTGAGTGTCCAGAAGTAACATTGTAAAGATGTTATGTTCACTTTTTAAGGTTTATATCATGTGGCAGGAGAAAAAAATGGAAAATCTCCAAATGAGCTTATCTCACTCTAATGTACACATAAACATAGAAAAACAGAAAACAAGTCCAAACAATGAAAAAATTGCAACATTTTACACTGAGTTTCCAGAAGTAACATTGTAAAGATGTTATGTTCACTTTTCAAGGTTTATATCATGTGGCAGGAGAAAAAAATGGAAAATCTCCAAATGAGCTTATCTCACTCTAATGTACACATAAACATAGAAACACAGAAAACAAGTCCAAACAATGAAATAATTGCAACATTTTACACTGAGTGTCCAGAAGTAACATTGTAACGATGTTATGTTCACTTTTTAAGGTTTATATCATGTGGCAGGAGAAAAAAATGGAAAATCTCCAAATGAGCTTATCTCACTCTAATGTACACATAAACATAGAAAAACAGAAAACAAGTCCAAACAATGAAATAATTGCAACATTTTACACTGAGTGTCCAGAAGTAACATTGTAAAGATGGTATGTTCACTTTTTAAGGTTTATTTCATGTGGCAGGAGAAAAAAAGGGAAAATCTCCAAATGAGCTTATCTCACTCTAATGTACACATAAACATAGAAAAACAGAAAACAAGTCCAAACAATGAAATAATTGCAACATTTTACACTGAGTGTCCAGAAGTAACATTGTAAAGATGTTATGTTCACTTTTTAAGGTTTATATCATGTGGCAGGAGAAAAAAAGGGAAAATCTCCAAATGAGCTTAACTCACTCCAATGCGCACTTTAACATAGAAAAACAGAAAACAAGTCCAAACAATGAAAAAATTGTAAAATTGGACACTGAGTGTCCAGAAGTAACAATGTAAAGATGTTATGTTCACTTTTTAAGGTTTATATCATGTGGCAGGAGAAAAAAATGGAAAATCTCCAAATGAGCTTAACTCACTCCAATGCGCACTTTAACATAGAAAAACAGAAAACAAGTCCAAACAATGAAAAAATTGTAAAATTTGACACTGAGTGTCCAGAAGTAACATTGTAAAGATGTTATGTTCACTTTTTAAGGTTTATATCATGTGGCAGGAGAAAAAAAGGGAAAATCTCCAAATGAGCTTATCTCACTCTAATGTACACATAAACATAGAAAAACAGAAAACAAGTCCAAACAATGAAATAATTGCAACATTTTACACTGAGTGTCCAGAAGTAACATTGTGACGATGTTATGTTCACTTTTTAAGGTTTATATCATGTGGCAGGAGAAAAAAAGGGAAAATCTCCAAATGAGCTTAACTCACTCCAATGCGCACTTTAACATAGAAAAACAGAAAACAAGTCCAAACAATGAAAAAATTGTAAAATTTGACACTGAGTGTCCAGAAGTAACAATGTAAAGATGTTATGTTCACTTTTTAAGGTTTATATCATGTGGCAGGAGAAAAAAAGGGAAAATCTCCAAATGAGCTTATCTCACTCTAATGTACACATAAACATAGAAAAACAGAAAACAAGTCCAAACAATGAAATAATTGCAACATTTTACACTGAGTGTCCAGAAGTAACATTGTGACGATGTTATGTTCACTTTTTAAGGTTTATATCATGTGGCAGGAGAAAAAAATGGAAAATCTCCAAATGAGCTTATCTCACTCTAATGTACACATAAACATAGAAAAACAGAAAACAAGTCCAAACAATGAAATAATTGCAACATTTTACACTGAGTGTCCAGAAGTAACATTGTACAGATGGTATGTTCACTTTTTAAGGTTTATATCATGTGGCAGGAGAAAAAAAGGGAAAATCTCCAAATGAGCTTATCTCACTCTAATGTACACATAAACATAGAAAAACAGAAAACAAGTCCAAACAATGAAATAATTGCAACATTTTACACTGAGTGTCCAGAAGTAACATTGTAAAGATGTTATGTTCACTTTTTAAGGTTTATATCATGTGGCAGGAGAAAAAAAGGAAAATCTCCAAATGAGCTTATCTCACTCTAATGTACACATAAACATAGAAACACAGAAAACAAGTCCAAACAATGAAATAATTGCAACATTTTACACTGAGTGTCCAGAAGTAACATTGTGACGATGTTATGTTCACTTTTTAAGGTTTATATCATGTGGCAGGAGAAAAAAAGGGAAAATCTCCAAATGAGCTTAACTCACTCCAATGCGCACTTTAACATAGAAAAACAGAAAACAAGTCCAAACAATGAAAAAATTGTAAAATTTGACACTGAGTGTCCAGAAGTAACAATGTAAAGATGTTATGTTCACTTTTTAAGGTTTATATCATGTGGCAGGAGAAAAAAATGGAAAATCTCCAAATGAGCTTAACTCACTCCAATGCGCACTTTAACATAGAAAAACAGAAAACAAGTCCAAACAATGAAAAAATTGTAAAATTTGACACTGAGTGTCCAGAAGTAACATTGTAAAGATGTTATGTTCACATTTTAAGGTTTATATCATGTGGCAGGAGAAAAAAATGGAAAATCTCCAAATGAGCTTATCTCACTCTAATGTACACATAAACATAGAAAAACAGAAAACAAGTCCAAACAATGAAATAATTGCAACATTTTACACTGAGTGTCCAGAAGTAACATTGTAAAGATGGTATGTTCACTTTTTAAGGTTTATATCATGTGGCAGGAGAAAAAAATGGAAAATCTCCAAATGAGCTTATCTCACTCTAATGTACACATAAACATAGAAAAACAGAAAACAAGTCCAAACAATGAAATAATTGCAACATTTTACACTGAGTGTCCAGAAGTAACATTGTAAAGATGTTATGTTCACTTTTTAAGGTTTATATCATGTGGCAGGAGAAAAAAAGGAAAATCTCCAAATGAGCTTATCTCACTCTAATGTACACATAAACATAGAAACACAGAAAACAAGTCCAAACAATGAAATAATTGCAACATTTTACACTGAGTGTCCAGAAGTAACATTGTGACGATGTTATGTTCACTTTTTAAGGTTTATATCATGTGGCAGGAGAAAAAAAGGGAAAATCTCCAAATGAGCTTAACTCACTCCAATGCGCACTTTAACATAGAAAAACAGAAAACAAGTCCAAACAATGAAAAAATTGTAAAATTTGACACTGAGTGTCCAGAAGTAACAATGTAAAGATGTTATGTTCACTTTTTAAGGTTTATATCATGTGGCAGGAGAAAAAAATGGAAAATCTCCAAATGAGCTTAACTCACTCCAATGCGCACTTTAACATAGAAAAACAGAACAAGTCCAAACAATGAAAAAATTGTAAAATTTGACACTGAGTGTCCAGAAGTAACATTGTAAAGATGTTATGTTCACTTTTTAAGGTTTATATCATGTGGCAGGAGAAAAAAAGGGAAAATCTCCAAATGAGCTTATCTCACTCTAATGTACACATAAACATAGAAAAACAGAAAACAAGTCCAAACAATGAAATAATTGCAACATTTTACACTGAGTGTCCAGAAGTAACATTGTGACGATGTTATGTTCACTTTTTAAGGTTTATATCATGTGGCAGGAGAAAAAAAGGGAAAATCTCCAAATGAGCTTAACTCACTCCAATGCGCACTTTAACATAGAAAAACAGAAAACAAGTCCAAACAATGAAAAAATTGTAAAATTTGACACTGAGTGTCCAGAAGTAACAATGTAAAGATGTTATGTTCACTTTTTAAGGTTTATATCATGTGGCAGGAGAAAAAAAGGGAAAATCTCCAAATGAGCTTATCTCACTCTAATGTACACATAAACATAGAAAAACAGAAAACAAGTCCAAACAATGAAATAATTGCAACATTTTACACTGAGTGTCCAGAAGTAACATTGTGACGATGTTATGTTCACTTTTTAAGGTTTATATCATGTGGCAGGAGAAAAAAAGGGAAAATCTCCAAATGAGCTTAACTCACTCCAATGCGCACTTTAACATAGAAAAACAGAAAACAAGTCCAAACAATGAAAAAATTGTAAAATTTGACACTGAGTGTCCAGAAGTAACAATGTAAAGATGTTATGTTCACTTTTTAAGGTTTATATCATGTGGCAGGAGAAAAAAATGGAAAATCTCCAAATGAGCTTAACTCACTCCAATGCGCACTTTAACATAGAAAAACAGAAAACAAGTCCAAACAATGAAAAAATTGTAAAATTTGACACTGAGTGTCCAGAAGTAACATTGTAAAGATGTTATGTTCACTTTTTAAGGTTTATATCATGTGGCAGGAGAAAAAAAGGGAAAATCTCCAAATGAGCTTATCTCACTCTAATGTACACATAAACATAGAAAAACAGAAAACAAGTCCAAACAATGAAATAATTGCAACATTTTACACTGAGTGTCCAGAAGTAACATTGTGACGATGTTATGTTCACTTTTTAAGGTTTATATCATGTGGCAGGAGAAAAAAAGGGAAAATCTCCAAATGAGCTTAACTCACTCCAATGCGCACTTTAACATAGAAAAACAGAAAACAAGTCCAAACAATGAAAAAATTGTAAAATTTGACACTGAGTGTCCAGAAGTAACAATGTAAAGATGTTATGTTCACTTTTTAAGGTTTATATCATGTGGCAGGAGAAAAAAAGGGAAAATCTCCAAATGAGCTTATCTCACTCTAATGTACACATAAACATAGAAAAACAGAAAACAAGTCCAAACAATGAAATAATTGCAACATTTTACACTGAGTGTCCAGAAGTAACATTGTGACGATGTTATGTTCACTTTTTAAGGTTTATATCATGTGGCAGGAGAAAAAAAGGGAAAATCTCCAAATGAGCTTAACTCACTCCAATGCGCACTTTAACATAGAAAAACAGAAAACAAGTCCAAACAATGAAAAAATTGTAAAATTTGACACTGAGTGTCCAGAAGTAACAATGTAAAGATGTTATGTTCACTTTTTAAGGTTTATATCATGTGGCAGGAGAAAAAAATGGAAAATCTCCAAATGAGCTTAACTCACTCCAATGCGCACTTTAACATAGAAAAACAGAAAACAAGTCCAAACAATGAAAAAATTGTAAAATTTGACACTGAGTGTCCAGAAGTAAAATTGTAAAGATGTTATGTTCACTTTTTAAGGTTTATATCATGTGGCAGGAGAAAAAAATGGAAAATCTCCAAATGAGCTTATCTCACTCTAATGTACACATAAACATAGAAAAACAGAAAACAAGTCCAAACAATGAAAAAATTGCAACATTTTACACTGAGTTTCCAGAAGTAACATTGTAAAGATGTTATGTTCACTTTTCAAGGTTTATATCATGTGGCAGGAGAAAAAAATGGAAAATCTCCAAATGAGCTTATCTCACTCTAATGTACACATAAACATAGAAACACAGAAAACAAGTCCAAACAATGAAATAATTGCAACATTTTACACTGAGTGTCCAGAAGTAACATTGTAACGATGTTATGTTCACTTTTTAAGGTTTATATCATGTGGCAGGAGAAAAAAATGGAAAATCTCCAAATGAGCTTATCTCACTCTAATGTACACATAAACATAGAAAAACAGAAAACAAGTCCAAACAATGAAATAATTGCAACATTTTACACTGAGTGTCCAGAAGTAACATTGTAAAGATGGTATGTTCACTTTTTAAGGTTTATATCATGTGGCAGAAGAAAAAAAGGGAAAATCTCCAAATGAGCTTATCTCACTCTAATGTACACATAAACATAGAAAAACAGAAAACAAGTCCAAACAATGAAATAATTGCAACATTTTACACTGAGTGTCCAGAAGTAACATTGTAAAGATGTTATGTTCACTTTTTAAGGTTTATATCATGTGGCAGGAGAAAAAAAGGAAAATCTCCAAATGAGCTTATCTCACTCTAATGTACACATAAACATAGAAACACAGAAAACAAGTCCAAACAATGAAATAATTGCAACATTTTACACTGAGTGTCCAGAAGTAACATTGTGAAGATGGTATGTTCACTTTTTAAGGTTTATATCATGTGGCAGGAGAAAAAAAGGGAAAATCTCCAAATGAGCTTAACTCACTCCAATGCGCACTTTAACATAGAAAAACAGAAAACAAGTCCAAACAATGAAAAAATTGTAAAATTTGACACTGAGTGTCCAGAAGTAACAATGTAAAGATGTTATGTTCACTTTTTAAGGTTTATATCATGTGGCAGGAGAAAAAAATGGAAAATCTCCAAATGAGCTTAACTCACTCCAATGCGCACTTTAACATAGAAAAACAGAAAACAAGTCCAAACAATGAAAAAATTGCAACATTTTACACTGAGTTTCCAGAAGTAACATTGTAAAGATGTTATGTTCACTTTTCAAGGTTTATATCATGTGGCAGGAGAAAAAAATGGAAAATCTCCAAATGAGCTTATCTCACTCTAATGTACACATAAACATAGAAACACAGAAAACAAGTCCAAACAATGAAATAATTGCAACATTTTACACTGAGTGTCCAGAAGTAACATTGTAACGATGTTATGTTCACTTTTTAAGGTTTATATCATGTGGCAGGAGAAAAAAATGGAAAATCTCCAAATGAGCTTATCTCACTCTAATGTACACATAAACATAGAAAAACAGAAAACAAGTCCAAACAATGAAATAATTGCAACATTTTACACTGAGTGTCCAGAAGTAACATTGTAAAGATGGTATGTTCACTTTTTAAGGTTTATATCATGTGGCAGGAGAAAAAAAGGGAAAATCTCCAAATGAGCTTATCTCACTCTAATGTACACATAAACATAGAAAAACAGAAAACAAGTCCAAACAATGAAATAATTGCAACATTTTACACTGAGTGTCCAGAAGTAACATTGTAAAGATGTTATGTTCACTTTTTAAGGTTTATATCATGTGGCAGGAGAAAAAAAGGAAAATCTCCAAATCAGCTTATCTCACTCTAATGTACACATAAACATAGAAAAACAGTAAACAAGTCCAAACAATGAAATAATTGCAACATTTTACACTGAGTGTCCAGAAGTAACATTGTGACGATGTTATGTTCACTTTTTAAGGTTTATATCATGTGGCAGGAGAAAAAAATGGAAAATCTCCAAATGAGCTTAACTCACTCCAATGCGCACTTTAACATAGAAAAACAGAAAACAAGTCCAAACAATGAAAAAATTGTAAAATTTGACACTGAGTGTCCAGAAGTAACATTGTAAAGATGTTATGTTCACTTTTTAAGGTTTATATCGTGTGGCAGGAGAAAAAAATGGAAAATCTCCAAATGAGCTTAACTCACTCCAATGCGCACTTTAACATAGAAAAACAGAAAACAAGTCCAAACAATGAAATAATTGCAACATTTTACACTGAGTGTCCAGAAGTAACATTGTAAAGATGTTATGTTCACTTTTTAAGGTTTATATCATGTGGCAGGAGAAAAAAAGGAAAATCTCCAAATCAGCTTATCTCACTCTAATGTACACATAAACATAGAAAAACAGTAAACAAGTCCAAACAATGAAATAATTGCAACATTTTACACTGAGTGTCCAGAAGTAACATTGTGACGATGTTATGTTCACTTTTTAAGGTTTATATCATGTGGCAGGAGAAAAAAAGGGAAAATCTCCAAATGAGCTTAACTCACTCCAATGCGCACTTTAACATAGAAAAACAGAAAACAAGTCCAAACAATGAAAAAATTGTAAAATTTGACACTGAGTGTCCAGAAGTAACATTGTAAAGATGTTATGTTCACTTTTTAAGGTTTATATCGTGTGGCAGGAGAAAAAAATGGAAAATCTCCAAATGAGCTTAACTCACTCCAATGCGCACTTTAACATAGAAAAACAGAAAACAAGTCCAAACAATGAAAAAATTGTAAAATTTGACACTGAGTGTCCAGAAGTAACATTGTCAAGATTTTATGTTCACTTTTTAAGGTTTATATCATGTGGCAGGAGAAAAAAATGGAAAATCTCCAAATGAGCTTATCTCACTCTAATGTACACATAAACATAGAAAAACAGAAAACAAGTCCAAACAATGAAATAATTGCAACATTTTACACTGAGTGTCCAGAAGTAACATTGTAAAGATGTTATGTTCACTTTTTAAGGTTTATATCATGTGGCAGGAGAAAAAAATGGAAAATCTCCAAATGAGCTTAACTCACTCTAATGCGCACTTTAACATAGAAAAACAGAAAACAAGTCCAAACAATGAAAAAATTGTAAAATTTTACACTGAGTGTCCAGAAGTAACATTGTAAAGATGTTATGTTCACTTTTTAACGTTTATATCATGTGGCAGGAGAAAAAAATGGAAAATCTCCAAATGAGCTTATCTCACTCTAATGTACACATAAACATAGAAAAACAGAAAACAAGTCCAAACAATGAAAATATTGTAAAATTTGACACTGAGTGTCCAGAAGTAACATTGTAAAGATGTTATGTTCACTTTTTAAGGTTTATATCATGTGGCAGGAGAAAAAAATGGAAAATCTCCAAATGAGCTTATCTCACTCTAATGTACACATAAACATAGAAAAACAGAAAACAAGTCCAAACAATGAAAAAATTGCAACATTTTACACTGAGTTTCCAGAAGTAACATTGTAAAGATGTTATGTTCACTTTTCAAGGTTTATATCATGTGGCAGGATAAAAAAATGGAAAATCTCCAAATGAGCTTATCTCACTCTAATGTACACATAAACATAGAAAAACAGAAAACAAGTCCAAACAATGAAATAATTGCAACATTTTACACTGAGTGTCCAGAAGTAACATTGTAAAGATGGTATGTTCACTTTTTAAGGTTTATATCATGTGGCAGGAGAAAAAAATGGAAAATCTCCAAATGAGCTTATCTCACTCTAATGTACACATAAACATAGAAAAACAGAAAACAAGTCCAAACAATGAAATAATTGCAACATTTTACACTGAGTGTCCAGAAGTAACATTGTAAAGATGGTATGTTCACTTTTTAAGGTTTATTTCATGTGGCAGGAGAAAAAAATGGAAAATCTCCAAATGAGCTTATCTCACTCTAATGTACACATAAACATAGAAAAACAGAAAACAAGTCCAAACAATGAAATAATTGCAACATTTTACACTGAGTGTCCAGAAGTAACATTGTGACGATGTTATGTTCACTTTTTAAGGTTTATATCATGTGGCAGGAGAAAAAAAGGGAAAATCTCCAAATGAGCTTAACTCACTCTAATGCGCACTTTAACATAGAAAAACAGAAAACAAGTCCAAACAATGAAAAAATTGTAAAATTTTACACTGAGTGTCCAGAAGTAACATTGTAAAGATGTTATGTTCACTTTTTAAGGTTTATATCATGTGGCAGGAGAAAAAAATGGAAAATCTCCAAATGAGCTTATCTCACTCTAATGTACACATAAACATAGAAAAACAGAAAACAAGTCCAAACAATGAAAAAATTGCAACATTTTACACTGAGTTTCCAGAAGTAACATTGTAAAGATGTTATGTTCACTTTTCAAGGTTTATATCATGTGGCAGGAGAAAAAAATGGAAAATCTCCAAATGAGCTTATCTCACTCTAATGTACACATAAACATAGAAACACAGAAAACAAGTCCAAACAATGAAATAATTGCAACATTTTACACTGAGTGTCCAGAAGTAACATTGTAACGATGTTATGTTCACTTTTTAAGGTTTATATCATGTGGCAGGAGAAAAAAATGGAAAATCTCCAAATGAGCTTTTCTCACTCTAATGTACACATAAACATAGAAAAACAGAAAACAAGTCCAAACAATGAAATAATTGCAACATTTTACACTGAGTGTCCAGAAGTAACATTGTAAAGATGGTATGTTCACTTTTTAAGGTTTATATCATGTGGCAGGAGAAAAAAAGGGAAAATCTCCAAATGAGCTTATCTCACTCTAATGTACACATAAACATAGAAAAACAGAAAACAAGTCCAAACAATGAAATAATTGCAACATTTTACACTGAGTGTCCAGAAGTAACATTGTAAAGATGTTATGTTCACTTTTTAAGGTTTATGTCATGTGGCAGGAGAAAAAAAGGAAAATCTCCAAATGAGCTTATCTCACTCTAATGTACACATAAACATAGAAACACAGAAAACAAGTCCAAACAATGAAATAATTGCAACATTTTACACTGAGTGTCCAGAAGTAACATTGTAAAGATGTTATGTTCACTTTTTAAGGTTTATATCATGTGGCAGGAGAAAAAAAGGGAAAATCTCCAAATGAGCTTAACTCACTCCAATGCGCACTTTAACATAGAAAAACAGAAAACAAGTCCAAACAATGAAAAAATTGTAAAATTTGACACTGAGTGTCCAGAAGTAACAATGTAAAGATGTTATGTTCACTTTTTAAGGTTTATATCATGTGGCAGGAGAAAAAAATGGAAAATCTCCAAATGAGCTTATCTCACTCTAATGTACACATAAACATAGAAAAACAGAAAACAAGTCCAAACAATGAAATAATTGCAACATTTTACACTGAGTGTCCAGAAGTAACATTGTAAAGATGTTATGTTCACTTTTTAAGGTTTATATCATGTGGCAGGAGAAAAAAATGGAAAATCTCCAAATGAGCTTATCTCACTCTAATGTACACATAAACATAGAAAAACAGAAAACAAGTCCAAACAATGAAAAAATTGCAACATTTTACACTGAGTTTCCAGAAGTAACATTGTAAAGATGTTATGTTCACTTTTCAAGGTTTATATCATGTGGCAGGATAAAAAAATGGAAAATCTCCAAATGAGCTTATCTCACTCTAATGTACACATAAACATAGAAAAACAGAAAACAAGTCCAAACAATGAAATAATTGCAACATTTTACACTGAGTGTCCAGAAGTAACATTGTAAAGATGGTATGTTCACTTTTTAAGGTTTATATCATGTGGCAGGAGAAAAAAATGGAAAATCTCCAAATGAGCTTATCTCACTCTAATGTACACATAAACATAGAAAAACAGAAAACAAGTCCAAACAATGAAATAATTGCAACATTTTACACTGAGTGTCCAGAAGTAACATTGTAAAGATGGTATGTTCACTTTTTAAGGTTTATTTCATGTGGCAGGAGAAAAAAAGGGAAAATCTCCAAATGAGCTTATCTCACTCTAATGTACACATAAACATAGAAAAACAGAAAACAAGTCCAAACAATGAAATAATTGCAACATTTTACACTGAGTGTCCAGAAGTAACATTGTAAAGATGTTATGTTCACTTTTTAAGGTTTATATCATGTGGCAGGAGAAAAAAATGGAAAATCTCCAAATGAGCTTAACTCACTCTAATGTACACATAAACATAGAAAAACAGAAAACAAGTCCAAACAATGAAATAATTGCAACATTTTACACTGAGTGTCCAGAAGTAACATTGTAAAGATGTTATGTTCACTTTTTAAGGTTTATATCATGTGGCAGGAGAAAAAAAGGGAAAATCTCCAAATGAGCTTATCTCACTCTAATGTACACATAAACATAGAAAAACAGAAAACAAGTCCAAACAATGAAATAATTGCAACATTTTACACTGAGTGTCCAGAAGTAACATTGTGACGATGTTATGTTCACTTTTTAAGGTTTATATCATGTGGCAGGAGAAAAAAAGGGAAAATCTCCAAATGAGCTTAACTCACTCCAATGCGCACTTTAACATAGAAAAACAGAAAAACAAGTCCAAACAATGAAAAAATTGTAAAATTTGACACTGAGTGTCCAGAAGTAACAATGTAAAGATGTTATGTTCACTTTTTAAGGTTTATATCATGTGGCAGGAGAAAAAAATGGAAAATCTCCAAATGAGCTTAACTCACTCCAATGCGCACTTTAACATAGAAAAACAGAAAACAAGTCCAAACAATGAAAATATTGTAAAATTTGACACTGAGTGTCCAGAAGTAACATTGTAAAGATGTTATGTTCACTTTTTAAGGTTTATATCATGTGGCAGGAGAAAAAAATGGAAAATCTCCAAATGAGCTTATCTCACTCTAATGTACACATAAACATAGAAAAACAGAAAACAAGTCCAAACAATGAAAAAATTGCAACATTTTACACTGAGTGTCCAGAAGTAACATTGTAAAGATGTTATGTTCACTTTTCAAGGTTTATATCATGTGGCAGGATAAAAAAATGGAAAATCTCCAAATGAGCTTATCTCACTCTAATGTACACATAAACATAGAAACACAGAAAACAAGTCCAAACAATGAAATAATTGCAACATTTTACACTGAGTGTCCAGAAGTAACATTGTAAAGATGGTATGTTCACTTTTTAAGGTTTATATCATGTGGCAGGAGAAAAAAAGGGAAAATCTCCAAATGAGCTTATCTCACTCTAATGTACACATAAACATAGAAAAACAGAAAACAAGTCCAAACAATGAAATAATTGCAACATTTTACACTGAGTGTCCAGAAGTAACATTGTTAAGATGTTATGTTCACTTTTTAAGGTTTATATCATGTGGCAGGAGAAAAAAAGGAAAATCTCCAAATGAGCTTATCTCACTCTAATGTACACATAAACATAGAAACACAGAAAACAATTCCAAACAATGAAATAATTGCAACATTTTACACTGAGTGTCCAGAAGTAACAATGTAAAGATGTTATGTTCACTTTTTAAGGTTTATATCATGTGGCAGGAGAAAAAAATGGAAAATCTCCAAATGAGCTTAACTCACTCCAATGCGCACTTTAACATAGAAAAACAGAAAACAAGTCCAAACAATGAAAAAATTGTAAAATTTGACACTGAGTGTCCAGAAGTAACATTGTAAAGATGTTATGTTCACTTTTTAAGGTTTATATCATGTGGCAGGAGAAAAAAAGGGAAAATCTCCAAATGAGCTTATCTCACTCTAATGTACACATAAACATAGAAAAACAGAAAACAAGTCCAAACAATGAAATAATTGCAACATTTTACACTGAGTGTCCAGAAGTAACATTGTGACGATGTTATGTTCACTTTTTAAGGTTTATATCATGTGGCAGGAGAAAAAAAGGGAAAATCTCCAAATGAGCTTAACTCACTCTAATGCGCACTTTAACATAGAAAAACAGAAAACAAGTCCAAACAATGAAAAAACTGTAAAATTTTACACTGAGTGTCCAGAAGTAACATTGTAAAGATGTTATGTTCACTTTTTAAGGTTTATATCATGTGGCAGGAGAAAAAAATGGAAAATCTCCAAATGAGCTTATCTCACTCTAATGTACACATAAACATAGAAAAACAGAAAACAAGTCCAAACAATGAAAAAATTGCAACATTTTACACTGAGTTTCCAGAAGTAACATTGTAAAGATGTTATGTTCACTTTTCAAGGTTTATATCATGTGGCAGGAGAAAAAAATGGAAAATCTCCAAATGAGCTTATCTCACTCTAATGTACACATAAACATAGAAACACAGAAAACAAGTCCAAACAATGAAATAATTGCAACATTTTACACTGAGTGTCCAGAAGTAACATTGTAACGATGTTATGTTCACTTTTTAAGGTTTATATCATGTGGCAGGAGAAAAAAATGGAAAATCTCCAAATGAGCTTATCTCACTCTAATGTACACATAAACATAGAAAAACAGAAAACAAGTCCAAACAATGAAATAATTGCAACATTTTACACTGAGTGTCCAGAAGTAACATTGTAAAGATGGTATGTTCACTTTTTAAGGTTTATTTCATGTGGCAGGAGAAAAAAAGGGAAAATCTCCAAATGAGCTTATCTCACTCTAATGTACACATAAACATAGAAAAACAGAAAACAAGTCCAAACAATGAAATAATTGCAACATTTTACACTGAGTGTCCAGAAGTAACATTGTAAAGATGTTATGTTCACTTTTTAAGGTTTATATCATGTGGCAGGAGAAAAAAATGGAAAATCTCCAAATGAGCTTATCTCACTCTAATGTACACATAAACATAGAAAAACAGAAAACAAGTCCAAACAATGAAATAATTGCAACATTTTACACTGAGTGTCCAGAAGTAACATTGTAAAGATGTTATGTTCACTTTTTAAGGTTTATATCATGTGGCAGGAGAAAAAAAGGGAAAATCTCCAAATGAGCTTATCTCACTCTAATGTACACATAAACATAGAAAAACAGAAAACAAGTCCAAACAATGAAATAATTGCAACATTTTACACTGAGTGTCCAGAAGTAACATTGTGACGATGTTATGTTCACTTTTTAAGGTTTATATCATGTGGCAGGAGAAAAAAAGGGAAAATCTCCAAATGAGCTTAACTCACTCCAATGCGCACTTTAACATAGAAAAACAGAAAAACAAGTCCAAACAATGAAAAAATTGTAAAATTTGACACTGAGTGTCCAGAAGTAACAATGTAAAGATGTTATGTTCACTTTTTAAGGTTTATATCATGTGGCAGGAGAAAAAAATGGAAAATCTCCAAATGAGCTTAACTCACTCCAATGCGCACTTTAACATAGAAAAACAGAAAACAAGTTCAAACAATGAAAATATTGTAAAATTTGACACTGAGTGTCCAGAAGTAACATTGTAAAGATGTTATGTTCACTTTTTAAGGTTTATATCATGTGGCAGGA
Source organism: Microchirus variegatus (assembly GCF_963457635.1). NCBI lineage: Eukaryota > Metazoa > Chordata > Actinopteri > Pleuronectiformes > Soleidae > Microchirus > Microchirus variegatus. The sequence goes on along the minus strand of NC_139802.1, from coordinate 25,440,344 downwards.
GAAAAAAATGGAAAATCTCCAAATGAGCTTATCTCACTCTAATGTACACATAAACATAGAAAAACAGAAAACAAGTCCAAACAATGAAAAAATTGCAACATTTTACACTGAGTGTCCAGAAGTAACATTGTAAAGATGTTATGTTCACTTTTCAAGGTTTATATCATGTGGCAGGATAAAAAAATGGAAAATCTCCAAATGAGCTTATCTCACTCTAATGTACACATAAACATAGAAACACAGAAAACAAGTCCAAACAATGAAATAATTGCAACATTTTACACTGAGTGTCCAGAAGTAACATTGTAACGATGTTATGTTCACTTTTTAAGGTTTATATCATGTGGCAGGAGAAAAAAATGGAAAATCTCCAAATGAGCTTATCTCACTCTAATGTACACATAAACATAGAAAAACAGAAAACAAGTCCAAACAATGAAATAATTGCAACATTTTACACTGAGTGTCCAGAAGTAACATTGTAAAGATGGTATGTTCACTTTTTAAGGTTTATATCATGTGGCAGGAGAAAAAAAGGGAAAATCTCCAAATGAGCTTATCTCACTCTAATGTACACATAAACATAGAAAAACAGAAAACAAGTCCAAACAATGAAATAATTGCAACATTTTACACTGAGTGTCCAGAAGTAACATTGTAAAGATGTTATGTTCACTTTTTAAGGTTTATATCATGTGGCAGGAGAAAAAAAGGAAAATCTCCAAATGAGCTTATCTCACTCTAATGTACACATAAACATAGAAACACAGAAAACAATTCCAAACAATGAAATAATTGCAACATTTTACACTGAGTGTCCAGAAGTAACATTGTGACGATGTTATGTTCACTTTTTAAGGTTTATATCATGTGGCAGGAGAAAAAAATGGAAAATCTCCAAATGAGCTTAACTCACTCCAATGCGCACTTTAACATAGAAAAACAGAAAACAAGTCCAAACAATGAAAAAATTGTAAAATTTGACACTGAGTGTCCAGAAGTAACAATGTAAAGATGTTATGTTCACTTTTTAAGGTTTATATCATGTGGCAGGAGAAAAAAATGGAAAATCTCCAAATGAGCTTAACTCACTCCAATGCGCACTTTAACATAGAAAAACAGAAAACAAGTCCAAACAATGAAAAAATTGTAAAATTTGACACTAAATTTCCAGAAGTAACATTGTAAAGATGTTATGTTCACTTTTTAAGGTTTATATCATGTGGCAGGAGAAAAAAAGGGAAAATCTCCAAATGAGCTTATCTCACTCTAATGTACACATAAACATAGAAAAACAGAAAACAAGTCCAAACAATGAAATAATTGCAACATTTTACACTGAGTGTCCAGAAGTAACATTGTGACGATGTTATGTTCACTTTTTAAGGTTTATATCATGTGGCAGGAGAAAAAAAGGGAAAATCTCCAAATGAGCTTAACTCACTCTAATGCGCACTTTAACATAGAAAAACAGAAAACAAGTCCAAACAATGAAAAAACTGTAAAATTTTACACTGAGTGTCCAGAAGTAACATTGTAAAGATGTTATGTTCACTTTTTAAGGTTTATATCATGTGGCAGGAGAAAAAAATGGAAAATCTCCAAATGAGCTTATCTCACTCTAATGTACACATAAACATAGAAAAACAGAAAACAAGTCCAAACAATGAAAAAATTGCAACATTTTACACTGAGTTTCCAGAAGTAACATTGTAAAGATGTTATGTTCACTTTTCAAGGTTTATATCATGTGGCAGGAGAAAAAAATGGAAAATCTCCAAATGAGCTTATCTCACTCTAATGTACACATAAACATAGAAACACAGAAAACAAGTCCAAACAATGAAATAATTGCAACATTTTACACTGAGTGTCCAGAAGTAACATTGTAACGATGTTATGTTCACTTTTTAAGGTTTATATCATGTGGCAGGAGAAAAAAATGGAAAATCTCCAAATGAGCTTATCTCACTCTAATGTACACATAAACATAGAAAAACAGAAAACAAGTCCAAACAATGAAATAATTGCAACATTTTACACTGAGTGTCCAGAAGTAACATTGTAAAGATGGTATGTTCACTTTTTAAGGTTTATATCATGTGGCAGGAGAAAAAAAGGGAAAATCTCCAAATGAGCTTATCTCACTCTAATGTACACATAAACATAGAAAAACAGAAAACAAGTCCAAACAATGAAATAATTGCAACATTTTACACTGAGTGTCCAGAAGTAACATTGTAAAGATGTTATGTTCACTTTTTAAGGTTTATGTCATGTGGCAGGAGAAAAAAAGGAAAATCTCCAAATGAGCTTATCTCACTCTAATGTACACATAAACATAGAAACACAGAAAACAAGTCCAAACAATGAAATAATTGCAACATTTTACACTGAGTGTCCAGAAGTAACATTGTAAAGATGTTATGTTCACTTTTTAAGGTTTATATCATGTGGCAGGAGAAAAAAAGGGAAAATCTCCAAATGAGCTTAACTCACTCCAATGCGCACTTTAACATAGAAAAACAGAAAACAAGTCCAAACAATGAAAAAATTGTAAAATTTGACACTGAGTGTCCAGAAGTAACATTGTAAAGATGTTATGTTCACTTTTTAAGGTTTATATCATGTGGCAGGAGAAAAAAAGGGAAAATCTCCAAATGAGCTTATCTCACTCTAATGTACACATAAACATAGAAAAACAGAAAACAAGTCCAAACAATGAAATAATTGCAACATTTTACACTGAGTGTCCAGAAGTAACATTGTGACGATGTTATGTTCACTTTTTAAGGTTTATATCATGTGGCAGGAGAAAAAAAGGGAAAATCTCCAAATGAGCTTAACTCACTCTAATGCGCACTTTAACATAGAAAAACAGAAAACAAGTCCAAACAATGAAAAAACTGTAAAATTTTACACTGAGTGTCCAGAAGTAACATTGTAAAGATGTTATGTTCACTTTTTAAGGTTTATATCATGTGGCAGGAGAAAAAAATGGAAAATCTCCAAATGAGCTTATCTCACTCTAATGTACACATAAACATAGAAAAACAGAAAACAAGTCCAAACAATGAAAAAATTGCAACATTTTACACTGAGTTTCCAGAAGTAACATTGTAAAGATGTTATGTTCACTTTTTAAGGTTTATATCATGTGGCAGGAGAAAAAAATGGAAAATCTCCAAATGAGCTTATCTCACTCTAATGTACACATAAACATAGAAAAACAGAAAACAAGTCCAAACAATGAAATAATTGCAACATTTTACACTGAGTGTCCAGAAGTAACATTGTAAAGATGGTATGTTCACTTTTTAAGGTTTATATCATGTGGCAGGAGAAAAAAAGGGAAAATCTCCAAATGAGCTTATCTCACTCTAATGTACACATAAACATAGAAAAACAGAAAACAAGTCCAAACAATGAAATAATTGCAACATTTTACACTGAGTGTCCAGAAGTAACATTGTAAAGATGTTATGTTCACTTTTTAAGGTTTATGTCATGTGGCAGGAGAAAAAAAGGAAAATCTCCAAATGAGCTTATCTCACTCTAATGTACACATAAACATAGAAACACAGAAAACAAGTCCAAACAATGAAATAATTGCAACATTTTACACTGAGTGTCCAGAAGTAACATTGTAAAGATGTTATGTTCACTTTTTAAGGTTTATATCATGTGGCAGGAGAAAAAAAGGGAAAATCTCCAAATGAGCTTAACTCACTCCAATGCGCACTTTAACATAGAAAAACAGAAAACAAGTCCAAACAATGAAAAAATTGTAAAATTTGACACTGAGTGTCCAGAAGTAACAATGTAAAGATGTTATGTTCACTTTTTAAGGTTTATATCATGTGGCAGGAGAAAAAAATGGAAAATCTCCAAATGAGCTTATCTCACTCTAATGTACACATAAACATAGAAAAACAGAAAACAAGTCCAAACAATGAAATAATTGCAACATTTTACACTGAGTGTCCAGAAGTAACATTGTAAAGATGTTATGTTCACTTTTCAAGGTTTATATCATGTGGCAGGAGAAAAAAATGGAAAATCTCCAAATGAGCTTATCTCACTCTAATGTACACATAAACATAGAAAAACAGAAAACAAGTCCAAACAATGAAATAATTGCAACATTTTACACTGAGTGTCCAGAAGTAACATTGTAAAGATGGTATGTTCACTTTTTAAGGTTTATATCATGTGGCAGGAGAAAAAAATGGAAAATCTCCAAATGAGCTTATCTCACTCTAATGTACACATAAACATAGAAAAACAGAAAACAAGTCCAAACAATGAAATAATTGCAACATTTTACACTGAGTGTCCAGAAGTAACATTGTAAAGATGGTATGTTCACTTTTTAAGGTTTATTTCATGTGGCAGGAGAAAAAAAGGGAAAATCTCCAAATGAGCTTATCTCACTCTAATGTACACATAAACATAGAAAAACAGAAAACAAGTCCAAACAATGAAATAATTGCAACATTTTACACTGAGTGTCCAGAAGTAACATTGTCAAGATGTTATGTTCACTTTTTAAGGTTTATATCATGTGGCAGGAGAAAAAAATGGAAAATCTCCAAATGAGCTTATCTCACTCTAATGTACACATAAACATAGAAAAACAGAAAACAAGTCCAAACAATGAAATAATTGCAACATTTTACACTGAGTGTCCAGAAGTAACATTGTAAAGATGTTATGTTCACTTTTTAAGGTTTATATCATGTGGCAGGAGAAAAAAAGGGAAAATCTCCAAATGAGCTTATCTCACTCTAATGTACACATAAACATAGAAAAACAGAAAACATGTCCAAACAATGAAATAATTGCAACATTTTACACTGAGTGTCCAGAAGTAACATTGTGACGATGTTATGTTCACTTTTTAAGGTTTATATCATGTGGCAGGAGAAAAAAAGGGAAAATCTCCAAATGAGCTTAACTCACTCCAATGCGCACTTTAACATAGAAAAACAGAAAAACAAGTCCAAACAATGAAAAAATTGTAAAATTTGACACTGAGTGTCCAGAAGTAACAATGTAAAGATGTTATGTTCACTTTTTAAGGTTTATATCATGTGGCAGGAGAAAAAAATGGAAAATCTCCAAATGAGCTTAACTCACTCCAATGCGCACTTTAACATAGAAAAACAGAAAACAAGTCCAAACAATGAAAATATTGTAAAATTTGACACTGAGTGTCCAGAAGTAACATTGTAAAGATGTTATGTTCACTTTTTAAGGTTTATATCATGTGGCAGGAGAAAAAAATGGAAAATCTCCAAATGAGCTTATCTCACTCTAATGTACACATAAACATAGAAAAACAGAAAACAAGTCCAAACAATGAAATAATTGCAACATTTTACACTGAGTGTCCAGAAGTAACATTGTAAAGATGGTATGTTCACTTTTTAAGGTTTATATCATGTGGCAGGAGAAAAAAAGGGAAAATCTCCAAATGAGCTTATCTCACTCTAATGTACACATAAACATAGAAAAACAGAAAACAAGTCCAAACAATGAAATAATTGCAACATTTTACACTGAGTGTCCAGAAGTAACATTGTAAAGATGTTATGTTCACTTTTTAAGGTTTATATCATGTGGCAGGAGAAAAAAAGGAAAATCTCCAAATGAGCTTATCTCACTCTAATGTACACATAAACATAGAAACACAGAAAACAATTCCAAACAATGAAATAATTGCAACATTTTACACTGAGTGTCCAGAAGTAACATTGTGACGATGTTATGTTCACTTTTTAAGGTTTATATCATGTGGCAGGAGAAAAAAATGGAAAATCTCCAAATGAGCTTAACTCACTCCAATGCGCACTTTAACATAGAAAAACAGAAAACAAGTCCAAACAATGAAAAAATTGTAAAATTTGACACTGAGTGTCCAGAAGTAACAATGTAAAGATGTTATGTTCACTTTTTAAGGTTTATATCATGTGGCAGGAGAAAAAAATGGAAAATCTCCAAATGAGCTTAACTCACTCTAATGTACACATAAACATAGAAAAACAGAAAACAAGTCCAAACAATGAAATAATTGCAACATTTTCCACTGAGTGTCCAGAAGTAACATTGTAAAGATGGTATGTTCACTTTTTAAGGTTTATTTCATTTGGCAGGAGAAAAAAAGGGAAAATCTCCAAATGAGCTTATCTCACTCTAATGTACACATAAACATAGAAAAACAGAAAACAAGTCCAAACAATGAAATAATTGCAACATTTTACACTGAGTGTCCAGAAGTAACATTGTAAAGATGTTATGTTCACTTTTTAAGGTTTATATCATGTGGCAGGAGAAAAAAAGGAAAATCTCCAAATGAGCTTATCTCACTCTAATGTACACATAAACATAGAAACACAGAAAACAAGTCCAAACAATGAAATAATTGCAACATTTTACACTGAGTGTCCAGAAGTAACATTGTGACGATGTTATGTTCACTTTTTAAGGTTTATATCATGTGGCAGGAGAAAAAAATGGAAAATCTCCAAATGAGCTTAACTCACTCCAATGCGCACTTTAACATAGAAAAACAGAAAACAAGTCCAAACAATGAAATAATTGCAACATTTTACACTGATTGTCCAGAAGTAACATTGTAAAGATGTTATGTTCACTTTTTAAGGTTTATATCATGTGGCAGGAGAAAAAAAGGGAAAATCTCCAAATGAGCTTATCTCACTCTAATGTACACATAAACATAGAAAAACAGAAAACAAGTCCAAACAATGAAATAATTGCAACATTTTACACTGAGTGTCCAGAAGTAACATTGTGACGATGTTATGTTCACTTTTTAAGGTTTATATCATGTGGCAGGAGAAAAAAAGGGAAAATCTCCAAATGAGCTTAACTCACTCCAATGCGCACTTTAACATAGAAAAACAGAAAACAAGTCCAAACAATGAAAAAATTGTAAAATTTGATACTGAGTGTCCAGAAGTAACAATGTAAAGATGTTATGTTCACTTTTTAAGGTTTATATCATGTGGCAGGAGAAAAAAATGGAAAATCTCCAAATGAGCTTAACTCACTCCAATGCGCACTTTAACATAGAAAAACAGAAAACAAGTCCAAACAATGAAAAAATTGTAAAATTTTACACTGAGTGTCCAGAAGTAACATTGTAAAGATGTTATGTTCACTTTTTAAGGTTTATATCAAGTGGCAGGAGAAAAAAATGGAAAATCTCCAAATGAGCTTATCTCACTCTAATGTACACATAAACATAGAAAAACAGAAAACAAGTCCAAACAATGAAAAAATTGTAAAATTTGACACTGAGTGTCCAGAAGTAACAATGTAAAGATGTTATGTTCACTTTTTAAGGTTTATATCATGTGGCAGGAGAAAAAAAGGGAAAATCTCCAAATGAGCTTAACTCACTCCAATGCGCACTTTAACATAGAAAAACAGAAAACAAGTCCAAACAATGAAAAAATTGTAAAATTTGACACTGAGTGTCCAGAAGTAACATTGTAAAGATGTTATGTTCACTTTTTAAGGTTTATATCATGTGGCAGGAGAAAAAAATGGAAAATCTCCAAATGAGCTTATCTCACTCTAATGTACACATAAACATAGAAAAACAGAAAACAAGTCCAAACAATGAAAAAATTGCAACATTTTACACTACATTTCCAGAAGTAACATTGTAAAGATGTTATGTTCACTTTTCAAGGTTTATATCATGTGGCAGGAGAAAAAAAGGAAAATCTCCAAATGAGCTTATCTCACTCTAATGTACACATAAACATAGAAACACAGAAAACAAGTCCAAACAATGAAATAATTGCAACATTTTACACTGAGTGTCCAGAAGTAACATTGTGACGATGTTATGTTCACTTTTTAAGGTTTATATCATGTGGCAGGAGAAAAAAAGGGAAAATCTCCAAATGAGCTTAACTCACTCCAATTCGCACTTTAACATAGAAAAACAGAAAACAAGTCCAAACAATGAAAAAATTGTAAAATTTGACACTGAGTGTCCAGAAGTAACAATGTAAAGATGTTATGTTCACTTTTTAAGGTTTATATCATGTGGCAGGAGAAAAAAATGGAAAATCTCCAAATGAGCTTAACTCACTCCAATGCGCACTTTAACATAGAAAAACAGAAAACAAGTCCAAACAATGAAAAAATTGTAAAATTTGACACTGAGTGTCCAGAAGTAACATTGTGACGATGTTATGTTCACTTTTTAAGGTTTATATCATGTGGCAGGAGAAAAAAATGGAAAATCTCCAAATGAGCTTATCTCACTCTAATGTACACATAAACATAGAAAAACAGAAAACAAGTCCAAACAATGAAAAAATTGCAACATTTTACACTAAATTTCCAGAAGTAACATTGTAAAGATGTTATGTTCACTTTTCAAGGTTTATATCATGTGGCAGGAGAAAAAAATGGAAAATCTCCAAATGAGCTTATCTCACTCTAATGTACACATAAACATAGAAAAACAGAAAACAAGTCCAAACAATGAAATAATTGCAACATTTTACACTGAGTGTCCAGAAGTAACATTGTAAAGATGTTATGTTCACTTTTTAAGGTTTATATCATGTGGCAGGAGAAAAAAAGGAAAATCTCCAAATGAGCTTATCTCACTCTAATGTACACATAAACATAGAAACACAGAAAACAAGTCCAAACAATGAAATAATTGCAACATTTTACACTGTGTCCAGAAGTAACATTGTGACGATGTTATGTTCACTTTTTAAGGTTTATATCATGTGGCAGGAGAAAAAAAGGGAAAATCTCCAAATGAGCTTAACTCACTCTAATGTACACATAAACATAGAAAAACAGAAAACAAGTCCAAACAATGAAATAATTGCAACATTTTACACTGAGTGTCCAGAAGTAACATTGTAAAGATGTTATGTTCACTTTTTAAGGTTTATATCATGTGGCAGGAGAAACAAATGGAAAATCTCCAAATGAGCTTATCTCACTCTAATGTACACATAAACATAGAAAAACAGAAAACAAGTCCAAACAATGAAATAATTGCAACATTTTCCACTGAGTGTCCAGAAGTAACATTGTAAAGATGGTATGTTCACTTTTTAAGGTTTATTTCATGTGGCAGGAGAAAAAAAGGGAAAATCTCCAAATGAGCTTATCTCACTCTAATGTACACATAAACATAGAAAAACAGAAAACAAGTCCAAACAATGAAATAATTGCAACATTTTACACTGAGTGTCCAGAAGTAACATTGTAAAGATGTTATGTTCACTTTTTAAGGTTTATATCATGTGGCAGGAGAAAAAAAGGGAAAATCTCCAAATGAGCTTATCTCACTCTAATGTACACATAAACATAGAAAAACAGAAAACAAGTCCAAACAATGAAATAATTGCAACATTTTACACTGAGTGTCCAGAAGTAACATTGTGACGATGTTATGTTCACTTTTTAAGGTTTATATCATGTGGCAGGAGAAAAAAAGGGAAAATCTCCAAATGAGCTTAACTCACTCCAATGCGCACTTTAACATAGAAAAACAGAAAACAAGTCCAAACAATGAAAAAATTGTAAAATTTGATACTGAGTGTCCAGAAGTAACAATGTAAAGATGTTATGTTCACTTTTTAAGGTTTATATCATGTGGCAGGAGAAAAAAATGGAAAATCTCCAAATGAGCTTAACTCACTCCAATGCGCACTTTAACATAGAAAAACAGAAAACAAGTCCAAACAATGAAAAAATTGTAAAATTTTACACTGAGTGTCCAGAAGTAACATTGTAAAGATGTTATGTTCACTTTTTAAGGTTTATATCATGTGGCAGGAGAAAAAAATGGAAAATCTCCAAATGAGCTTATCTCACTCTAATGTACACATAAACATAGAAAAACAGAAAACAAGTCCAAACAATGAAAAAATTGTAAAATTTGACACTGAGTGTCCAGAAGTAACAATGTAAAGATGTTATGTTCACTTTTTAAGGTTTATATCATGTGGCAGGAGAAAAAAAGGGAAAATCTCCAAATGAGCTTAACTCACTCCAATGCGCACTTTAACATAGAAAAACAGAAAACAAGTCCAAACAATGAAAAAATTGTAAAATTTGACACTGAGTGTCCAGAAGTAACATTGTAAAGATGTTATGTTCACTTTTTAAGGTTTATATCATGTGGCAGGAGAAAAAAATGGAAAATCTCCAAATGAGCTTATCTCACTCTAATGTACACATAAACATAGAAAAACAGAAAACAAGTCCAAACAATGAAAAAATTGCAACATTTTACACTAAATTTCCAGAAGTAACATTGTAAAGATGTTATGTTCACTTTTCAAGGTTTATATCATGTGGCAGGAGAAAAAAATGGAAAATCTCCAAATGAGCTTATCTCACTCTAATGTACACATAATCATAGAAAAACAGAAAACAAGTCCAAACAATGAAATAATTGCAACATTTTACACTGAGTGTCCAGAAGTAACATTGTAAAGATGGTATGTTCACTTTTTAAGGTTTATATCATGTGGCAGGAGAAAAAAAGGGAAAATCTCCAAATGAGCTTATCTCACTCTAATGTACACATAAACATAGAAAAACAGAAAACAAGTCCAAACAATGAAATAATTGCAACATTTTACACTGAGTGTCCAGAAGTAACATTGTAAAGATGTTATGTTCACTTTTTAAGGTTTATATCATGTGGCAGGAGAAAAAAAGGAAAATCTCCAAATGAGCTTATCTCACTCTAATGTACACATAAACATAGAAACACAGAAAACAAGTCCAAACAATGAAATAATTGCAACATTTTACACTGTGTCCAGAAGTAACATTGTGACGATGTTATGTTCACTTTTTAAGGTTTATATCATGTGGCAGGAGAAAAAAAGGGAAAATCTCCAAATGAGCTTAACTCACTCCAATGCGCACTTTAACATAGAAAAACAGAAAACAAGTCCAAACAATGAAAAAATTGTAAAATTTGACACTGAGTGTCCAGAAGTAACAATGTAAAGATGTTATGTTCACTTTTTAAGGTTTATATCATGTGGCAGGAGAAAAAAATGGAAAATCTCCAAATGAGCTTAACTCACTCCAATGCGCACTTTAACATAGAAAAACAGAAAACAAGTCCAAACAATGAAATAATTGCAACATTTTACACTGAGTGTCCAGAAGTAACATTGTAAAGATGTTATGTTCACTTTTTAAGGTTTATATCATGTGGCAGGAGAAAAAAAGGGAAAATCTCCAAATGAGCTTATCTCACTCTAATGTACACATAAACATAGAAAAACAGAAAACAAGTCCAAACAATGAAATAATTGCAACATTTTACACTGAGTGTCCAGAAGTAACATTGTGACGATGTTATGTTCACTTTTTAAGGTTTATATCATGTGGCAGGAGAAAAAAAGGGAAAATCTCCAAATGAGCTTAACTCACTCCAATGCGCACTTTAACATAGAAAAACAGAAAACAAGTCCAAACAATGAAAAAATTGTAAAATTTGATACTGAGTGTCCAGAAGTAACAATGTAAAGATGTTATGTTCACTTTTTAAGGTTTATATCATGTGGCAGGAGAAAAAAATGGAAAATCTCCAAATGAGCTTAACTCACTCCAATGCGCACTTTAACATAGAAAAACAGAAAACAAGTCCAAACAATGAAAAAATTGTAAAATTTTACACTGAGTGTCCAGAAGTAACATTGTAAAGATGTTATGTTCACTTTTTAAGGTTTATATCATGTGGCAGGAGAAAAAAATGGAAAATCTCCAAATGAGCTTATCTCACTCTAATGTACACATAAACATAGAAAAACAGAAAACAAGTCCAAACAATGAAAAAATTGTAAAATTTGACACTGAGTGTCCAGAAGTAACAATGTAAAGATGTTATGTTCACTTTTTAAGGTTTATATCATGTGGCAGGAGAAAAAAAGGGAAAATCTCCAAATGAGCTTAACTCACTCCAATGCGCACTTTAACATAGAAAAACAGAAAACAAGTCCAAACAATGAAAAAATTGTAAAATTTGACACTGAGTGTCCAGAAGTAACATTGTAAAGATGTTATGTTCACTTTTTAAGGTTTATATCATGTGGCAGGAGAAAAAAATGGAAAATCTCCAAATGAGCTTATCTCACTCTAATGTACACATAAACATAGAAAAACAGAAAACAAGTCCAAACAATGAAAAAATTGCAACATTTTACACTAAATTTCCAGAAGTAACATTGTAAAGATGTTATGTTCACTTTTCAAGGTTTATATCATGTGGCAGGAGAAAAAAATGGAAAATCTCCAAATGAGCTTATCTCACTCTAATGTACACATAATCATAGAAAAACAGAAAACAAGTCCAAACAATGAAATAATTGCAACATTTTACACTGAGTGTCCAGAAGTAACATTGTAAAGATGGTATGTTCACTTTTTAAGGTTTATATCATGTGGCAGGAGAAAAAAAGGGAAAATCTCCAAATGAGCTTATCTCACTCTAATGTACACATAAACATAGAAAAACAGAAAACAAGTCCAAACAATGAAATAATTGCAACATTTTACACTGAGTGTCCAGAAGTAACATTGTAAAGATGTTATGTTCACTTTTTAAGGTTTATATCATGTGGCAGGAGAAAAAAAGGAAAATCTCCAAATGAGCTTATCTCACTCTAATGTACACATAAACATAGAAACACAGAAAACAAGTCCAAACAATGAAATAATTGCAACATTTTACACTGTGTCCAGAAGTAACATTGTGACGATGTTATGTTCACTTTTTAAGGTTTATATCATGTGGCAGGAGAAAAAAAGGGAAAATCTCCAAATGAGCTTAACTCACTCCAATGCGCACTTTAACATAGAAAAACAGAAAACAAGTCCAAACAATGAAAAAATTGTAAAATTTGACACTGAGTGTCCAGAAGTAACAATGTAAAGATGTTATGTTCACTTTTTAAGGTTTATATCATGTGGCAGGAGAAAAAAATGGAAAATCTCCAAATGAGCTTAACTCACTCCAATGCGCACTTTAACATAGAAAAACAGAAAACAAGTCCAAACAATGAAATAATTGCAAAATTTTACACTGAGTGTCCAGAAGTAACATTGTAAAGATGTTATGTTCACTTTTTAAGGTTTATATCATGTGGCAGGAGAAAAAAAGGGAAAATCTCCAAATGAGCTTATCTCACTCTAATGTACACATAAACATAGAAAAACAGAAAACAAGTCCAAACAATGAAATAATTGCAACATTTTACACTGAGTGTCCAGAAGTAACATTGTGACGATGTTATGTTCACTTTTTAAGGTTTATATCATGTGGCAGGAGAAAAAAATGGAAAATCTCCAAATGAGCTTAACTCACTCCAATGCGCACTTTAACATAGAAAAACAGAAAACAAGTCCAAACAATGAAAAAATTGTAAAATTTGACACTGAGTGTCCAGAAGTAACATTGTAAAGATGTTATGTTCACTTTTTAAGGTTTATATCATGTGGCAGGAGAAAAAAAGGGAAAATCTCCAAATGAGCTTAACTCACTCCAATGCGCACTTTAACATAGAAAAACAGAAAACAAGTCCAAACAATGAAAAAATTGTAAAATTTGACACTGAGTGTCCAGAGGTAACATTGTAAAGATGTTATGTTCACTTTTTAAGGTTTATATCATGTGGCAGGAGAAAAAAATGGAAAATCTCCAAATGAGCTTATCTCACTCTAATGTACACATAAACATAGAAAAACAGAAAACAAGTCCAAACAATGAAATAATTGCAACATTTTACACTGAGTGTCCAGAAGTAACATTGTGACGATGTTATGTTCACTTTTTAAGGTTTATATCATGTGGCAGGAGAAAAAAAGGGAAAATCTCCAAATGAGCTTAACTCACTCCAATGCGCACTTTAACATAGAAAAACAGAAAACAAGTCCAAACAATGAAAAAATTGTAAAATTTGATACTGAGTGTCCAGAAGTAACAATGTAAAGATGTTATGTTCACTTTTTAAGGTTTATATCATGTGGCAGGAGAAAAAAATGGAAAATCTCCAAATGAGCTTAACTCACTCCAATGCGCACTTTAACATAGAAAAACAGAAAACAAGTCCAAACAATGAAAAAATTGTAAAATTTTACACTGAGTGTCCAGAAGTAACATTGTAAAGATGTTATGTTCACTTTTTAAGGTTTATATCATGTGGCAGGAGAAAAAAATGGAAAATCTCCAAATGAGCTTATCTCACTCTAATGTACACATAAACATAGAAAAACAGAAAACAAGTCCAAACAATGAAAAAATTGTAAAATTTGACACTGAGTGTCCAGAAGTAACAATGTAAAGATGTTATGTTCACTTTTTAAGGTTTATATCATGTGGCAGGAGAAAAAAAGGGAAAATCTCCAAATGAGCTTAACTCACTCCAATGCGCACTTTAACATAGAAAAACAGAAAACAAGTCCAAACAATGAAAAAATTGTAAAATTTGACACTGAGTGTCCAGAAGTAACATTGTAAAGATGTTATGTTCACTTTTTAAGGTTTATATCATGTGGCAGGAGAAAAAAATGGAAAATCTCCAAATGAGCTTATCTCACTCTAATGTACACATAAACATAGAAAAACAGAAAACAAGTCCAAACAATGAAAAAATTGCAACATTTTACACTAAATTTCCAGAAGTAACATTGTAAAGATGTTATGTTCACTTTTCAAGGTTTATATCATGTGGCAGGAGAAAAAAATGGAAAATCTCCAAATGAGCTTATCTCACTCTAATGTACACATAATCATAGAAAAACAGAAAACAAGTCCAAACAATGAAATAATTGCAACATTTTACACTGAGTGTCCAGAAGTAACATTGTAAAGATGGTATGTTCACTTTTTAAGGTTTATATCATGTGGCAGGAGAAAAAAAGGGAAAATCTCCAAATGAGCTTATCTCACTCTAATGTACACATAAACATAGAAAAACAGAAAACAAGTCCAAACAATGAAATAATTGCAACATTTTACACTGAGTGTCCAGAAGTAACATTGTAAAGATGTTATGTTCACTTTTTAAGGTTTATATCATGTGGCAGGAGAAAAAAAGGAAAATCTCCAAATGAGCTTATCTCACTCTAATGTACACATAAACATAGAAACACAGAAAACAAGTCCAAACAATGAAATAATTGCAACATTTTACACTGTGTCCAGAAGTAACATTGTGACGATGTTATGTTCACTTTTTAAGGTTTATATCATGTGGCAGGAGAAAAAAAGGGAAAATCTCCAAATGAGCTTAACTCACTCCAATGCGCACTTTAACATAGAAAAACAGAAAACAAGTCCAAACAATGAAAAAATTGTAAAATTTGACACTGAGTGTCCAGAAGTAACAATGTAAAGATGTTATGTTCACTTTTTAAGGTTTATATCATGTGGCAGGAGAAAAAAATGGAAAATCTCCAAATGAGCTTAACTCACTCCAATGCGCACTTTAACATAGAAAAACAGAAAACAAGTCCAAACAATGAAATAATTGCAAAATTTTACACTGAGTGTCCAGAAGTAACATTGTAAAGATGTTATGTTCACTTTTTAAGGTTTATATCATGTGGCAGGAGAAAAAAAGGGAAAATCTCCAAATGAGCTTATCTCACTCTAATGTACACATAAACATAGAAAAACAGAAAACAAGTCCAAACAATGAAATAATTGCAACATTTTACACTGAGTGTCCAGAAGTAACATTGTGACGATGTTATGTTCACTTTTTAAGGTTTATATCATGTGGCAGGAGAAAAAAATGGAAAATCTCCAAATGAGCTTAACTCACTCCAATGCGCACTTTAACATAGAAAAACAGAAAACAAGTCCAAACAATGAAAAAATTGTAAAATTTGACACTGAGTGTCCAGAAGTAACATTGTAAAGATGTTATGTTCACTTTTTAAGGTTTATATCATGTGGCAGGAGAAAAAAAGGGAAAATCTCCAAATGAGCTTAACTCACTCCAATGCGCACTTTAACATAGAAAAACAGAAAACAAGTCCAAACAATGAAAAAATTGTAAAATTTGACACTGAGTGTCCAGAAGTAACATTGTAAAGATGTTATGTTCACTTTTTAAGGTTTATATCATGTGGCAGGAGAAAAAAATGGAAAATCTCCAAATGAGCTTATCTCACTCTAATGTACACATAAACATAGAAAAACAGAAAACAAGTCCAAACAATGAAAAAATTGCAACATTTTACACTGAGTTTCCAGAAGTAACATTGTAAAGATGTTATGTTCACTTTTCAAGGTTTATATCATGTGGCAGGAGAAAAAAATGGAAAATCTCCAAATGAGCTTATCTCACTCTAATGTACACATAAACATAGAAACACAGAAAACAAGTCCAAACAATGAAATAATTGCAACATTTTACACTGAGTGTCCAGAAGTAACATTGTAACGATGTTATGTTCACTTTTTAAGGTTTATATCATGTGGCAGGAGAAAAAAATGGAAAATCTCCAAATGAGCTTATCTCACTCTAATGTACACATAAACATAGAAACACAGAAAACAAGTCCAAACAATGAAATAATTGCAACATTTTACACTGAGTGTCCAGAAGTAACATTGTAAAGATGTTATGTTCACTTTTTAAGGTTTATATCATGTGGCAGGAGAAAAAAATGGAAAATCTCCAAATGAGCTTATCTCACTCTAATGTACACATAAACATAGAAAAACAGAAAACAAGTCCAAACAATGAAATAATTGCAACATTTTACACTGAGTGTCCAGAAGTAACATTGTAAAGATGGTATGTTCACTTTTTAAGGTTTATATCATGTGGCAGGAGAAAAAAAGGGAAAATCTCCAAATGAGCTTATCTCACTCTAATGTACACATAAACATAGAAAAACAGAAAACAAGTCCAAACAATGAAATAATTGCAACATTTTACACTGAGTGTCCAGAAGTAACATTGTAAAGATGTTATGTTCACTTTTTAAGGTTTATATCATGTGGCAGGAGAAAAAAAGGAAAATCTCCAAATGAGCTTATCTCACTCTAATGTACACATAAACATAGAAACACAGAAAACAAGTCCAAACAATGAAATAATTGCAACATTTTACACTGTGTCCAGAAGTAACATTGTGACGATGTTATGTTCACTTTTTAAGGTTTATATCATGTGGCAGGAGAAAAAAAGGGAAAATCTCCAAATGAGCTTAACTCACTCCAATGCGCACTTTAACATAGAAAAACAGAAAACAAGTCCAAACAATGAAAAAATTGTAAAATTTGACACTGAGTGTCCAGAAGTAACAATGTAAAGATGTTATGTTCACTTTTTAAGGTTTATATCATGTGGCAGGAGAAAAAAATGGAAAATCTCCAAATGAGCTTAACTCACTCCAATGCGCACTTTAACATAGAAAAACAGAAAACAAGTCCAAACAATGAAATAATTGCAAAATTTTACACTGAGTGTCCAGAAGTAACATTGTAAAGATGTTATGTTCACTTTTTAAGGTTTATATCATGTGGCAGGAGAAAAAAAGGGAAAATCTCCAAATGAGCTTAACTCACTCTAATGCGCACTTTAACATAGAAAAACAGAAAACAAGTCAAAACAATGAAAAAATTGTAAAATTTTACACTGGGTGTCCAGAAGTAACATTGTAAAGATGTTATGTTCACTTTTTAAGGTTTATATCATGTGGCAGGAGAAAAAAATGGAAAATCTCCAAATGAGCTTATCTCACTCTAATGTACACATAAACATAGAAACACAGAAAACAAGTCCAAACAATGAAATAATTGCAACATTTTACACTGAGTGTCCAGAAGTAACATTGTGACGATGTTATGTTCACTTTTTAAGGTTTATATCATGTGGCAGGAGAAAAAAAGGGAAAATCTCCAAATGAGCTTAACTCACTCCAATGCGCACTTTAACATAGAAAAACAGAAAACAAGTCCAAACAATGAAAAAATTGTAAAATTTGACACTGAGTGTCCAGAAGTAACAATGTAAAGATGTTATGTTCACTTTTTAAGGTTTATATCATGTGGCAGGAGAAAAAAATGGAAAATCTCCAAATGAGCTTAACTCACTCCAATGCGCACTTTAACATAGAAAAACAGAAAACAAGTCCAAACAATGAAAAAATTGTAAAATTTGACACTGAGTGTCCAGAAGTAACATTGTAAAGATGTTATGTTCACTTTTTAAGGTTTATATCATGTGGCAGGAGAAAAAAAGGGAAAATCTCCAAATGAGCTTATCTCACTCTAATGTACACATAAACATAGAAAAACAGAAAACAAGTCCAAACAATGAAATAATTGCAACATTTTACACTGAGTGTCCAGAAGTAACATTGTAAAGATGTTATGTTCACTTTTTAAGGTTTATATCATGTGGCAGGAGAAAAAAAGGGAAAATCTCCAAATGAGCTTAACTCACTCTAATGCGCACTTTAACATAGAAAAACAGAAAACAAGTCCAAACAATGAAAAAATTGTAAAATTTTACACTGAGTGTCCAGAAGTAACATTGTAAAGATGTTATGTTCACTTTTTAAGGTTTATATCATGTGGCAGGAGAAAAAAATGGAAAATCTCCAAATGAGCTTATCTCACTCTAATGTACACATAAACATAGAAAAACAGAAAACAAGTCCAAACAATGAAATAATTGCAACATTTTACACTGAGTGTCCAGAAGTAACATTGTAAAGATGTTATGTTCACTTTTTAAGGTTTATATCATGTGGCATGAGAAAAAAAGGAAAATCTCCAAATGAGCTTATCTCACTCTAATGTACACATAAACATAGAAACACAGAAAACAAGTCCAAACAATGAAATAATTGCAACATTTTACACTGAGTGTCCAGAAGTAACATTGTGACGATGTTATGTTCACTTTTTAAGGTTTATATCATGTGGCAGGAGAAAAAAAGGGAAAATCTCCAAATGAGCTTAACTCACTCCAATGTGCACTTTAACATAGAAAAACAGAAAACAAGTCCAAACAATGAAAAAATTGTAAAATTTGACACTGAGTGTCCAGAAGTAACAATGTAAAGATGTTATGTTCACTTTTTAAGGTTTATATCATGTGGCAGGAGAAAAAAATGGAAAATCTCCAAATGAGCTTAACTCACTCCAATGCGCACTTTAACATAGAAAAACAGAAAACAAGTCCAAACAATGAAAAAATTGTAAAATTTGACACTGAGTGTCCAGAAGTAACATTGTAAAGATGTTATGTTCACTTTTTAAGGTTTATATCATGTGGCAGGAGAAAAAAATGGAAAATCTCCAAATGAGCTTATCTCACTCTAATGTACACATAAACATAGAAAAACAGAAAACAAGTCCAAACAATGAAAAAATTGCAACATTTTACACTGAGTGTCCAGAAGTAACATTGTAAAGATGTTATGTTCACTTTTTAAGGTTTATATCATGTGGCAGGAGAAAAAAATGGAAAATCTCCAAATGAGCTTATCTCACTCTAATGTACACATAAACATAGAAAAACAGAAAACAAGTCAAAACAATGAAATAATTGCAACATTTTACACTGAGAAGTAACATTGTGACGATGTTATGTTCACTTTTTAAGGTTTATATCATGTGGCAGGAGAAAAAAAGGGAACATCTCCAAATGAGCTTAACTCACTCCAATGCGCACTTTAACATAGAAAAACAGAAAACAAGTCCAAACAATGAAAAAATTGTAAAATTTGACACTGAGTGTCCAGAAGTAACAATGTAAAGATGTTATGTTCACTTTTTAAGGTTTATATCATGTGGCAGGAGAAAAAAATGGAAAATCTCCAAATGAGCTTAACTCACTCCAATGCGCACTTTAACATAGAAAAACAGAAAACAAGTCCAAACAATGAAAAAATTGTAAAATTTGACACTGAGTGTCCAGAAGTAACATTGTAAAGATGTTATGTTCACTTTTTAAGGTTTATATCATGTGGCAGGAGAAAAAAATGGAAAATCTCCAAATGAGCTTATCTCACTCTAATGTACACATAAACATAGAAAAACAGAAAACAAGTCCAAACAATGAAAAAATTGCAACATTTTACACTGAGTTTCCAGAAGTAACATTGTAAAGATGTTATGTTCACTTTTCAAGGTTTATATCATGTGGCAGGAGAAAAAAATGGAAAATCTCCAAATGAGCTTATCGCACTCTAATGTACACATAAACATAGAAACACAGAAAACAAGTCCAAACAATGAAATAATTGCAACATTTTACACTGAGTGTCCAGAAGTAACATTGTAACGATGTTATGTTCACTTTTTAAGGTTTATATCATGTGGCAGGAGAAAAAAATTGAAAATCTCCAAATGAGCTTATCTCACTCTAATGTACACATAAACATAGAAAAACAGAAAACAAGTCCAAACAATGAAATAATTGCAACATTTTACACTGAGGGAAAATCTCCAAATGAGCTTATCTCACTCTAATGTACACATAAACATAGAAAAACAGAAAACAAGTCCAAACAATGAAATAATTGCAACATTTTACACTGAGTGTCCAGAAGTAACATTGTAAAGATGTTATGTTCACTTTTTAAGGTTTATATCATGTGGCAGGAGAAAAAAATGGAAAATCTCCAAATGAGCTTATCTCACTCTAATGTACACATAAACATAGAAAAACAGAAAACAAGTCCAAACAATGAAATAATTGCAACATTTTACACTGAGTGTCCAGAAGTAACATTGTAAAGATGGTATGTTCACTGTTTAAGGTTTATATCATGTGGCAGGAGAAAAAAATGGAAAATCTCCAAATGAGCTTATCTCACTCTAATGTACACATAAACATAGAAACACAGAAAACAAGTCCAAACAATGAAATAATTGCAACATTTTACACTGAGTGTCCAGAAGTAACATTGTGACGATGTTATGTTCACTTTTTAAGGTTTATATCATGTGGCAGGAGAAAAAAAGGGAAAATCTCCAAATGAGCTTAACTCACTCCAATGTGCACTTTAACATAGAAAAACAGAAAACAAGTCCAAACAATGAAAAAATTGTAAAATTTGACACTGAGTGTCCAGAAGTAACATTGTAAAGATGTTATGTTCACTTTTTAAGGTTTATATCATGTGGCAGGAGAAAAAAAGGGAAAATCTCCAAATGAGCTTATCTCACTCTAATGTACACATAAACATAGAAAAACAGAAAACAAGTCCAAACAATGAAATAATTGCAACATTTTACACTGAGTGTCCAGAAGTAACATTGTGACGATGTTATGTTCACTTTTTAAGGTTTATATCATGTGGCAGGAGAAAAAAAGGGAAAATCTCCAAATGAGCTTAACTCACTCCAATGCGCACTTTAACATAGAAAAACAGAAAACAAGTCCAAACAATGAAAAAATTGTAAAATTTGACACTGAGTGTCCAGAAGTAACAATGTAAAGATGTTATGTTCACTTTTTAAGGTTTATATCATGTGGCAGGAGAAAAAAATGGAAAATCTCCAAATGAGCTTAACTCACTCCAATGCGCACTTTAACATAGAAAAACAGAAAACAAGTCCAAACAATGAAAAAATTGTAAAATTTGACACTGAGTGTCCAGAAGTAACATTGTAAAGATGTTATGTTCACTTTTTAAGGTTTATATCATGTGGCAGGAGAAAAAAAGGGAAAATCTCCAAATGAGCTTATCTCACTCTAATGTACACATAAACATAGAAAAACAGAAAACAAGTCCAAACAATGAAATAATTGCAACATTTTACACTGAGTGTCCAGAAGTAACATTGTAAAGATGTTATGTTCACTTTTTAAGGTTTATATCATGTGGCAGGAGAAAAAAAGGGAAAATCTCCAAATGAGCTTAACTCACTCTAATGCGCACTTTAACATAGAAAAACAGAAAACAAGTCCAAACAATGAAAAAATTGTAAAATTTTACACTGAGTGTCCAGAAGTAACATTGTAAAGATGTTATGTTCACTTTTTAAGGTTTATATCATGTGGCAGGAGAAAAAAATGGAAAATCTCCAAATGAGCTTATCTCACTCTAATGTACACATAAACATAGAAAAACAGAAAACAAGTCCAAACAATGAAATAATTGCAACATTTTACACTGAGTGTCCAGAAGTAACATTGTAAAGATGGTATGTTCACTTTTTAAGGTTTATATCATGTGGCAGGAGAAAAAAATGGAAAATCTCCAAATGAGCTTATCTCACTCTAATGTACACATAAACATAGAAAAACAGAAAACAAGTCCAAACAATGAAATAATTGCAACATTTTCCACTGAGTGTCCAGAAGTAACATTGTAAAGATGGTATGTTCACTTTTTAAGGTTTATTTCATGTGGCAGGAGAAAAAAAGGGAAAATCTCCAAATGAGCTTATCTCACTCTAATGTACACATAAACATAGAAAAACAGAAAACAAGTCCAAACAATGAAATAATTGCAACATTTTACACTGAGTGTCCAGAAGTAACATTGTAAAGATGTTATGTTCACTTTTTAAGGTTTATATCATGTGGCATGAGAAAAAAAGGAAAATCTCCAAATGAGCTTATCTCACTCTAATGTACACATAAACATAGAAACACAGAAAACAAGTCCAAACAATGAAATAATTGCAACATTTTACACTGAGTGTCCAGAAGTAACATTGTGACGATGTTATGTTCACTTTTTAAGGTTTATATCATGTGGCAGGAGAAAAAAAGGGAAAATCTCCAAATGAGCTTAACTCACTCCAATGTGCACTTTAACATAGAAAAACAGAAAACAAGTCCAAACAATGAAAAAATTGTAAAATTTGACACTGAGTGTCCAGAAGTAACAATGTAAAGATGTTATGTTCACTTTTTAAGGTTTATATCATGTGGCAGGAGAAAAAAATGGAAAATCTCCAAATGAGCTTAACTCACTCCAATGCGCACTTTAACATAGAAAAACAGAAAACAAGTCCAAACAATGAAAAAATTGTAAAATTTGACACTGAGTGTCCAGAAGTAACATTGTAAAGATGTTATGTTCACTTTTTAAGGTTTATATCATGTGGCAGGAGAAAAAAATGGAAAATCTCCAAATGAGCTTATCTCACTCTAATGTACACATAAACATAGAAAAACAGAAAACAAGTCCAAACAATGAAATAATTGCAACATTTTACACTGAGTGTCCAGAAGTAACATTGTAAAGATGTTATGTTCACTTTTTAAGGTTTATATCATGTGGCAGGAGAAAAAAATGGAAAATCTCCAAATGAGCTTATCTCACTCTAATGTACACATAAACATAGAAAAACAGAAAACAAGTCAAAACAATGAAATAATTGCAACATTTTACACTGAGAAGTAACATTGTGACGATGTTATGTTCACTTTTTAAGGTTTATATCATGTGGCAGGAGAAAAAAAGGGAACATCTCCAAATGAGCTTAACTCACTCCAATGCGCACTTTAACATAGAAAAACAGAAAACAAGTCCAAACAATGAAAAAATTGTAAAATTTGACACTGAGTGTCCAGAAGTAACAATGTAAAGATGTTATGTTCACTTTTTAAGGTTTATATCATGTGGCAGGAGAAAAAAATGGAAAATCTCCAAATGAGCTTAACTCACTCCAATGCGCACTTTAACATAGAAAAACAGAAAACAAGTCCAAACAATGAAAAAATTGTAAAATTTGACACTGAGTGTCCAGAAGTAACATTGTAAAGATGTTATGTTCACTTTTTAAGGTTTATATCATGTGGCAGGAGAAAAAAAGGGAAAATCTCCAAATGAGCTTATCTCACTCTAATGTACACATAAACATAGAAAAACAGAAAACAAGTCCAAACAATGAAATAATTGCAACATTTTACACTGAGTGTCCAGAAGTAACATTGTAAAGATGTTATGTTCACTTTTTAAGGTTTATATCATGTGGCAGGAGAAAAAAAGGGAAAATCTCCAAATGAGCTTAACTCACTCTAATGCGCACTTTAACATAGAAAAACAGAAAACAAGTCCAAACAATGAAAAAATTGTAAAATTTTACACTGAGTGTCCAGAAGTAACATTGTAAAGATGTTATGTTCACTTTTTAAGGTTTATATCATGTGGCAGGAGAAAAAAATGGAAAATCTCCAAATGAGCTTATCTCACTCTAATGTACACATAAACATAGAAAAACAGAAAACAAGTCCAAACAATGAAATAATTGCAACATTTTACACTGAGTGTCCAGAAGTAACATTGTAAAGATGGTATGTTCACTTTTTAAGGTTTATATCATGTGGCAGGAGAAAAAAATGGAAAATCTCCAAATGAGCTTATCTCACTCTAATGTACACATAAACATAGAAAAACAGAAAACAAGTCCAAACAATGAAATAATTGCAACATTTTCCACTGAGTGTCCAGAAGTAACATTGTAAAGATGGTATGTTCACTTTTTAAGGTTTATTTCATGTGGCAGGAGAAAAAAAGGGAAAATCTCCAAATGAGCTTATCTCACTCTAATGTACACATAAACATAGAAAAACAGAAAACAAGTCCAAACAATGAAATAATTGCAACATTTTACACTGAGTGTCCAGAAGTAACATTGTAAAGATGTTATGTTCACTTTTTAAGGTTTATATCATGTGGCATGAGAAAAAAAGGAAAATCTCCAAATGAGCTTATCTCACTCTAATGTACACATAAACATAGAAACACAGAAAACAAGTCCAAACAATGAAATAATTGCAACATTTTACACTGAGTGTCCAGAAGTAACATTGTGACGATGTTATGTTCACTTTTTAAGGTTTATATCATGTGGCAGGAGAAAAAAAGGGAAAATCTCCAAATGAGCTTAACTCACTCCAATGTGCACTTTAACATAGAAAAACAGAAAACAAGTCCAAACAATGAAAAAATTGTAAAATTTGACACTGAGTGTCCAGAAGTAACAATGTAAAGATGTTATGTTCACTTTTTAAGGTTTATATCATGTGGCAGGAGAAAAAAATGGAAAATCTCCAAATGAGCTTAACTCACTCCAATGCGCACTTTAACATAGAAAAACAGAAAACAAGTCCAAACAATGAAAAAATTGTAAAATTTGACACTGAGTGTCCAGAAGTAACATTGTAAAGATGTTATGTTCACTTTTTAAGGTTTATATCATGTGGCAGGAGAAAAAAATGGAAAATCTCCAAATGAGCTTATCTCACTCTAATGTACACATAAACATAGAAAAACAGAAAACAAGTCCAAACAATGAAATAATTGCAACATTTTACACTGAGTGTCCAGAAGTAACATTGTAAAGATGTTATGTTCACTTTTTAAGGTTTATATCATGTGGCAGGAGAAAAAAATGGAAAATCTCCAAATGAGCTTATCTCACTCTAATGTACACATAAACATAGAAAAACAGAAAACAAGTCAAAACAATGAAATAATTGCAACATTTTACACTGAGAAGTAACATTGTGACGATGTTATGTTCACTTTTTAAGGTTTATATCATGTGGCAGGAGAAAAAAAGGGAACATCTCCAAATGAGCTTAACTCACTCCAATGCGCACTTTAACATAGAAAAACAGAAAACAAGTCCAAACAATGAAAAAATTGTAAAATTTGACACTGAGTGTCCAGAAGTAACAATGTAAAGATGTTATGTTCACTTTTTAAGGTTTATATCATGTGGCAGGAGAAAAAAATGGAAAATCTCCAAATGAGCTTAACTCACTCCAATGCGCACTTTAACATAGAAAAACAGAAAACAAGTCCAAACAATGAAAAAATTGTAAAATTTGACACTGAGTGTCCAGAAGTAACATTGTAAAGATGTTATGTTCACTTTTTAAGGTTTATATCATGTGGCAGGAGAAAAAAATGGAAAATCTCCAAATGAGCTTATCTCACTCTAATGTACACATAAACATAGAAAAACAGAAAACAAGTCCAAACAATGAAATAATTGCAACATTTTACACTGAGTGTCCAGAAGTAACATTGTAAAGATGTTATGTTCACTTTTTAAGGTTTATATCATGTGGCAGGAGAAAAAAAGGGAAAATCTCCAAATGAGCTTAACTCACTCTAATGCGCACTTTAACATAGAAAAACAGAAAACAAGTCCAAACAATGAAAAAATTGTAAAATTTTACACTGAGTGTCCAGAAGTAACATTGTAAAGATGTTATGTTCACTTTTTAAGGTTTATATCATGTGGCAGGAGAAAAAAATGGAAAATCTCCAAATGAGCTTATCTCACTCTAATGTACACATAAACATAGAAAAACAGAAAACAAGTCCAAACAATGAAATAATTGCAACATTTTACACTGAGTGTCCAGAAGTAACATTGTAAAGATGGTATGTTCACTTTTTAAGGTTTATATCATGTGGCAGGAGAAAAAAATGGAAAATCTCCAAATGAGCTTATCTCACTCTAATGTACACATAAACATAGAAAAACAGAAAACAAGTCCAAACAATGAAATAATTGCAACATTTTCCACTGAGTGTCCAGAAGTAACATTGTAAAGATGGTATGTTCACTTTTTAAGGTTTATTTCATGTGGCAGGAGAAAAAAAGGGAAAATCTCCAAATGAGCTTATCTCACTCTAATGTACACATAAACATAGAAAAACAGAAAACAAGTCCAAACAATGAAATAATTGCAACATTTTACACTGAGTGTCCAGAAGTAACATTGTAAAGATGTTATGTTCACTTTTTAAGGTTTATATCATGTGGCATGAGAAAAAAAGGAAAATCTCCAAATGAGCTTATCTCACTCTAATGTACACATAAACATAGAAACACAGAAAACAAGTCCAAACAATGAAATAATTGCAACATTTTACACTGAGTGTCCAGAAGTAACATTGTGACGATGTTATGTTCACTTTTTAAGGTTTATATCATGTGGCAGGAGAAAAAAAGGGAAAATCTCCAAATGAGCTTAACTCACTCCAATGTGCACTTTAACATAGAAAAACAGAAAACAAGTCCAAACAATGAAAAAATTGTAAAATTTGACACTGAGTGTCCAGAAGTAACAATGTAAAGATGTTATGTTCACTTTTTAAGGTTTATATCATGTGGCAGGAGAAAAAAATGGAAAATCTCCAAATGAGCTTAACTCACTCCAATGCGCACTTTAACATAGAAAAACAGAAAACAAGTCCAAACAATGAAAAAATTGTAAAATTTGACACTGAGTGTCCAGAAGTAACATTGTAAAGATGTTATGTTCACTTTTTAAGGTTTATATCATGTCAGGAGAAAAAAATGGAAAATCTCCAAATGAGCTTATCTCACTCTAATGTACACATAAACATAGAAAAACAGAAAACAAGTCCAAACAATGAAATAATTGCAACATTTTACACTGAGTGTCCAGAAGTAACATTGTAAAGATGTTATGTTCACTTTTTAAGGTTTATATCATGTGGCAGGAGAAAAAAATGGAAAATCTCCAAATGAGCTTATCTCACTCTAATGTACACATAAACATAGAAAAACAGAAAACAAGTCCAAACAATGAAATAATTGCAACATTTTACACTGAGTGTCCAGAAGTAACATTGTAAAGATGTTATGTTCACTTTTTAAGGTTTATATCATGTGGCAGGAGAAAAAAATGGAAAATCTCCAAATGAGCTTAACTCACTCCAATGCGCACTTTAACATAGAAAAACAGAAAACAAGTCCAAACAATGAAAAAATTGTAAAATTTGACACTGAGTGTCCAGAAGTAACAATGTAAAGATGTTATGTTCACTTTTTAAGGTTTATATCATGTGGCAGGAGAAAAAAATGGAAAATCTCCAAATGAGCTTAACTCACTCCAATGCGCACTTTAACATAGAAAAACAGAAAACAAGTCCAAACAATGAAAAAATTGTAAAATTTGACACTGAGTGTCCAGAAGTAACATTGTAAAGATGTTATGTTCACTTTTTAAGGTTTATATCATGTGGCAGGAGAAAAAAATGGAAAATCTCCAAATGAGCTTATCTCACTCTAATGTACACATAAACATAGAAAAACAGAAAACAAGTCCAAACAATGAAAAAATTGCAACATTTTACACTGAGTTTCCAGAAGTAACATTGTAAAGATGTTATGTTCACTTTTCAAGGTTTATATCATGTGGCAGGAGAAAAAAAGGGAAAATCTCCAAATGAGCTTATCGCACTCTAATGTACACATAAACATAGAAACACAGAAAACAAGTCCAAACAATGAAATAATTGCAACATTTTACACTGAGTGTCCAGAAGTAACATTGTAACGATGTTATGTTCACTTTTTAAGGTTTATATCATGTGGCAGGAGAAAAAAATTGAAAATCTCCAAATGAGCTTATCTCACTCTAATGTACACATAAACATAGAAAAACAGAAAACAAGTCCAAACAATGAAATAATTGCAACATTTTACACTGAGGGAAAATCTCCAAATGAGCTTATCTCACTCTAATGTACACATAAACATAGAAAAACAGAAAACAAGTCCAAACAATGAAATAATTGCAACATTTTACACTGAGTGTCCAGAAGTAACATTGTAACGATGTTATGTTCACTTTTTAAGGTTTATATCATGTGGCAGGAGAAAAAAATGGAAAATCTCCAAATGAGCTTATCTCACTCTAATGTACACATAAACATAGAAACACAGAAAACAAGTCCAAACAATGAAATAATTGCAACATTTTACACTGAGTGTCCAGAAGTAACATTGTAAAGATGTTATGTTCACTTTTTAAGGTTTATATCATGTGGCAGGAGAAAAAAATGGAAAATCTCCAAATGAGCTTATCTCACTCTAATGTACACATAAACATAGAAAAACAGAAAACAAGTCCAAACAATGAAATAATTGCAACATTTTACACTGAGTGTCCAGAAGTAACATTGTAAAGATGGTATGTTCACTTTTTAAGGTTTATATCATGTGGCAGGAGAAAAAAAGGGAAAATCTCCAAATGAGCTTATCTCACTCTAATGTACACATAAACATAGAAAAACAGAAAACAAGTCCAAACAATGAAATAATTGCAACATTTTACACTGAGTGTCCAGAAGTAACATTGTAAAGATGTTATGTTCACTTTTTAAGGTTTATATCATGTGGCAGGAGAAAAAAAGGAAAATCTCCAAATGAGCTTATCTCACTCTAATGTACACATAAACATAGAAACACAGAAAACAAGTCCAAACAATGAAATAATTGCAACATTTTACACTGTGTCCAGAAGTAACATTGTGACGATGTTATGTTCACTTTTTAAGGTTTATATCATGTGGCAGGAGAAAAAAAGGGAAAATCTCCAAATGAGCTTAACTCACTCCAATGCGCACTTTAACATAGAAAAACAGAAAACAAGTCCAAACAATGAAAAAATTGTAAAATTTGACACTGAGTGTCCAGAAGTAACAATGTAAAGATGTTATGTTCACTTTTTAAGGTTTATATCATGTGGCAGGAGAAAAAAATGGAAAATCTCCAAATGAGCTTAACTCACTCCAATGCGCACTTTAACATAGAAAAACAGAAAACAAGTCCAAACAATGAAATAATTGCAAAATTTTACACTGAGTGTCCAGAAGTAACATTGTAAAGATGTTATGTTCACTTTTTAAGGTTTATATCATGTGGCAGGAGAAAAAAAGGGAAAATCTCCAAATGAGCTTAACTCACTCTAATGCGCACTTTAACATAGAAAAACAGAAAACAAGTCAAAACAATGAAAAAATTGTAAAATTTTACACTGGGTGTCCAGAAGTAACATTGTAAAGATGTTATGTTCACTTTTTAAGGTTTATATCATGTGGCAGGAGAAAAAAATGGAAAATCTCCAAATGAGCTTATCTCACTCTAATGTACACATAAACATAGAAAAACAGAAAACAAGTCCAAACAATGAAATAATTGCAACATTTTACACTGAGTGTCCAGAAGTAACATTGTAAAGATGGTATGTTCACTTTTTAAGGTTTATATCATGTGGCAGGAGAAAAAAATGGAAAATCTCCAAATGAGCTTATCTCACTCTAATGTACACATAAACATAGAAAAACAGAAAACAAGTCCAAACAATGAAATAATTGCAACATTTTACACTGAGTGTCCAGAAGTAACATTGTAAAGATGGTATGTTCACTTTTTAAGGTTTATTTCATGTGGCAGGAGAAAAAAAGGGAAAATCTCCAAATGAGCTTATCTCACTCTAATGTACACATAAACATAGAAAAACAGAAAACAAGTCCAAACAATGAAATAATTGCAACATTTTACACTGAGTGTCCAGAAGTAACATTGTAAAGATGTTATGTTCACTTTTTAAGGTTTATATCATGTGGCAGGAGAAAAAAAGGAAAATCTCCAAATGAGCTTATCTCACTCTAATGTACACATAAACATAGAAACACAGAAAACAAGTCCAAACAATGAAATAATTGCAACATTTTACACTGAGTGTCCAGAAGTAACATTGTGACGATGTTATGTTCACTTTTTAAGGTTTATATCATGTGGCAGGAGAAAAAAAGGGAAAATCTCCAAATGAGCTTAACTCACTCCAATGCGCACTTTAACATAGAAAAACAGAAAACAAGTCCAAACAATGAAAAAATTGTAAAATTTGACACTGAGTGTCCAGAAGTAACAATGTAAAGATGTTATGTTCACTTTTTAAGGTTTATATCATGTGGCAGGAGAAAAAAATGGAAAATCTCCAAATGAGCTTAACTCACTCCAATGCGCACTTTAACATAGAAAAACAGAAAACAAGTCCAAACAATGAAAAAATTGTAAAATTTGACACTGAGTGTCCAGAAGTAACATTGTAAAGATGTTATGTTCACTTTTTAAGGTTTATATCATGTGGCAGGAGAAAAAAAGGGAAAATCTCCAAATGAGCTTATCTCACTCCAATGCGCACTTTAACATAGAAAAACAGAAAACAAGTCC
This sequence comes from Microchirus variegatus, assembly GCF_963457635.1. Taxonomy (NCBI): domain Eukaryota; kingdom Metazoa; phylum Chordata; class Actinopteri; order Pleuronectiformes; family Soleidae; genus Microchirus; species Microchirus variegatus. The sequence continues at coordinate 25,409,311 of NC_139802.1, read as the reverse complement.
AAACAATGAAAAAATTGTAAAATTTGACACTGAGTGTCCAGAAGTAACATTGTAAAGATGTTATGTTCACTTTTTAAGGTTTATATCATGTGGCAGGAGAAAAAAATGGAAAATCTCCAAATGAGCTTAACTCACTCCAATGCGCACTTTAACATAGAAAAACAGAAAACAAGTCCAAACAATGAAAAAATTGTAAAATTTGACACTGAGTGTCCAGAAGTAACATTGTAACGATGTTATGTTCACTTTTTAAGGTTTATATCATGTGGCAGGAGAAAAAAAGGGAAAATCTCCAAATGAGCTTAACTCACTCCAATGCGCACTTTAACATAGAAAAACAGAAAACAAGTCCAAACAATGAAAAAATTGTAAAATTGGACACTGAGTGTCCAGAAGTAACAATGTAAAGATGTTATGTTCACTTTTTAAGGTTTATATCATGTGGCAGGAGAAAAAAATGGAAAATCTCCAAATGAGCTTATCTCACTCTAATGTACACATAAACATAGAAAAACAGAAAACAAGTCCAAACAATGAAATAATTGCAACATTTTACACTGAGTGTCCAGAAGTAACATTGTAAAGATGGTATGTTCACTTTTTAAGGTTTATATCATGTGGCAGGAGAAAAAAATGGAAAATCTCCAAATGAGCTTATCTCACTCTAATGTACACATAAACATAGAAAAACAGAAAACAAGTCCAAACAATGAAATAATTGCAACATTTTCCACTGAGTGTCCAGAAGTAACATTGTAAAGATGGTATGTTCACTTTTTAAGGTTTATTTCATGTGGCAGGAGAAAAAAAGGGAAAATCTCCAAATGAGCTTATCTCACTCTAATGTACACATAAACATAGAAAAACAGAAAACAAGTCCAAACAATGAAATAATTGCAACATTTTACACTGAGTGTCCAGAAGTAACATTGTAAAGATGTTATGTTCACTTTTTAAGGTTTATATCATGTGGCATGAGAAAAAAAGGAAAATCTCCAAATGAGCTTATCTCACTCTAATGTACACATAAACATAGAAACACAGAAAACAAGTCCAAACAATGAAATAATTGCAACATTTTACACTGAGTGTCCAGAAGTAACATTGTGACGATGTTATGTTCACTTTTTAAGGTTTATATCATGTGGCAGGAGAAAAAAAGGGAAAATCTCCAAATGAGCTTAACTCACTCCAATGTGCACTTTAACATAGAAAAACAGAAAACAAGTCCAAACAATGAAAAAATTGTAAAATTTGACACTGAGTGTCCAGAAGTAACAATGTAAAGATGTTATGTTCACTTTTTAAGGTTTATATCATGTGGCAGGAGAAAAAAATGGAAAATCTCCAAATGAGCTTAACTCACTCCAATGCGCACTTTAACATAGAAAAACAGAAAACAAGTCCAAACAATGAAAAAATTGTAAAATTTGACACTGAGTGTCCAGAAGTAACATTGTAAAGATGTTATGTTCACTTTTTAAGGTTTATATCATGTGGCAGGAGAAAAAAATGGAAAATCTCCAAATGAGCTTATCTCACTCTAATGTACACATAAACATAGAAAAACAGAAAACAAGTCCAAACAATGAAATAATTGCAACATTTTACACTGAGTGTCCAGAAGTAACATTGTAAAGATGTTATGTTCACTTTTTAAGGTTTATATCATGTGGCAGGAGAAAAAAATGGAAAATCTCCAAATGAGCTTATCTCACTCTAATGTACACATAAACATAGAAAAACAGAAAACAAGTCAAAACAATGAAATAATTGCAACATTTTACACTGAGAAGTAACATTGTGACGATGTTATGTTCACTTTTTAAGGTTTATATCATGTGGCAGGAGAAAAAAAGGGAACATCTCCAAATGAGCTTAACTCACTCCAATGCGCACTTTAACATAGAAAAACAGAAAACAAGTCCAAACAATGAAAAAATTGTAAAATTTGACACTGAGTGTCCAGAAGTAACAATGTAAAGATGTTATGTTCACTTTTTAAGGTTTATATCATGTGGCAGGAGAAAAAAATGGAAAATCTCCAAATGAGCTTAACTCACTCCAATGCGCACTTTAACATAGAAAAACAGAAAACAAGTCCAAACAATGAAAAAATTGTAAAATTTGACACTGAGTGTCCAGAAGTAACATTGTAAAGATGTTATGGTCACTTTTTAAGGTTTATATCATGTGGCAGGAGAAAAAAATGGAAAATCTCCAAATGAGCTTATCTCACTCTAATGTACACATAAACATAGAAAAACAGAAAACAAGTCCAAACAATGAAAAAATTGCAACATTTTACACTGAGTTTCCAGAAGTAACATTGTAAAGATGTTATGTTCACTTTTCAAGGTTTATATCATGTGGCAGGAGAAAAAAATGGAAAATCTCCAAATGAGCTTATCGCACTCTAATGTACACATAAACATAGAAACACAGAAAACAAGTCCAAACAATGAAATAATTGCAACATTTTACACTGAGTGTCCAGAAGTAACATTGTAACGATGTTATGTTCACTTTTTAAGGTTTATATCATGTGGCAGGAGAAAAAAATTGAAAATCTCCAAATGAGCTTATCTCACTCTAATGTACACATAAACATAGAAAAACAGAAAACAAGTCCAAACAATGAAATAATTGCAACATTTTACACTGAGGGAAAATCTCCAAATGAGCTTATCTCACTCTAATGTACACATAAACATAGAAAAACAGAAAACAAGTCCAAACAATGAAATAATTGCAACATTTTACACTGAGTGTCCAGAAGTAACATTGTAAAGATGTTATGTTCACTTTTTAAGGTTTATATCATGTGGCAGGAGAAAAAAAGGAAAATCTCCAAATGAGCTTATCTCACTCTAATGTACACATAAACATAGAAACACAGAAAACAAGTCCAAACAATGAAATAATTGCAACATTTTACACTGAGTGTCCAGAAGTAACATTGTGACGATGTTATGTTCACTTTTTAAGGTTTATATCATGTGGCAGGAGAAAAAAAGGGAAAATCTCCAAATGAGCTTAACTCACTCCAATGCGCACTTTAACATAGAAAAACAGAAAACAAGTCCAAACAATGAAAAAATTGTAAAATTTGACACTGAGTGTCCAGAAGTAACAATGTAAAGATGTTATGTTCACTTTTTAAGGTTTATATCATGTGGCAGGAGAAAAAAATGGAAAATCTCCAAATGAGCTTATCTCACTCTAATGTACACATAAACATAGAAAAACAGAAAACAAGTCCAAACAATGAAATAATTGCAACATTTTACACTGAGTGTCCAGAAGTAACATTGTAAAGATGTTATGTTCACTTTTTAAGGTTTATATCATGTGGCAGGAGAAAAAAAGGAAAATCTCCAAATGAGCTTATCTCACTCTAATGTACACATAAACATAGAAACACAGAAAACAAGTCCAAACAATGAAATAATTGCAACATTTTACACTGAGTGTCCAGAAGTAACATTGTGACGATGTTATGTTCACTTTTTAAGGTTTATATCATGTGGCAGGAGAAAAAAAGGGAAAATCTCCAAATGAGCTTAACTCACTCCAATGTGCACTTTAACATAGAAAAACAGAAAACAAGTCCAAACAATGAAAAAATTGTAAAATTTGACACTGAGTGTCCAGAAGTAACATTGTAAAGATGTTATGTTCACTTTTTAAGGTTTATATCATGTGGCAGGAGAAAAAAAGGGAAAATCTCCAAATGAGCTTATCTCACTCTAATGTACACATAAACATAGAAAAACAGAAAACAAGTCCAAACAATGAAATAATTGCAACATTTTACACTGAGTGTCCAGAAGTAACATTGTGACGATGTTATGTTCACTTTTTAAGGTTTATATCATGTGGCAGGAGAAAAAAAGGGAAAATCTCCAAATGAGCTTAACTCACTCCAATGCGCACTTTAACATAGAAAAACAGAAAACAAGTCCAAACAATGAAAAAATTGTAAAATTTGACACTGAGTGTCCAGAAGTAACAATGTAAAGATGTTATGTTCACTTTTTAAGGTTTATATCATGTGGCAGGAGAAAAAAATGGAAAATCTCCAAATGAGCTTAACTCACTCCAATGCGCACTTTAACATAGAAAAACAGAAAACAAGTCCAAACAATGAAAAAATTGTAAAATTTGACACTGAGTGTCCAGAAGTAACATTGTAAAGATGTTATGTTCACTTTTTAAGGTTTATATCATGTGGCAGGAGAAAAAAAGGGAAAATCTCCAAATGAGCTTATCTCACTCTAATGTACACATAAACATAGAAAAACAGAAAACAAGTCCAAACAATGAAATAATTGCAACATTTTACACTGAGTGTCCAGAAGTAACATTGTAAAGATGTTATGTTCACTTTTTAAGGTTTATATCATGTGGCAGGAGAAAAAAAGGGAAAATCTCCAAATGAGCTTAACTCACTCTAATGCGCACTTTAACATAGAAAAACAGAAAACAAGTCCAAACAATGAAAAAATTGTAAAATTTTACACTGAGTGTCCAGAAGTAACATTGTAAAGATGTTATGTTCACTTTTTAAGGTTTATATCATGTGGCAGGAGAAAAAAATGGAAAATCTCCAAATGAGCTTATCTCACTCTAATGTACACATAAACATAGAAAAACAGAAAACAAGTCCAAACAATGAAATAATTGCAACATTTTACACTGAGTGTCCAGAAGTAACATTGTAAAGATGGTATGTTCACTTTTTAAGGTTTATATCATGTGGCAGGAGAAAAAAATGGAAAATCTCCAAATGAGCTTATCTCACTCTAATGTACACATAAACATAGAAAAACAGAAAACAAGTCCAAACAATGAAATAATTGCAACATTTTCCACTGAGTGTCCAGAAGTAACATTGTAAAGATGGTATGTTCACTTTTTAAGGTTTATTTCATGTGGCAGGAGAAAAAAAGGGAAAATCTCCAAATGAGCTTATCTCACTCTAATGTACACATAAACATAGAAAAACAGAAAACAAGTCCAAACAATGAAATAATTGCAACATTTTACACTGAGTGTCCAGAAGTAACATTGTAAAGATGTTATGTTCACTTTTTAAGGTTTATATCATGTGGCATGAGAAAAAAAGGAAAATCTCCAAATGAGCTTATCTCACTCTAATGTACACATAAACATAGAAACACAGAAAACAAGTCCAAACAATGAAATAATTGCAACATTTTACACTGAGTGTCCAGAAGTAACATTGTGACGATGTTATGTTCACTTTTTAAGGTTTATATCATGTGGCAGGAGAAAAAAAGGGAAAATCTCCAAATGAGCTTAACTCACTCCAATGTGCACTTTAACATAGAAAAACAGAAAACAAGTCCAAACAATGAAAAAATTGTAAAATTTGACACTGAGTGTCCAGAAGTAACAATGTAAAGATGTTATGTTCACTTTTTAAGGTTTATATCATGTGGCAGGAGAAAAAAATGGAAAATCTCCAAATGAGCTTAACTCACTCCAATGCGCACTTTAACATAGAAAAACAGAAAACAAGTCCAAACAATGAAAAAATTGTAAAATTTGACACTGAGTGTCCAGAAGTAACATTGTAAAGATGTTATGTTCACTTTTTAAGGTTTATATCATGTGGCAGGAGAAAAAAATGGAAAATCTCCAAATGAGCTTATCTCACTCTAATGTACACATAAACATAGAAAAACAGAAAACAAGTCCAAACAATGAAATAATTGCAACATTTTACACTGAGTGTCCAGAAGTAACATTGTAAAGATGTTATGTTCACTTTTTAAGGTTTATATCATGTGGCAGGAGAAAAAAATGGAAAATCTCCAAATGAGCTTATCTCACTCTAATGTACACATAAACATAGAAAAACAGAAAACAAGTCAAAACAATGAAATAATTGCAACATTTTACACTGAGAAGTAACATTGTGACGATGTTATGTTCACTTTTTAAGGTTTATATCATGTGGCAGGAGAAAAAAAGGGAACATCTCCAAATGAGCTTAACTCACTCCAATGCGCACTTTAACATAGAAAAACAGAAAACAAGTCCAAACAATGAAAAAATTGTAAAATTTGACACTGAGTGTCCAGAAGTAACAATGTAAAGATGTTATGTTCACTTTTTAAGGTTTATATCATGTGGCAGGAGAAAAAAATGGAAAATCTCCAAATGAGCTTAACTCACTCCAATGCGCACTTTAACATAGAAAAACAGAAAACAAGTCCAAACAATGAAAAAATTGTAAAATTTGACACTGAGTGTCCAGAAGTAACATTGTAAAGATGTTATGTTCACTTTTTAAGGTTTATATCATGTGGCAGGAGAAAAAAAGGGAAAATCTCCAAATGAGCTTATCTCACTCTAATGTACACATAAACATAGAAAAACAGAAAACAAGTCCAAACAATGAAATAATTGCAACATTTTACACTGAGTGTCCAGAAGTAACATTGTAAAGATGTTATGTTCACTTTTTAAGGTTTATATCATGTGGCAGGAGAAAAAAAGGGAAAATCTCCAAATGAGCTTAACTCACTCTAATGCGCACTTTAACATAGAAAAACAGAAAACAAGTCCAAACAATGAAAAAATTGGAAAATTTTACACTGAGTGTCCAGAAGTAACATTGTAAAGATGGTATGTTCACTTTTTAAGGTTTATTTCATGTGGCAGGAGAAAAAAAGGGAAAATCTCCAAATGAGCTTATCTCACTCTAATGTACACATAAACATAGAAAAACAGAAAACAAGTCCAAACAATGAAATAATTGCAACATTTTACACTGAGTGTCCAGAAGTAACATTGTAAAGATGGTATGTTCACTTTTTAAGGTTTATATCATGTGGCAGGAGAAAAAAATGGAAAATCTCCAAATGAGCTTATCTCACTCTAATGTACACATAAACATAGAAAAACAGAAAACAAGTCCAAACAATGAAATAATTGCAACATTTTCCACTGAGTGTCCAGAAGTAACATTGTAAAGATGGTATGTTCACTTTTTAAGGTTTATTTCATGTGGCAGGAGAAAAAAAGGGAAAATCTCCAAATGAGCTTATCTCACTCTAATGTACACATAAACATAGAAAAACAGAAAACAAGTCCAAACAATGAAATAATTGCAACATTTTACACTGAGTGTCCAGAAGTAACATTGTAAAGATGTTATGTTCACTTTTTAAGGTTTATATCATGTGGCATGAGAAAAAAAGGAAAATCTCCAAATGAGCTTATCTCACTCTAATGTACACATAAACATAGAAACACAGAAAACAAGTCCAAACAATGAAATAATTGCAACATTTTACACTGAGTGTCCAGAAGTAACATTGTGACGATGTTATGTTCACTTTTTAAGGTTTATATCATGTGGCAGGAGAAAAAAAGGGAAAATCTCCAAATGAGCTTAACTCACTCCAATGTGCACTTTAACATAGAAAAACAGAAAACAAGTCCAAACAATGAAAAAATTGTAAAATTTGACACTGAGTGTCCAGAAGTAACAATGTAAAGATGTTATGTTCACTTTTTAAGGTTTATATCATGTGGCAGGAGAAAAAAATGGAAAATCTCCAAATGAGCTTAACTCACTCCAATGCGCACTTTAACATAGAAAAACAGAAAACAAGTCCAAACAATGAAAAAATTGTAAAATTTGACACTGAGTGTCCAGAAGTAACATTGTAAAGATGTTATGTTCACTTTTTAAGGTTTATATCATGTGGCAGGAGAAAAAAATGGAAAATCTCCAAATGAGCTTATCTCACTCTAATGTACACATAAACATAGAAAAACAGAAAACAAGTCCAAACAATGAAATAATTGCAACATTTTACACTGAGTGTCCAGAAGTAACATTGTAAAGATGTTATGTTCACTTTTTAAGGTTTATATCATGTGGCAGGAGAAAAAAATGGAAAATCTCCAAATGAGCTTATCTCACTCTAATGTACACATAAACATAGAAAAACAGAAAACAAGTCCAAACAATGAAATAATTGCAACATTTTACACTGAGTGTCCAGAAGTAACATTGTAAAGATGTTATGTTCACTTTTTAAGGTTTATATCATGTGGCAGGAGAAAAAAATGGAAAATCTCCAAATGAGCTTAACTCACTCCAATGCGCACTTTAACATAGAAAAACAGAAAACAAGTCCAAACAATGAAAAAATTGTAAAATTTGACACTGAGTGTCCAGAAGTAACAATGTAAAGATGTTATGTTCACTTTTTAAGGTTTATATCATGTGGCAGGAGAAAAAAATGGAAAATCTCCAAATGAGCTTAACTCACTCCAATGCGCACTTTAACATAGAAAAACAGAAAACAAGTCCAAACAATGAAAAAATTGTAAAATTTGACACTGAGTGTCCAGAAGTAACATTGTAAAGATGTTATGTTCACTTTTTAAGGTTTATATCATGTGGCAGGAGAAAAAAATGGAAAATCTCCAAATGAGCTTATCTCACTCTAATGTACACATAAACATAGAAAAACAGAAAACAAGTCAAAACAATGAAATAATTGCAACATTTTACACTGAGTGTCCAGAAGTAACATTGTAAAGATGGTATGTTCACTTTTTAAGGTTTATTTCATGTGGCAGGAGAAAAAAAGGGAAAATCTCCAAATGAGCTTATCTCACTCTAATGTACACATAAACATAGAAAAACAGAAAACAAGTCCAAACAATGAAATAATTGCAACATTTTACACTGAGTGTCCAGAAGTAACATTGTAAAGATGTTATGTTCACTTTTCAAGGTTTATATCATGTGGCAGGAGAAAAAAAGGGAAAATCTCCAAATGAGCTTATCGCACTCTAATGTACACATAAACATAGAAACACAGAAAACAAGTCCAAACAATGAAATAATTGCAACATTTTACACTGAGTGTCCAGAAGTAACATTGTAACGATGTTATGTTCACTTTTTAAGGTTTATATCATGTGGCAGGAGAAAAAAATTGAAAATCTCCAAATGAGCTTATCTCACTCTAATGTACACATAAACATAGAAAAACAGAAAACAAGTCCAAACAATGAAATAATTGCAACATTTTACACTGAGGGAAAATCTCCAAATGAGCTTATCTCACTCTAATGTACACATAAACATAGAAAAACAGAAAACAAGTCCAAACAATGAAATAATTGCAACATTTTACACTGAGTGTCCAGAAGTAACATTGTAAAGATGTTATGTTCACTTTTTAAGGTTTATATCATGTGGCAGGAGAAAAAAAGGAAAATCTCCAAATGAGCTTATCTCACTCTAATGTACACATAAACATAGAAACACAGAAAACAAGTCCAAACAATGAAATAATTGCAACATTTTACACTGAGTGTCCAGAAGTAACATTGTGACGATGTTATGTTCACTTTTTAAGGTTTATATCATGTGGCAGGAGAAAAAAAGGGAAAATCTCCAAATGAGCTTAACTCACTCCAATGCGCACTTTAACATAGAAAAACAGAAAACAAGTCCAAACAATGAAAAAATTGTAAAATTTGACACTGAGTGTCCAGAAGTAACAATGTAAAGATGTTGTGTTCACTTTTTAAGGTTTATATCATGTGGCAGGAGAAAAAAATGGAAAATCTCCAAATGAGCTTATCTCACTCTAATGTACACATAAACATAGAAAAACAGAAAACAAGTCCAAACAATGAAATAATTGCAACATTTTACACTGAGTGTCCAGAAGTAACATTGTAAAGATGTTATGTTCACTTTTTAAGGTTTATATCATGTGGCAGGAGAAAAAAAGGAAAATCTCCAAATGAGCTTATCTCACTCTAATGTACACATAAACATAGAAACACAGAAAACAAGTCCAAACAATGAAATAATTGCAACATTTTACACTGAGTGTCCAGAAGTAACATTGTGACGATGTTATGTTCACTTTTTAAGGTTTATATCATGTGGCAGGAGAAAAAAAGGGAAAATCTCCAAATGAGCTTAACTCACTCCAATGCGCACTTTAACATAGAAAGACAGAAAACAAGTCCAAACAATGAAAAAATTGTAAAATTTGACACTGAGTGTCCAGAAGTAACAATGTAAAGATGTTATGTTCACTTTTTAAGGTTTATATCATGTGGCAGGAGAAAAAAATGGAAAATCTCCAAATGAGCTTAACTCACTCCAATGCGCACTTTAACATAGAAAAACAGAAAACAAGTCCAAACAATGAAAAAATTGTAAAATTTGACACTGAGTGTCCAGAAGTAACATTGTAAAGATGTTATGTTCACTTTTTAAGGTTTATATCATGTGGCAGGAGAAAAAAATTGAAAATCTCCAAATGAGCTTATCTCACTCTAATGTACACATAAACATAGAAAAACAGAAAACAAGTCCAAACAATGAAATAATTGCAACATTTTACACTGAGGGAAAATCTCCAAATGAGCTTATCTCACTCTAATGTACACATAAACATAGAAAAACAGAAAACAAGTCCAAACAATGAAATAATTGCAACATTTTACACTGAGTGTCCAGAAGTAACATTGTAAAGATGTTATGTTCACTTTTTAAGGTTTATATCATGTGGCAGGAGAAAAAAAGGGAAAATCTCCAAATGAGCTTAACTCACTCTAATGCGCACTTTAACATAGAAAAACAGAAAACAAGTCCAAACAATGAAAAAATTGTAAAATTTTACACTGAGTGTCCAGAAGTAACATTGTAAAGATGTTATGTTCACTTTTTAAGGTTTATATCATGTGGCAGGAGAAAAAAATGGAAAATCTCCAAATGAGCTTATCTCACTCTAATGTACACATAAACATAGAAAAACAGAAAACAAGTCCAAACAATGAAATAATTGCAACATTTTACACTGAGTGTCCAGAAGTAACATTGTAAAGATGTTATGTTCACTTTTTAAGGTTTATATCATGTGGCAGGAGAAAAAAAGGAAAATCTCCAAATGAGCTTATCTCACTCTAATGTACACATAAACATAGAAACACAGAAAACAAGTCCAAACAATGAAATAATTGCAACATTTTACACTGAGTGTCCAGAAGTAACATTGTGACGATGTTATGTTCACTTTTTAAGGTTTATATCATGTGGCAGGAGAAAAAAAGGGAAAATCTCCAAATGAGCTTAACTCACTCCAATGCGCACTTTAACATAGAAAAACAGAAAACAAGTCCAAACAATGAAAAAATTGTAAAATTTGACACTGAGTGTCCAGAAGTAACAATGTAAAGATGTTATGTTCACTTTTTAAGGTTTATATCATGTGGCAGGAGAAAAAAATGGAAAATCTCCAAATGAGCTTATCTCACTCTAATGTACACATAAACATAGAAAAACAGAAAACAAGTCCAAACAATGAAATAATTGCAACATTTTACACTGAGTGTCCAGAAGTAACATTGTAAAGATGGTATGTTCACTTTTTAAGGTTTATTTCATGTGGCAGGAGAAAAAAAGGGAAAATCTCCAAATGAGCTTATCTCACTCTAATGTACACATAAACATAGAAAAACAGAAAACAAGTCCAAACAATGAAATAATTGCAACATTTTACACTGAGTGTCCAGAAGTAACATTGTAAAGATGTTATGTTCACTTTTTAAGGTTTATATCATGTGGCAGGAGAAAAAAAGGAAAATCTCCAAATGAGCTTATCTCACTCTAATGTACACATAAACATAGAAAAACAGAAAACAAGTCCAAACAATGAAATAATTGCAACATTTTACACTGAGTGTCCAAAAGTAACATTGTAAAGATGTTATGTTCACTTTTTAAGGTTTATATCATGTGGCAGGAGAAAAAAAGGGAAAATCTCCAAATGAGCTTAACTCACTCCAATGCGCACTTTAACATAGAAAAACAGAAAACAAGTCCAAACAATGAAAAAATTGTAAAATTTGACACTGAGTGTCCAGAAGTAACAATGTAAAGATGTTATGTTCACTTTTTAAGGTTTATATCATGTGGCAGGAGAAAAAAATGGAAAATCTCCAAATGAGCTTAACTCACTCCAATGCGCACTTTAACATAGAAAAACAGAAAACAAGTCCAAACAATGAAAAAATTGTAAAATTTGACACTGAGTGTCCAGAAGTAACATTGTAAAGATGTTATGTTCACTTTTTAAGGTTTATATCATGTGGCAGGAGAAAAAAAGGGAAAATCTCCAAATGAGCTTATCTCACTCTAATGTACACATAAACATAGAAAAACAGAAAACAAGTCCAAACAATGAAATAATTGCAACATTTTACACTGAGTGTCCAGAAGTAACATTGTAAAGATGTTATGTTCACTTTTTAAGGTTTATATCATGTGGCAGGAGAAAAAAAGGGAAAATCTCCAAATGAGCTTAACTCACTCTAATGCGCACTTTAACATAGAAAAACAGAAAACAAGTCCAAACAATGAAAAAATTGTAAAATTTTACACTGAGTGTCCAGAAGTAACATTGTAAAGATGTTATGTTCACTTTTTAAGGTTTATATCATGTGGCAGGAGAAAAAAATGGAAAATCTCCAAATGAGCTTATCTCACTCTAATGTACACATAAACATAGAAAAACAGAAAACAAGTCCAAACAATGAAATAATTGCAACATTTTACACTGAGTGTCCAGAAGTAACATTGTAAAGATGGTATGTTCACTTTTTAAGGTTTATATCATGTGGCAGGAGAAAAAAATGGAAAATCTCCAAATGAGCTTATCTCACTCTAATGTACACATAAACATAGAAAAACAGAAAACAAGTCCAAACAATGAAATAATTGCAACATTTTACACTGAGTGTCCAGAAGTAACATTGTAAAGATGTTATGTTCACTTTTTAAGGTTTATTTCATGTGGCAGGAGAAAAAAAGGGAAAATCTCCAAATGAGCTTATCTCACTCTAATGTACACATAAACATAGAAAAACAGAAAACAAGTCCAAACAATGAAATAATTGCAACATTTTACACTGAGTGTCCAGAAGTAACATTGTGACGATGTTATGTTCACTTTTTAAGGTTTATATCATGTGGCAGGAGAAAAAAAGGGAAAATCTCCAAATGAGCTTAACTCACTCCAATGCGCACTTTAACATAGAAAAACAGAAAACAAGTCCAAACAATGAAAAAATTGTAAAATTTGACACTGAGTGTCCAGAAGTAACAATGTAAAGATGTTATGTTCACTTTTTAAGGTTTATATCATGTGGCAGGAGAAAAAAATGGAAAATCTCCAAATGAGCTTAACTCACTCCAATGCGCACTTTAACATAGAAAAACAGAAAACAAGTCCAAACAATGAAATAATTGCAACATTTTACACTGAGTGTCCAGAAGTAACATTGTAAAGATGGTATGTTCACTTTTTAAGGTTTATATCATGTGGCAGGAGAAAAAAAGGGAAAATCTCCAAATGAGCTTATCTCACTCTAATGTACACATAAACATAGAAAAACAGAAAACAAGTCCAAACAATGAAATAATTGCAACATTTTACACTGAGTGTCCAGAAGTAACATTGTGACGATGTTATGTTCACTTTTTAAGGTTAATATCATGTGGCAGGAGAAAAAAAGGGAACATCTCCAAATGAGCTTAACTCACTCCAATGCGCACTTTAACATAGAAAAACAGAAAACAAGTCCAAACAATGAAAAAATTGTAAAATTTGACACTGAGTGTCCAGAAGTAACAATGTAAAGATGTTATGTTCACTTTTTAAGGTTTATATCATGTGGCAGGAGAAAAAAATGGAAAATCTCCAAATGAGCTTAACTCACTCCAATGCGCACTTTAACATAGAAAAACAGAAAACAAGTCCAAACAATGAAAAAATTGTAAAATTTGACACTGAGTGTCCAGAAGTAACAATGTAAAGATGTTATGTTCACTTTTTAAGGTTTATATCATGTGGCAGGAGAAAAAAAGGGAAAATCTCCAAATGAGCTTAACTCACTCCAATGCGCACTTTAACATAGAAAAACAGAAAACAAGTCCAAACAATGAAAAAATTGTAAAATTTGACACTGAGTGTCCAGAAGTAACATTGTAAAGATGTTATGTTCACTTTTTAAGGTTTATATCATGTGGCAGGAGAAAAAAAGGGAAAATCTCCAAATGAGCTTAACTCACTCCAATGCGCACTTTAACATAGAAAAACAGAAAACAAGTCCAAACAATGAAAAAATTGTAAAATTTGACACTGAGTGTCCAGAAGTAACAATGTAAAGATGTTATGTTCACTTTTTAAGGTTTATATCATGTGGCAGGAGAAAAAAAGGGAAAATCTCCAAATGAGCTTAACTCACTCCAATGCGCACTTTAACATAGAAAAACAGAAAACAAGTCCAAACAATGAAAAAATTGTAAAATTTGACACTGAGTGTCCAGAAGTAACATTGTGACGATGTTATGTTCACTTTTTAAGGTTTATATCATGTGGCAGGAGAAAAAAATGGAAAATCTCCAAATGAGCTTAACTCACTCCAATGCGCACTTTAACATAGAAAAACAGAAAACAAGTCCAAACAATGAAACAATTGTAAAATTTGACACTGAGTGTCCAGAAGTAACATTGTAAAGATGTTATGTTCACTTTTTAAGGTTTATATCATGTGGCAGGAGAAAAAAATGGAAAATCTCCAAATGAGCTTATCTCACTCTAATGTACACATAAACATAGAAAAACAGAAAACAAGTCCAAACAATGAAAAAATTGCAACATTTTACACTGAGTTTCCAGAAGTAACATTGTAAAGATGTTATGTTCACTTTTCAAGGTTTACATCATGTGGCAGGAGAAAAAAATGGAAAATCTCCAAATGAGCTTATCGCACTCTAATGTACACATAAACATAGAAACACAGAAAACAAGTCCAAACAATGAAAAAATTGCAACATTTTACACTGAGTTTCCAGAAGTAACATTGTAAAGATGTTATGTTCACTTTTTAAGGTTTATATCATGTGGCAGGAGAAAAAAAGGGAACATCTCCAAATGAGCTTAACTCACTCCAATGCGCACTTTAACATAGAAAAACAGAAAACAAGTCCAAACAATGAAAAAATTGTAAAATTTGACACTGAGTGTCCAGAAGTAACAATGTAAAGATGTTATGTTCACTTTTTAAGGTTTATATCATGTGGCAGGAGAAAAAAATGGAAAATCTCCAAATGAGCTTATCTCACTCTAATGTACACATAAACATAGAAAAACAGAAAACAAGTCAAAACAATGAAATAATTGCAACATTTTACACTGAGTGTCCAGAAGTAACATTGTGACGATGTTATGTTCACTTTTTAAGGTTTATATCATGTGGCAGGAGAAAAAAAGGGAAAATCTCCAAATGAGCTTAACTCACTCCAATGCGCACTTTAACATAGAAAAACAGAAAACAAGTCCAAACAATGAAAAAATTGTAAAATTTGACACTGAGTGTCCAGAAGTAACAATGTAAAGATGTTATGTTCACTTTTCAAAGTTTATATCATGTGGCATGAAAATAGAATGGAAAATCTCCAAATGAGCTTTAACTCACTCCAATGTGCACTTTAACATAGAAAAACAGAAAACAAGTCCAAACAATGAAAAAATTGTAAAATTTGACACTGAGTGTCCAGAAGTAACAATGTAAAGATGTTATGTTCACTTTTTAAGGTTTATATCATGTGGCAGGAGAAAAAAATGGAAAATCTCCAAATGAGCTTAACTCACTCCAATGCGCACTTAAACATAGAAAAACAGAAAACAAGTCCAAACAATGAAAAAATTGTAAAATTTGACACTGAGTGTCCAGAAGTAACATTGTAAAGATGTTATGTTCACTTTTTAAGGTTTATATCATGTGGCAGGAGAAAAAAGTGGAAAATCTCCAAATGAGCTTATCTCACTCTAATGTACACATAAACATAGAAAAACAGAAAACAAGTCAAAACAATGAAATAATTGCAACATTTTACACTGAGTGTCCAGAAGTAACATTGTGACGATGTTATGTTCACTTTTTAAGGTTTATATCATGTGGCAGGAGAAAAAAAGGGAAAATCTCCAAATGAGCTTAACTCACTCCAATGCGCACTTTAACATAGAAAAACAGAAAACAAGTCCAAACAATGAAAAAATTGTAAAATTTGACACTGAGTGTCCAGAAGTAACAATGTAAAGATGTTATGTTCACTTTTCAAGGTTTATATCATGTGGCATGAAAATAGAATGGAAAATCTCCAAATGAGCTTTAACTCACTCCAATGTGCACTTTAACATAGAAAAACAGAAAACAAGTCCAAACAATGAAAAAATTGTAAAATTTGACACTGAGTGTCCAGAAGTAACAATGTAAAGATGTTATGTTCACTTTTTAAGGTTTATATCATGTGGCAGGAGAAAAAAATGGAAAATCTCCAAATGAGCTTAACTCACTCCAATGCGCACTTTAACATAGAAAAACAGAAAACAAGTCCAAACAATGAAAAAATTGTAAAATTTGACACTGAGTGTCCAGAAGTAACATTGTAAAGATGTTATGTTCACTTTTTAAGGTTTATATCATGTGGCAGGAGAAAAAAAGGGAAAATCTCCAAATGAGCTTAACTCACTCCAATGCGCACTTTAACATAGAAAAACAGAAAACAAGTCCAAACAATGAAAAAATTGTAAAATTTGACACTGAGTGTCCAGAAGTAACATTGTAAAGATGTTATGTTCACTTTTTAAGGTTTATATCATGTGGCAGGAGAAAAAAAGGGAAAATCTCCAAATGAGCTTAACTCACTCCAATGCGCACTTTAACATAGAAAAACAGAAAACAAGTCCAAACAATGAAAAAATTGTAAAATTTGACACTGAGTGTCCAGAAGTAACATTGTAAAGATGTTATGTTCACTTTTTAAGGTTTATATCATGTGGCAGGAGAAAAAAAGGGAAAATCTCCAAATGAGCTTATCTCACTCTAATGTACACATAAACATAGAAAAACAGAAAACAAGTCCAAACAATGAAATAATTGCAACATTTTACACTGAGTGTCCAGAAGTAACATTGTAAAGATGTTATGTTCACTTTTTAAGGTTTATATCATGTGGCAGGAGAAAAAAAGGGAAAATCTCCAAATGAGCTTAACTCACTCTAATGCGCACTTTAACATAGAAAAACAGAAAACAAGTCCAAACAATGAAAAAATTGTAAAATTTTACACTGAGTGTCCAGAAGTAACATTGTAAAGATGTTATGTTCACTTTTTAAGGTTTATATCATGTGGCAGGAGAAAAAAAGGAAAATCTCCAAATCAGCTTATCTCACTCTAATGTACACATAAACATAGAAAAACAGAAAACAAGTCCAAACAATGAAATAATTGCAACATTTTACACTGAGTGTCCAGAAGTAACATTGTAAAGATGGTATGTTCACTTTTTAAGGTTTATATCATGTGGCAGGAGAAAAAAATGGAAAATCTCCAAATGAGCTTATCTCACTCTAATGTACACATAAACATAGAAAAACAGAAAACAAGTCCAAACAATGAAATAATTGCAACATTTTCCACTGAGTGTCCAGAAGTAACATTGTAAAGATGGTATGTTCACTTTTTAAGGTTTATTTCATGTGGCAGGAGAAAAAAAGGGAAAATCTCCAAATGAGCTTATCTCACTCTAATGTACACATAAACATAGAAAAACAGAAAACAAGTCCAAACAATGAAATAATTGCAACATTTTACACTGAGTGTCCAGAAGTAACATTGTAAAGATGTTATGTTCACTTTTTAAGGTTTATATCATGTGGCAGGAGAAAAAAAGGAAAATCTCCAAATGAGCTTATCTCACTCTAATGTACACATAAACATAGAAACACAGAAAACAAGTCCAAACAATGAAATAATTGCAACATTTTACACTGAGTGTCCAGAAGTAACATTGTGACGATGTTATGTTCACTTTTTAAGGTTTATATCATGTGGCAGGAGAAAAAAAGGGAAAATCTCCAAATGAGCTTAACTCACTCCAATGTGCACTTTAACATAGAAAAACAGAAAACAAGTCCAAACAATGAAAAAATTGTAAAATTTGACACTGAGTGTCCAGAAGTAACATTGTAAAGATGTTATGTTCACTTTTTAAGGTTTATATCATGTGGCAGGAGAAAAAAAGGGAAAATCTCCAAATGAGCTTATCTCACTCTAATGTACACATAAACATAGAAAAACAGAAAACAAGTCCAAACAATGAAATAATTGCAACATTTTACACTGAGTGTCCAGAAGTAACATTGTAAAGATGGTATGTTCACTTTTTAAGGTTTATATCATGTGGCAGGAGAAAAAAAGGGAAAATCTCCAAATGAGCTTATCTCACTCTAATGTACACATAAACATAGAAAAACAGAAAACAAGTCCAAACAATGAAATAATTGCAACATTTTACACTGAGTGTCCAGAAGTAACATTGTAAAGATGTTATGTTCACCTTTTAAGGATTATATCATGTGGCAGGAGAAAAAAAGGGAAAATCTCCAAATGAGCTTAACTCACTCTAATGCGCACTTTAACATAGAAAAACAGAAAACAAGTCCAAACAATGAAAAAATTGTAAAATTTTACACTGAGTGTCCAGAAGTAACATTGTAAAGATGTTATGTTCACTTTTCAAGGTTTATATCATGTGGCAGGAGAAAAAAATGGAAAATCTCCAAATGAGCTTATCTCACTCTAATGTACACATAAACATAGAAAAACAGAAAACAAGTCAAAACAATGAAATAATTGCAACATTTTACACTGAGTGTCCAGAAGTAACATTGTGACGATGTTATGTTCACTTTTTAAGGTTTATATCATGTGGCAGGAGAAAAAAAGGGAAAATCTCCAAATGAGCTTAACTCACTCCAATGCGCACTTTAACATAGAAAAACAGAAAACAAGTCCAAACAATGAAAAAATTGTAAAATTTGACACTGAGTGTCCAGAAGTAACAATGTAAAGATGTTATGTTCACTTTTCAAGGTTTATATCATGTGGCATGAAAATAGAATGGAAAATCTCCAAATGAGCTTTAACTCACTCCAATGTGCACTTTAACATAGAAAAACAGAAAACAAGTCCAAACAATGAAAAAATTGTAAAATTTGACACTGAGTGTCCAGAAGTAACAATGTAAAGATGTTATGTTCACTTTTTAAGGTTTATATCATGTGGCAGGAGAAAAAAATGGAAAATCTCCAAATGAGCTTAACTCACTCCAATGCGCACTTTAACATAGAAAAACAGAAAACAAGTCCAAACAATGAAAAAATTGTAAAATTTGACACTGAGTGTCCAGAAGTAACATTGTAAAGATGTTATGTTCACTTTTTAAGGTTTATATCATGTGGCAGGAGAAAAAAAGGGAAAATCTCCAAATGAGCTTAACTCACTCCAATGCGCACTTTAACATAGAAAAACAGAAAACAAGTCCAAACAATGAAAAAATTGTAAAATTTGACACTGAGTGTCCAGAAGTAACATTGTAAAGATGTTATGTTCACTTTTTAAGGTTTATATCATGTGGCAGGAGAAAAAAAGGGAAAATCTCCAAATGAGCTTAACTCACTCCAATGCGCACTTTAACATAGAAAAACAGAAAACAAGTCCAAACAATGAAAAAATTGTAAAATTTGACACTGAGTGTCCAGAAGTAACATTGTAAAGATGTTATGTTCACTTTTTAAGGTTTATATCATGTGGCAGGAGAAAAAAAGGGAAAATCTCCAAATGAGCTTATCTCACTCTAATGTACACATAAACATAGAAAAACAGAAAACAAGTCCAAACAATGAAATAATTGCAACATTTTACACTGAGTGTCCAGAAGTAACATTGTAAAGATGTTATGTTCACTTTTTAAGGTTTATATCATGTGGCAGGAGAAAAAAAGGGAAAATCTCCAAATGAGCTTAACTCACTCTAATGCGCACTTTAACATAGAAAAACAGAAAACAAGTCCAAACAATGAAAAAATTGTAAAATTTTACACTGAGTGTCCAGAAGTAACATTGTAAAGATGTTATGTTCACTTTTTAAGGTTTATATCATGTGGCAGGAGAAAAAAAGGAAAATCTCCAAATCAGCTTATCTCACTCTAATGTACACATAAACATAGAAAAACAGAAAACAAGTCCAAACAATGAAATAATTGCAACATTTTACACTGAGTGTCCAGAAGTAACATTGTAAAGATGGTATGTTCACTTTTTAAGGTTTATATCATGTGGCAGGAGAAAAAAATGGAAAATCTCCAAATGAGCTTATCTCACTCTAATGTACACATAAACATAGAAAAACAGAAAACAAGTCCAAACAATGAAATAATTGCAACATTTTCCACTGAGTGTCCAGAAGTAACATTGTAAAGATGGTATGTTCACTTTTTAAGGTTTATTTCATGTGGCAGGAGAAAAAAAGGGAAAATCTCCAAATGAGCTTATCTCACTCTAATGTACACATAAACATAGAAAAACAGAAAACAAGTCCAAACAATGAAATAATTGCAACATTTTACACTGAGTGTCCAGAAGTAACATTGTAAAGATGTTATGTTCACTTTTTAAGGTTTATATCATGTGGCAGGAGAAAAAAAGGAAAATCTCCAAATGAGCTTATCTCACTCTAATGTACACATAAACATAGAAACACAGAAAACAAGTCCAAACAATGAAATAATTGCAACATTTTACACTGAGTGTCCAGAAGTAACATTGTGACGATGTTATGTTCACTTTTTAAGGTTTATATCATGTGGCAGGAGAAAAAAAGGGAAAATCTCCAAATGAGCTTAACTCACTCCAATGTGCACTTTAACATAGAAAAACAGAAAACAAGTCCAAACAATGAAAAAATTGTAAAATTTGACACTGAGTGTCCAGAAGTAACATTGTAAAGATGTTATGTTCACTTTTTAAGGTTTATATCATGTGGCAGGAGAAAAAAAGGGAAAATCTCCAAATGAGCTTATCTCACTCTAATGTACACATAAACATAGAAAAACAGAAAACAAGTCCAAACAATGAAATAATTGCAACATTTTACACTGAGTGTCCAGAAGTAACATTGTAAAGATGGTATGTTCACTTTTTAAGGTTTATATCATGTGGCAGGAGAAAAAAAGGGAAAATCTCCAAATGAGCTTATCTCACTCTAATGTACACATAAACATAGAAAAACAGAAAACAAGTCCAAACAATGAAATAATTGCAACATTTTACACTGAGTGTCCAGAAGTAACATTGTAAAGATGTTATGTTCACCTTTTAAGGATTATATCATGTGGCAGGAGAAAAAAAGGGAAAATCTCCAAATGAGCTTAACTCACTCTAATGCGCACTTTAACATAGAAAAACAGAAAACAAGTCCAAACAATGAAAAAATTGTAAAATTTGACACTGAGTGTCCAGAAGTAACATTGTAAAGATGTTATGTTCACTTTTCAAGGTTTATATCATGTGACAGGAGAAAAAAATGGAAAATCTCCAAATGAGCTTATCTCACTCTAATGTACACATAAACATAGAAAAACAGAAAACAAGTCCAAACAATGAAATAATTGCAACATTTTACACTGAGTGTCCAGAAGTAACATTGTAAAGATGGTATGTTCACTTTTTAAGGTTTATATCATGTGGCAGGAGAAAAAAATGGAAAATCTCCAAATGAGCTTATCTCACTCTAATGTACACATAAACATAGAAAAACAGAAAACAAGTCCAAACAATGAAATAATTGCAACATTTTACACTGAGTGTCCAGAAGTAACATTGTAAAGATGTTATGTTCACTTTTTAAGGTTTATATCATGTGGCAGGAGAAAAAAAGGGAAAATCTCCAAATGAGCTTATCTCACTCTAATGTACAAATAAACATAGAAAAACAGAAAACAAGTCCAAACAATGAAATAATTGCAACATTTTACACTGAGTGTCCAGAAGTAACATTGTAAAGATGTTATGTTCACTTTTTAAGGTTTATATCATGTGGCAGGAGAAAAAAATGGAAAATCTCCAAATGAGCTTATCTCACTCTAATGTACACATAAACATAGAAAAACAGAAAACAAGTCCAAACAATGAAATAATTGCAACATTTTACACTGAGTGTCCAGAAGTAACATTGTAAAGATGTTATGTTCACTTTTTAAGGTTTATATCATGTGGCAGGAGAAAAAAAGGGAAAATCTCCAAATGAGCTTAACTCACTCTAATGCGCACTTTAACATAGAAAAACAGAGAACAAGTCCAAACAATGAAATAATTGCAACATTTTCCACTGAGTGTCCAGAAGTAACATTGTAAAGATGGTATGTTCACTTTTTAAGGTTTATTTCATGTGGCAGGAGAAAAAAAGGGAAAATCTCCAAATGAGCTTATCTCACTCTAATGTACACATAAACATAGAAAAACAGAAAACAAGTCCAAACAATGAAATAATTGCAACATTTTACACTGAGTGTCCAGAAGTAACATTGTAAAGATGTTATGTTCACTTTTTAAGGTTTATATCATGTGGCAGGAGAAAAAAAGGAAAATCTCCAAATGAGCTTATCTCACTCTAATGTACACATAAACATAGAAACACAGAAAACAAGTCCAAACAATGAAATAATTGCAACATTTTACACTGAGTGTCCAGAAGTAACATTGTGACGATGTTATGTTCACTTTTTAAGGTTTATATCATGTGGCAGGAGAAAAAAAGGGAAAATCTCCAAATGAGCTTAACTCACTCCAATGTGCACTTTAACATAGAAAAACAGAAAACAAGTCCAAACAATGAAAAAATTGTAAAATTTGACACTGAGTGTCCAGAAGTAACAATGTAAAGATGTTATGTTCACTTTTTAAGGTTTATATCATGTGGCAGGAGAAAAAAATGGAAAATCTCCAAATGAGCTTAACTCACTCCAATGCGCACTTTAACATAGAAAAACAGAAAACAAGTCCAAACAATGAAAAAATTGTAAAATTTGACACTGAGTGTCCAGAAGTAACATTGTAAAGATGTTATGTTCACTTTTTAAGGTTTATATCATGTGGCAGGAGAAAAAAATGGAAAATCTCCAAATGAGCTTATCTCACTCTAATGTACACATAAACATAGAAAAACAGAAAACAAGTCCAAACAATGAAATAATTGCAACATTTTACACTGAGTGTCCAGAAGTAACATTGTAAAGATGTTATGTTCACTTTTTAAGGTTTATATCATGTGGCAGGAGAAAAAAAGGGAAAATCTCCAAATGAGCTTAACTCACTCCAATGCGCACTTTAACATAGAAAAACAGAAAACAAGTCCAAACAATGAAAAAATTGTAAAATTTGACACTGAGTGTCCAGAAGTAACAATGTAAAGATGTTATGTTCACTTTTTAAGGTTTATATCATGTGGCAGGAGAAAAAAATGGAAAATCTCCAAATGAGCTTAACTCACTCCAATGCGCACTTTAACATAGAAAAACAGAAAACAAGTCCAAACAATGAAAAAATTGTAAAATTTGACACTGAGTGTCCAGAAGTAACATTGTAAAGATGTTATGTTCACTTTTTAAGGTTTATATCATGTGGCAGGAGAAAAAAATGGAAAATCTCCAAATGAGCTTATCTCACTCTAATGTACACATAAACATAGAAAAACAGAAAACAAGTCAAAACAATGAAATAATTGCAACATTTTACACTGAGTGTCCAGAAGTAACATTGTGACGATGTTATGTTCACTTTTTTAGGTTTATATCATGTGGCAGGAGAAAAAAAGGGAAAATCTCCAAATGAGCTTATCTCACTCTAATGTACACATAAACATAGAAAAACAGAAAACAAGTCCAAACAATGAAATAATTGCAACATTTTACACTGAGTGTCCAGAAGTAACATTGTAAAGATGTTATGTTCACTTTTTAAGGTTTATATCATGTGGCAGGAGAAAAAAAGGAAAATCTCCAAATGAGCTTATCTCACTCTAATGTACACATAAACATAGAAACACAGAAAACAAGTCCAAACAATGAAATAATTGCAACATTTTACACTGAGTGTCCAGAAGTAACATTGTGACGATGTTATGTTCACTTTTTAAGGTTTATATCATGTGGCAGGAGAAAAAAAGGGAAAATCTCCAAATGAGCTTAACTCACTCCAATGTGCACTTTAACATAGAAAAACAGAAAACAAGTCCAAACAATGAAAAAATTGTAAAATTTGACACTGAGTGTCCAGAAGTAACATTGTAAAGATGTTATGTTCACTTTTTAAGGTTTATATCATGTGGCAGGAGAAAAAAAGGGAAAATCTCCAAATGAGCTTATCTCACTCTAATGTACACATAAACATAGAAAAACAGAAAACAAGTCCAAACAATGAAATAATTGCAACATTTTACACTGAGTGTCCAGAAGTAACATTGTAAAGATGTTATGTTCACTTTTTAAGGTTTATATCATGTGGCAGGAGAAAAAAAGGGAAAATCTCCAAATGAGCTTAACTCACTCTAATGCGCACTTTAACATAGAAAAACAGAAAACAAGTCCAAACAATGAAAAAATTGTAAAATTTTACACTGAGTGTCCAGAAGTAACATTGTAAAGATGTTATGTTCACTTTTTAAGGTTTATATCATGTGGCAGGAGAAAAAAATGGAAAATCTCCAAATGAGCTTAACTCACTCCAATGCGCACTTTAACATAGAAAAACAGAAAACAAGTCCAAACAATGAAAAAATTGTAAAATTTGACACTGAGTGTCCAGAAGTAACATTGTAAAGATGTTATGTTCACTTTTTAAGGTTTATATCATGTGGCAGGAGAAAAAAATGGAAAATCTCCAAATGAGCTTATCTCACTCTAATGTACACATAAACATAGAAAAACAGAAAACAAGTCCAAACAATGAAATAATTGCAACATTTTACACTGAGTGTCCAGAAGTAACATTGTAAAGATGTTATGTTCACTTTTTAAGGTTTATATCATGTGGCAGGAGAAAAAAAGGGAAAATCTCCAAATGAGCTTAACTCACTCCAATGCGCACTTTAACATAGAAAAACAGAAAACAAGTCCAAACAATGAAAAAATTGTAAAATTTGACACTGAGTGTCCAGAAGTAACAATGTAAAGATGTTATGTTCACTTTTTAAGGTTTATATCATGTGGCAGGAGAAAAAAATGGAAAATCTCCAAATGAGCTTAACTCACTCCAATGCGCACTTTAACATAGAAAAACAGAAAACAAGTCCAAACAATGAAAAAATTGTAAAATTTGACACTGAGTGTCCAGAAGTAACATTGTAAAGATGTTATGTTCACTTTTTAAGGTTTATATCATGTGGCAGGAGAAAAAAATGGAAAATCTCCAAATGAGCTTATCTCACTCTAATGTACACATAAACATAGAAAAACAGAAAACAAGTCAAAACAATGAAATAATTGCAACATTTTACACTGAGTGTCCAGAAGTAACATTGTGACGATGTTATGTTCACTTTTTTAGGTTTATATCATGTGGCAGGAGAAAAAAAGGGAAAATCTCCAAATGAGCTTATCTCACTCTAATGTACACATAAACATAGAAAAACAGAAAACAAGTCCAAACAATGAAATAATTGCAACATTTTACACTGAGTGTCCAGAAGTAACATTGTAAAGATGTTATGTTCACTTTTTAAGGTTTATATCATGTGGCAGGAGAAAAAAAGGAAAATCTCCAAATGAGCTTATCTCACTCTAATGTACACATAAACATAGAAACACAGAAAACAAGTCCAAACAATGAAATAATTGCAACATTTTACACTGAGTGTCCAGAAGTAACATTGTGACGATGTTATGTTCACTTTTTAAGGTTTATATCATGTGGCAGGAGAAAAAAAGGGAAAATCTCCAAATGAGCTTAACTCACTCCAATGTGCACTTTAACATAGAAAAACAGAAAACAAGTCCAAACAATGAAAAAATTGTAAAATTTGACACTGAGTGTCCAGAAGTAACATTGTAAAGATGTTATGTTCACTTTTTAAGGTTTATATCATGTGGCAGGAGAAAAAAAGGGAAAATCTCCAAATGAGCTTATCTCACTCTAATGTACACATAAACATAGAAAAACAGAAAACAAGTCCAAACAATGAAATAATTGCAACATTTTACACTGAGTGTCCAGAAGTAACATTGTAAAGATGTTATGTTCACTTTTTAAGGTTTATATCATGTGGCAGGAGAAAAAAAGGGAAAATCTCCAAATGAGCTTAACTCACTCTAATGCGCACTTTAACATAGAAAAACAGAAAACAAGTCCAAACAATGAAAAAATTGTAAAATTTTACACTGAGTGTCCAGAAGTAACATTGTAAAGATGTTATGTTCACTTTTTAAGGTTTATATCATGTGGCAGGAGAAAAAAATGGAAAATCTCCAAATGAGCTTATCTCACTCTAATGTACACATAAACATAGAAAAACAGAAAACAAGTCCAAACAATGAAATAATTGCAACATTTTACACTGAGTGTCCAGAAGTAACATTGTAAAGATGGTATGTTCACTTTTTAAGGTTTATATCATGTGGCAGGAGAAAAAAATGGAAAATCTCCAAATGAGCTTATCTCACTCTAATGTACACATAAACATAGAAAAACAGAAAACAAGTCCAAACAATGAAATAATTGCAACATTTTCCACTGAGTGTCCAGAAGTAACATTGTAAAGATGGTATGTTCACTTTTTAAGGTTTATTTCATGTGGCAGGAGAAAAAAAGGGAAAATCTCCAAATGAGCTTATCTCACTCTAATGTACAC
This sequence comes from Microchirus variegatus, assembly GCF_963457635.1. NCBI lineage: Eukaryota > Metazoa > Chordata > Actinopteri > Pleuronectiformes > Soleidae > Microchirus > Microchirus variegatus. The sequence continues at coordinate 25,382,482 of NC_139802.1, read as the reverse complement.
ATAAACATAGAAAAACAGAAAACAAGTCCAAACAATGAAATAATTGCAACATTTTACACTGAGTGTCCAGAAGTAACATTGTAAAGATGTTATGTTCACTTTTTAAGGTTTATATCATGTGGCAGGAGAAAAAAAGGAAAATCTCCAAATGAGCTTATCTCACTCTAATGTACACATAAACATAGAAACACAGAAAACAAGTCCAAACAATGAAATAATTGCAACATTTTACACTGAGTGTCCAGAAGTAACATTGTGACGATGTTATGTTCACTTTTTAAGGTTTATATCATGTGGCAGGAGAAAAAAAGGGAAAATCTCCAAATGAGCTTAACTCACTCCAATGTGCACTTTAACATAGAAAAACAGAAAACAAGTCCAAACAATGAAAAAATTGTAAAATTTGACACTGAGTGTCCAGAAGTAACAATGTAAAGATGTTATGTTCACTTTTTAAGGTTTATATCATGTGGCAGGAGAAAAAAAGGGAAAATCTCCAAATGAGCTTAACTCACTCCAATGCGCACTTTAACATAGAAAAACAGAAAACAAGTCCAAACAATGAAAAAATTGTAAAATTTGACACTGAGTGTCCAGAAGTAACAATGTAAAGATGTTATGTTCACTTTTTAAGGTTTATATCATGTGGCAGGAGAAAAAAATGGAAAATCTCCAAATGAGCTTAACTCACTCCAATGCGCACTTTAACATAGAAAAACAGAAAACAAGTCCAAACAATGAAAAAATTGTAAAATTTGACACTGAGTGTCCAGAAGTAACATTGTAAAGATGTTATGTTCACTTTTTAAGGTTTATATCATGTGGCAGGAGAAAAAAATGGAAAATCTCCAAATGAGCTTATCTCACTCTAATGTACACATAAACATAGAAAAACAGAAAACAAGTCCAAACAATGAAAAAATTGCAACATTTTACACTGAGTTTCCAGAAGTAACATTGTAAAGATGTTATGTTCACTTTTTAAGGTTTATATCATGTGGCAGGAGAAAAAAATGGAAAATCTCCAAATGAGCTTATCTCACTCTAATGTACACATAAACATAGAAAAACAGAAAACAAGTCCAAACAATGAAAAAATTGCAACATTTTACACTGAGTTTCCAGAAGTAACATTGTAAAGATGTTATGTTCACTTTTCAAGGTTTACATCATGTGGCAGGAGAAAAAAATGGAAAATCTCCAAATGAGCTTATCGCACTCTAATGTACACATAAACATAGAAACACAGAAAACAAGTCCAAACAATGAAATAATTGCAACATTTTACACTGAGTGTCCAGAAGTAACATTGTAAAGATGGTATGTTCACTTTTTAAGGTTTATATCATGTGGCAGGAGAAAAAAAGGGAAAATCTCCAAATGAGCTTATCTCACTCTAATGTACACATAAACATAGAAAAACAGAAAACAAGTCCAAACAATGAAATAATTGCAACATTTTACACTGAGTGTCCAGAAGTAACATTGTAAAGATGTTATGTTCACTTTTTAAGGTTTATATCATGTGGCAGGAGAAAAAAATGGAAAATCTCCAAATGAGCTTATCTCACTCTAATGTACACATAAACATAGAAAAACAGAAAACAAGTCCAAACAATGAAATAATTGCAACATTTTACACTGAGTGTCCAGAAGTAACATTGTAAAGATGGTATGTTCACTTTTTAAGGTTTATATCATGTGGCAGGAGAAAAAAAGGGAAAATCTCCAAATGAGCTTATCTCACTCTAATGTACACATAAACATAGAAAAACAGAAAACAAGTCCAAACAATGAAATAATTGCAACATTTTACACTGAGTGTCCAGAAGTAACATTGTAAAGATGTTATGTTCACCTTTTAAGGATTATATCATGTGGCAGGAGAAAAAAAGGGAAAATCTCCAAATGAGCTTAACTCACTCTAATGCGCACTTTAACATAGAAAAACAGAAAACAAGTCCAAACAATGAAAAAATTTTAAAATTTTACACTGAGTGTCCAGAAGTAACATTGTAAAGATGTTATGTTCACTTTTCAAGGTTTATATCATGTGGCAGGAGAAAAAAATGGAAAATCTCCAAATGAGCTTATCTCACTCTAATGTACACATAAACATAGAAAAACAGAAAACAAGTCCAAACAATGAAATAATTGCAACATTTTACACTGAGTGTCCAGAAGTAACATTGTAAAGATGGTATGTTCACTTTTTAAGGTTTATATCATGTGGCAGGAGAAAAAAATGGAAAATCTCCAAATGAGCTTATCTCACTCTAATGTACACATAAACATAGAAAAACAGAAAACAAGTCCAAACAATGAAATAATTGCAACATTTTACACTGAGTGTCCAGAAGTAACATTGTAAAGATGTTATGTTCACTTTTTAAGGTTTATATCATGTGGCAGGAGAAAAAAAGGGAAAATCTCCAAATGAGCTTATCTCACTCTAATGTACACATAAACATAGAAAAACAGAAAACAAGTCCAAACAATGAAATAATTGCAACATTTTACACTGAGTGTCCAGAAGTAACATTGTAAAGATGTTATGTTCACTTTTTAAGGTTTATATCATGTGGCAGGAGAAAAAAATGGAAAATCTCCAAATGAGCTTATCTCACTCTAATGTACACATAAACATAGAAAAACAGAAAACAAGTCCAAACAATGAAATAATTGCAACATTTTACACTGAGTGTCCAGAAGTAACATTGTAAAGATGTTATGTTCACTTTTTAAGGTTTATATCATGTGGCAGGAGAAAAAAAGGGAAAATCTCCAAATGAGCTTAACTCACTCTAATGCGCACTTTAACATAGAAAAACAGAAAACAAGTCCAAACAATGAAAAAATTGTAAAATTTTACACTGAGTGTCCAGAAGTAACATTGTAAAGATGTTATGTTCACTTTTTAAGGTTTATATCATGTGGCAGGAGAAAAAAATGGAAAATCTCCAAATGAGCTTATCTCACTCTAATGTACACATAAACATAGAAAAACAGAAAACAAGTCCAAACAATGAAATAATTGCAACATTTTACACTGAGTGTCCAGAAGTAACATTGTAAAGATGGTATGTTCACTTTTTAAGGTTTATATCATGTGGCAGGAGAAAAAAATGGAAAATCTCCAAATGAGCTTATCTCACTCTAATGTACACATAAACATAGAAAAACAGAGAACAAGTCCAAACAATGAAATAATTGCAACATTTTCCACTGAGTGTCCAGAAGTAACATTGTAAAGATGGTATGTTCACTTTTTAAGGTTTATTTCATGTGGCAGGAGAAAAAAAGGGAAAATCTCCAAATGAGCTTATCTCACTCTAATGTACACATAAACATAGAAACACAGAAAACAAGTCCAAACAATGAAATAATTGCAACATTTTACACTGAGTGTCCAGAAGTAACATTGTGACGATGTTATGTTCACTTTTTAAGGTTTATATCATGTGGCAGGAGAAAAAAAGGGAAAATCTCCAAATGAGCTTAACTCACTCCAATGTGCACTTTAACATAGAAAAACAGAAAACAAGTCCAAACAATGAAAAAATTGTAAAATTTGACACTGAGTGTCCAGAAGTAACAATGTAAAGATGTTATGTTCACTTTTTAAGGTTTATATCATGTGGCAGGAGAAAAAAATGGAAAATCTCCAAATGAGCTTAACTCACTCCAATGCGCACTTTAACATAGAAAAACAGAAAACAAGTCCAAACAATGAAAAAATTGTAAAATTTGACACTGAGTGTCCAGAAGTAACATTGTAAAGATGTTATGTTCACTTTTTAAGGTTTATATCATGTGGCAGGAGAAAAAAATGGAAAATCTCCAAATGAGCTTATCTCACTCTAATGTACACATAAACATAGAAAAACAGAAAACAAGTCCAAACAATGAAATAATTGCAACATTTTACACTGAGTGTCCAGAAGTAACATTGTGACGATGTTATGTTCACTTTTTAAGGTTTATATCATGTGGCAGGAGAAAAAAAGGGAAAATCTCCAAATGAGCTTATCTCACTCTAATGTACACATAAACATAGAAAAACAGAAAACAAGTCCAAACAATGAAATAATTGCAACATTTTACACTGAGTGTCCAGAAGTAACATTGTGACGATGTTATGTTCACTTTTTAAGGTTTATATCATGTGGCAGGAGAAAAAAAGGGAACATCTCCAAATGAGCTTAACTCACTCCAATGCGGACTTTAACATAGAAAAACAGAAAACAAGTCCAAACAATGAAAAAATTGTAAAATTTGACACTGAGTGTCCAGAAGTAACAATGTAAAGATGTTATGTTCACTTTTTAAGGTTTATATCATGTGGCAGGAGAAAAAAATGGAAAATCTCCAAATGAGCTTAACTCACTCCAATGCGCACTTTAACATAGAAAAACAGAAAACAAGTCCAAACAATGAAAAAATTGTAAAATTTGACACTGAGTGTCCAGAAGTAACATTGTAAAGATGTTATGTTCACTTTTTAAGGTTTATATCATGTGGCAGGAGAAAAAAATGGAAAATCTCCAAATGAGCTTATCTCACTCTAATGTACACATAAACATAGAAAAACAGAAAACAAGTCAAAACAATGAAATAATTGCAACATTTTACACTGAGTGTCCAGAAGTAACATTGTGACGATGTTATGTTCACTTTTTTAGGTTTATATCATGTGGCAGGAGAAAAAAAGGGAAAATCTCCAAATGAGCTTAACTCACTCCAATGCGCACTTTAACATAGAAAAACAGAAAACAAGTCCAAACAATGAAAAAATTGTAAAATTTGACACTGAGTGTCCAGAAGTAACAATGTAAAGATGTTATGTTCACTTTTTAAGGTTTATATCATGTGGCAGGAGAAAAAAATGGAAAATCTCCAAATGAGCTTAACTCACTCCAATGCGCACTTTAACATAGAAAAACAGAACACAAGTCCAAACAATGAAAAAATTGTAAAATTTGACACTGAGTGTCCAGAAGTAACATTGTAAAGATGTTATGTTCACTTTTTAAGGTTTATATCATGTGGCAGGAGAAAAAAATGGAAAATCTCCAAATGAGCTTATCTCACTCTAATGTACACATAAACATAGAAAAACAGAAAACAAGTCCAAACAATGAAAAAATTGCAACATTTTACACTGAGTTTCCAGAAGTAACATTGTAAAGATGTTATGTTCACTTTTCAAGGTTTATATCATGTGGCAGGAGAAAAAAATGGAAAATCTCCAAATGAGCTTATCGCACTCTAATGTACACATAAACATAGAAACACAGAAAACAAGTCCAAACAATGAAATAATTGCAACATTTTACACTGAGTGTCCAGAAGTAACATTGTAACGATGTTATGTTCACTTTTTAAGGTTTATATCATGTGGCAGGAGAAAAAAATTGAAAATCTCCAAATGAGCTTATCTCACTCTAATGTACACATAAACATAGAAAAACAGAAAACAAGTCCAAACAATGAAATAATTGCAACATTTTACACTGAGGGAAAATCTCCAAATGAGCTTATCTCACTCTAATGTACACATAAACATAGAAAAACAGAAAACAAGTCCAAACAATGAAATAATTGCAACATTTTACACTGAGTGTCCAGAAGTAACATTGTAAAGATGTTATGTTCACTTTTTAAGGTTTATATCATGTGGCAGGAGAAAAAAAGGAAAATCTCCAAATGAGCTTATCTCACTCTAATGTACACATAAACATAGAAACACAGAAAACAAGTCCAAACAATGAAATAATTGCAACATTTTACACTGAGTGTCCAGAAGTAACATTGTGACGATGTTATGTTCACTTTTTAAGGTTTATATCATGTGGCAGGAGAAAAAAAGGGAAAATCTCCAAATGAGCTTATCTCACTCTAATGTACACATAAACATAGAAAAACAGAAAACAAGTCCAAACAATGAAATAATTGCAACATTTTACACTGAGTGTCCAGAAGTAACATTGTAAAGATGTTATGTTCACTTTTTAAGGATTATATCATGTGGCAGGAGAAAAAAAGGGAAAATCTCCAAATGAGCTTAACTCACTCTAATGCGCACTTTAACATAGAAAAACAGAAAACAAGTCCAAACAATGAAAAAATTGTAAAATTTTACACTGAGTGTCCAGAAGTAACATTGTAAAGATGTTATGTTCACTTTTCAAGGTTTATATCATGTGGCAGGAGAAAAAAATGGAAAATCTCCAAATGAGCTTATCTCACTCTAATGTACACATAAACATAGAAAAACAGAAAACAAGTCCAAACAATGAAATAATTGCAACATTTTACACTGAGTGTCCAGAAGTAACATTGTAAAGATGGTATGTTCACTTTTTAAGGTTTATATCATGTGGCAGGAGAAAAAAATGGAAAATCTCCAAATGAGCTTATCTCACTCTAATGTACACATAAACATAGAAAAACAGAAAACAAGTCCAAACAATGAAATAATTGCAACATTTTACACTGAGTGTCCAGAAGTAACATTGTAAAGATGGTATGTTCACTTTTCAAGGTTTATATCATGTGGCAGGAGAAAAAAATGGAAAATCTCCAAATGAGCTTATCGCACTCTAATGTACACATAAACATAGAAACACAGAAAACAAGTCCAAACAATGAAATAATTGCAACATTTTACACTGAGTGTCCAGAAGTAACATTGTAACGATGTTATTTTCACTTTTTAAGGTTTATATCATGTGGCAGGAGAAAAAAATGGAAAATCTCCAAATGAGCTTATCTCACTCTAATGTACACATAAACATAGAAAAACAGAAAACAAGTCCAAACAATGAAATAATTGCAACATTTTACACTGAGTGTCCAGAAGTAACATTGTAAAGATGGTATGTTCACTTTTTAAGGTTTATATCATGTGGCAGGAGAAAAAAATGGAAAATCTCCAAATGAGCTTATCTCACTCTAATGTACACATAAACATAGAAAAACAGAAAACAAGTCCAAACAATGAAATAATTGCAACATTTTACACTGAGTGTCCAGAAGTAACATTGTAAAGATGGTATGTTCACTTTTCAAGGTTTATATCATGTGGCAGGAGAAAAAAATGGAAAATCTCCAAATGAGCTTATCGCACTCTAATGTACACATAAACATAGAAACACAGAAAACAAGTCCAAACAATGAAATAATTGCAACATTTTACACTGAGTGTCCAGAAGTAACATTGTAACGATGTTATGTTCACTTTTTAAGGTTTATATCATGTGGCAGGAGAAAAAAATTGAAAATCTCCAAATGAGCTTATCTCACTCTAATGTACACATAAACATAGAAAAACAGAAAACAAGTCCAAACAATGAAATAATTGCAACATTTTACACTGAGGGAAAATCTCCAAATGAGCTTATCTCACTCTAATGTACACATAAACATAGAAAAACAGAAAACAAGTCCAAACAATGAAATAATTGCAACATTTTACACTGAGTGTCCAGAAGTAACATTGTAAAGATGGTATGTTCACTTTTTAAGGTTTATATCATGTGGCAGGAGAAAAAAATGGAAAATCTCCAAATGAGCTTATCTCACTCTAATGTACACATAAACATAGAAAAACAGAAAACAAGTCCAAACAATGAAATAATTGCAACATTTTACACTGAGTGTCCAGAAGTAACATTGTAAAGATGGTATGTTCACTTTTTAAGGTTTATATCATGTGGCAGGAGAAAAAAATGGAAAATCTCCAAATGAGCTTATCTCACTCTAATGTACACATAAACATAGAAAAACAGAAAACAAGTCCAAACAATGAAATAATTGCAACATTTTACACTGAGTGTCCAGAAGTAACATTGTAAAGATGTTATGTTCACTTTTTAAGGTTTATATCATGTGGCAGGAGAAAAAAAGGGAAAATCTCCAAATGAGCTTATCTCACTCTAATGTACACATAAACATAGAAAAACAGAAAACAAGTCCAAACAATGAAATAATTGCAACATTTTACACTGAGTGTCCAGAAGTAACATTGTAAAGATGTTATGTTCACTTTTTAAGGTTTATATCATGTGGCAGGAGAAAAAAAGGGAAAATCTCCAAATGAGCTTATCTCACTCCAATGTACACATAAACATAGAAAAACAGAAAACAAGTCAAAACAATGAAATAATTGCAACATTTTACACTGAGTGTCCAGAAGTAACATTGTGACGATGTTATGTTCACTTTTTAAGGTTTATATCATGTGGCAGGAGAAAAAAAGGGAAAATCTCCAAATGAGCTTAACTCACTCCAATGCGCACTTTAACATAGAAAAACAGAAAACAAGTCCAAACAATGAAAAAATTGTAAAATTTGACACTGAGTGTCCAGAAGTAACAATGTAAAGATGTTATGTTCACTTTTTAAGGTTTATATCATGTGGCAGGAGAAAAAAATGGAAAATCTCCAAATGAGCTTAACTCACTCCAATGCGCACTTTAACATAGAAAAACAGAAAACAAGTCCAAACAATGAAAAAATTGTAAAATTTGACACTGAGTGTCCAGAAGTAACATTGTAAAGATGTTATGTTCACTTTTTAAGGTTTATATCATGTGGCAGGAGAAAAAAATGGAAAATCTCCAAATGAGCTTATCTCACTCTAATGTACACATAAACATAGAAAAACAGAAAACAAGTCCAAACAATGAAAAAATTGCAACATTTTACACTGAGTTTCCAGAAGTAACATTGTAAAGATGTTATGTTCACTTTTCAAGGTTTATATCATGTGGCAGGAGAAAAAAATGGAAAATCTCCAAATGAGCTTATCGCACTCTAATGTACACATAAACATAGAAACACAGAAAACAAGTCCAAACAATGAAATAATTGCAACATTTTACACTGAGTGTCCAGAAGTAACATTGTAACGATGTTATGTTCACTTTTTAAGGTTTATATCATGTGGCAGGAGAAAAAAATTGAAAATCTCCAAATGAGCTTATCTCACTCTAATGTACACATAAACATAGAAAAACAGAAAACAAGTCCAAACAATGAAATAATTGCAACATTTTACACTGAGGGAAAATCTCCAAATGAGCTTATCTCACTCTAATGTACACATAAACATAGAAAAACAGAAAACAAGTCCAAACAATGAAATAATTGCAACATTTTACACTGAGTGTCCAGAAGTAACATTGTAAAGATGTTATGTTCACTTTTTAAGGTTTATATCATGTGGCAGGAGAAAAAAAGGAAAATCTCCAAATGAGCTTATCTCACTCTAATGTACACATAAACATAGAAACACAGAAAACAAGTCCAAACAATGAAATAATTGCAACATTTTACACTGAGCGTCCAGAAGTAACATTGTGACGATGTTATGTTCACTTTTTAAGGTTTATATCATGTGGCAGGAGAAAAAAAGGGAAAATCTCCAAATGAGCTTATCTCACTCTAATGTACACATAAACATAGAAAAACAGAAAACAAGTCCAAACAATGAAATAATTGCAACATTTTACACTGAGTGTCCAGAAGTAACATTGTAAAGATGTTATGTTCACTTTTTAAGGATTATATCATGTGGCAGGAGAAAAAAAGGGAAAATCTCCAAATGAGCTTAACTCACTCTAATGCGCACTTTAACATAGAAAAACAGAAAACAAGTCCAAACAATGAAAAAATTGTAAAATTTTACACTGAGTGTCCAGAAGTAACATTGTAAAGATGTTATGTTCACTTTTCAAGGTTTATATCATGTGGCAGGAGAAAAAAATGGAAAATCTCCAAATGAGCTTATCTCACTCTAATGTACACATAAACATAGAAAAACAGAAAACAAGTCCAAACAATGAAATAATTGCAACATTTTACACTGAGTGTCCAGAAGTAACATTGTAAAGATGGTATGTTCACTTTTTAAGGTTTATATCATGTGGCAGGAGAAAAAAATGGAAAATCTCCAAATGAGCTTATCTCACTCTAATGTACACATAAACATAGAAAAACAGAAAACAAGTCCAAACAATAAAATAATTGCAACATTTTACACTGAGTGTCCAGAAGTAACATTGTAAAGATGGTATGTTCACTTTTCAAGGTTTATATCATGTGGCAGGAGAAAAAAATGGAAAATCTCCAAATGAGCTTATCGCACTCTAATGTACACATAAACATAGAAACACAGAAAACAAGTCCAAACAATGAAATAATTGCAACATTTTACACTGAGTGTCCAGAAGTAACATTGTAACGATGTTATGTTCACTTTTTAAGGTTTATATCATGTGGCAGGAGAAAAAAATTGAAAATCTCCAAATGAGCTTATCTCACTCTAATGTACACATAAACATAGAAAAACAGAAAACAAGTCCAAACAATGAAATAATTGCAACATTTTACACTGAGGGAAAATCTCCAAATGAGCTTATCTCACTCTAATGTACACATAAACATAGAAAAACAGAAAACAAGTCCAAACAATGAAATAATTGCAACATTTTACACTGAGTGTCCAGAAGTAACATTGTAAAGATGTTATGTTCACTTTTTAAGGTTTATATCATGTGGCAGGAGAAAAAAAGGAAAATCTCCAAATGAGCTTATCTCACTCTAATGTACACATAAACATAGAAACACAGAAAACAATTCCAAACAATGAAATAATTGCAACATTTTACACTGAGTGTCCAGAAGTAACATTGTGACGATGTTATGTTCACTTTTTAAGGTTTATATCATGTGGCAGGAGAAAAAAAGGGAAAATCTCCAAATGAGCTTATCTCACTCTAATGTACACATAAACATAGAAAAACAGAAAACAAGTCCAAACAATGAAATAATTGCAACATTTTACACTGAGTGTCCAAAAGTAACATTGTAAAGATGTTATGTTCACTTTTTAAGGATTATATCATGTGGCAGGAGAAAAAAAGGGAAAATCTCCAAATGAGCTTAACTCACTCTAATGCGCACTTTAACATAGAAAAACAGAAAACAAGTCCAAACAATGAAAAAATTGTAAAGTTTTACACTGAGTGTCCAGAAGTAACATTGTAAAGATGTTATGTTCACTTTTCAAGGTTTATATCATGTGGCAGGAGAAAAAAATGGAAAATCTCCAAATGAGCTTATCGCACTCTAATGTACACATAAACATAGAAACACAGAAAACAAGTCCAAACAATGAAATAATTGCAACATTTTACACTGAGTGTCCAGAAGTAACATTGTAACGATGTTATGTTCACTTTTTAAGGTTTATATCATGTGGCAGGAGAAAAAAATTGAAAATCTCCAAATGAGCTTATCTCACTCTAATGTACACATAAACATAGAAAAACAGAAAACAAGTCCAAACAATGAAATAATTGCAACATTTTACACTGAGTGTCCAGAAGTAACATTGTAAAGATGGTATGTTCACTTTTTAAGGTTTATATCATGTGGCAGGAGAAAAAAAGGGAAAATCTCCAAATGAGCTTATCTCACTCTAATGTACACATAAACATAGAAAAACAGAAAACAAGTCCAAACAATGAAATAATTGCAACATTTTACACTGAGTGTCCAGAAGTAACATTGTAAAGATGTTATGTTCACTTTTTAAGGTTTATATCATGTGGCAGGAGAAAAAAAGGAAAATCTCCAAATGAGCTTATCTCACTCTAATGTACACATAAACATAGAAACACAGAAAACAAGTCCAAACAATGAAATAATTGCAACATTTTACACTGTGTCCAGAAGTAACATTGTGACGATGTTATGTTCACTTTTTAAGGTTTATATCATGTGGCAGGAGAAAAAAAGGGAAAATCTCCAAATGAGCTTAACTCACTCCAATGCGCACTTTAACATAGAAAAACAGAAAACAAGTCCAAACAATGAAATAATTGCAACATTTTACACTGAGTGTCTAGAAGTAACATTGTAACGATGTTATGTTCACTTTTTAAGGTTTATATCATGTGGCAGGAGAAAAAAATGGAAAATCTCCAAATGAGCTTAACTCACTCCAATGCGCACTTTAACATAGAAAAACAGAAAACAAGTCCAAACAATGAAAAAATTGTAAAATTTTACACTGAGTGTCCAGAAGTAACATTGTAAAGATGTTATGTTCACTTTTTAAGGTTTATATCATGTGGCAGGAGAAAAAAATGGAAAATCTCCAAATTAGCTTATCTCACTCTAATGTACACATAAACATAGAAAAACAGAAAACAAGTCCAAACAATGAAATAATTGCAAAATTTTACACTGAGTGTCCAGAAGTAACATTGTAAAGATGTTATGTTCACTTTTTAAGGTTTATATCATGTGGCAGGAGAAAAAAATGGAAAATCTCCAAATGAGCTTATCTCACTCTAATGTACACATAAACATAGAAAAACAGAAAACAAGTCCAAACAATGAAATAATTGCAACATTTTACACTGAGTGTCCAGAAGTAACATTGTAAAGATGGTATGTTCACTTTTTAAGGTTTATATCATGTGGCAGGAGAAAAAAAGGGAAAATCTCCAAATGAGCTTATCTCACTCTAATGTACACATAAACATAGAAAAACAGAAAACAAGTCCAAACAATGAAATAATTGCAACATTTTACACTGAGTGTCCAGAAGTAACATTGTAAAGATGGTATGTTCACTTTTTAAGGTTTATATCATGTGGCAGGAGAAAAAAAGGGAAAATCTCCAAATGAGCTTATCTCACTCTAATGTACACATAAACATAGAAAAACAGAAAACAAGTCCAAACAATGAAATAATTGCAACATTTTACACTGAGTGTCCAGAAGTAACATTGTAAAGATGTTATGTTCACTTTTTAAGGTTTATATCATGTGGCAGGAGAAAAAAAGGAAAATCTCCAAATGAGCTTATCTCACTCTAATGTACACATAAACATAGAAACACAGAAAACAAGTCCAAACAATGAAATAATTGCAACATTTTACACTGTGTCCAGAAGTAACATTGTGACGATGTTATGTTCACTTTTTAAGGTTTATATCATGTGGCAGGAGAAAAAAAGGGAAAATCTCCAAATGAGCTTAACTCACTCCAATGCGCACTTTAACATAGAAAAACAGAAAACAAGTCCAAACAATGAAATAATTGCAACATTTTACACTGAGTGTCTAGAAGTAACATTGTAACGATGTTATGTTCACTTTTTAAGGTTTATATCATGTGGCAGGAGAAAAAAATGGAAAATCTCCAAATGAGCTTAACTCACTCCAATGCGCACTTTAACATAGAAAAACAGAAAACAAGTCCAAACAATGAAAAAATTGTAAAATTTTACACTGAGTGTCCAGAAGTAACATTGTAAAGATGGTATGTTCACTTTTTAAGGTTTATATCATGTGGCAGGAGAAAAAAAGGGAAAATCTCCAAATGAGCTTATCTCACTCTAATGTACACATAAACATAGAAAAACAGAAAACAAGTCCAAACAATGAAATAATTGCAACATTTTACACTGAGTGTCCAGAAGTAACATTGTAAAGATGGTATGTTCACTTTTTAAGGTTTATATCATGTGGCAGGAGAAAAAAAGGGAAAATCTCCAAATGAGCTTATCTCACTCTAATGTACACATAAACATAGAAAAACAGAAAACAAGTCCAAACAATGAAATAATTGCAACATTTTACACTGAGTGTCCAGAAGTAACATTGTAAAGATGTTATGTTCACTTTTTAAGGTTTATATCATGTGGCAGGAGAAAAAAAGGAAAATCTCCAAATGAGCTTATCTCACTCTAATGTACACATAAACATAGAAACACAGAAAACAAGTCCAAACAATGAAATAATTGCAACATTTTACACTGTGTCCAGAAGTAACATTGTGACGATGTTATGTTCACTTTTTAAGGTTTATATCATGTGGCAGGAGAAAAAAAGGGAAAATCTCCAAATGAGCTTAACTCACTCCAATGCGCACTTTAACATAGAAAAACAGAAAACAAGTCCAAACAATGAAATAATTGCAACATTTTACACTGAGTGTCTAGAAGTAACATTGTAACGATGTTATGTTCACTTTTTAAGGTTTATATCATGTGGCAGGAGAAAAAAATGGAAAATCTCCAAATGAGCTTAACTCACTCCAATGCGCACTTTAACATAGAAAAACAGAAAACAAGTCCAAACAATGAAAAAATTGTAAAATTTTACACTGAGTGTCCAGAAGTAACATTGTAAAGATGTTATGTTCACTTTTTAAGGTTTATATCATGTGGCAGGAGAAAAAAATGGAAAATCTCCAAATTAGCTTATCTCACTCTAATGTACACATAAACATAGAAAAACAGAAAACAAGTCCAAACAATGAAATAATTGCAAAATTTTACACTGAGTGTCCAGAAGTAACATTGTAAAGATGTTATGTTCACTTTTTAAGGTTTATATCATGTGGCAGGAGAAAAAAATGGAAAATCTCCAAATGAGCTTATCTCACTCTAATGTACACATAAACATAGAAAAACAGAAAACAAGTCCAAACAATGAAATAATTGCAACATTTTACACTGAGTGTCCAGAAGTAACATTGTAAAGATGGTATGTTCACTTTTTAAGGTTTATATCATGTGGCAGGAGAAAAAAATGGAAAATCTCCAAATGAGCTTATCTCACTCTAATGTACACATAAACATAGAAAAACAGAAAACAAGTCCAAACAATGAAATAATTGCAACATTTTACACTGAGTGTCCAGAAGTAACATTGTAAAGATGGTATGTTCACTTTTCAAGGTTTATATCATGTGACAGGAGAAAAAAATGGAAAATCTCCAAATGAGCTTATCGCACTCTAATGTACACATAAACATAGAAACACAGAAAACAAGTCCAAACAATGAAATAATTGCAACATTTTACACTGAGTGTCCAGAAGTAACATTGTAACGATGTTATGTTCACTTTTTAAGGTTTATATCATGTGGCAGGAGAAAAAAATTGAAAATCTCCAAATGAGCTTATCTCACTCTAATGTACACATAAACATAGAAAAACAGAAAACAAGTCCAAACAATGAAATAATTGCAACATTTTACACTGAGGGAAAATCTCCAAATGAGCTCATCTCACTCTAATGTACACATAAACATAGAAAAACAGAAAACAAGTCCAAACAATGAAATAATTGCAACATTTTACACTGAGTGTCCAGAAGTAACATTGTAAAGATGTTATTTTCACTTTTTAAGGTTTATATCATGTGGCAGGAGAAAAAAAGGAAAATCTCCAAATGAGCTTATCTCACTCTAATGTACACATAAACATAGAAACACAGAAAACAATTCCAAACAATGAAATAATTGCAACATTTTACACTGAGTGTCCAGAAGTAACATTGTGACGATGTTATGTTCACTTTTTAAGGTTTATATCATGTGGCAGGAGAAAAAAAGGGAAAATCTCCAAATGAGCTTATCTCACTCTAATGTACACATAAACATAGAAAAACAGAAAACAAGTCCAAACAATGAAATAATTGCAACATTTTACACTGAGTGTCCAAAAGTAACATTGTAAAGATGTTATGTTCACTTTTTAAGGATTATATCATGTGGCAGGAGAAAAAAAGGGAAAATCTCCAAATGAGCTTAACTCACTCTAATGCGCACTTTAACATAGAAAAACAGAAAACAAGTCCAAACAATGAAAAAATTGTAAAGTTTTACACTGAGTGTCCAGAAGTAACATTGTAAAGATGTTATGTTCACTTTTCAAGGTTTATATCATGTGGCAGGAGGAAAAAATGGAAAATCTCCAAATGAGCTTATCTCACTCTAATGTACACATAAACATAGAAAAACAGAAAACAAGTCCAAACAATGAAATAATTGCAACATTTTACACTGAGTGTCCAGAAGTAACATTGTAAAGATGGTATGTTCACTTTTTAAGGTTTATATCATGTGGCAGGAGAAAAAAATGGAAAATCTCCAAATGAGCTTATCTCACTCTAATGTACACATAAACATAGAAAAACAGAAAACAAGTCCAAACAATGAAATAATTGCAACATTTTACACTGAGTGTCCAGAAGTAACATTGTAAAGATGTTATGTTCACTTTTTAAGGATTATATCATGTGGCAGGAGAAAAAAAGGGAAAATCTCCAAATGAGCTTATCTCACTCTAATGCGCACTTTAACATAGAAAAACAGAAAACAAGTCCAAACAATGAAAAAATTGTAAAGTTTTACACTGAGTGTCCAGAAGTAACATTGTAAAGATGTTATGTTCACTTTTCAAGGTTTATATCATGTGGCAGGAGAAAAAAATGGAAAATCTCCAAATGAGCTTATCTCACTCTAATGTACACATAAACATAGAAAAACAGAAAACAAGTCCAAACAATGAAATAATTGCAACATTTTACACTGAGTGTCCAGAAGTAACATTGTAAAGATGGTATGTTCACTTTTTAAGGTTTATATCATGTGGCAGGAGAAAAAAATGGAAAATCTCCAAATGAGCTTATCTCACTCTAATGTACACATAAACATAGAAAAACAGAAAACAAGTCCAAACAATGAAATAATTGCAACATTTTACACTGAGTGTCCAGAAGTAACATTGTAAAGATGTTATGTTCACTTTTTAAGGTTTATATCATGTGGCAGGAGAAAAAAAGGGAAAATCTCCAAATGAGCTTATCTCACTCTAATGTACACATAAACATAGAAAAACAGAAAACAAGTCCAAACAATGAAATAATTGCAACATTTTACACTGAGTGTCCAGAAGTAACATTGTAAAGATGTTATGTTCACTTTTTAAGGTTTATATCATGTGGCAGGAGAAAAAAAGGAAAATCTCCAAATGAGCTTATCTCACTCTAATGTACACATAAACATAGAAACACAGAAAACAAGTCCAAACAATGAAATAATTGCAACATTTTACACTGTGTCCAGAAGTAACATTGTGACGATGTTATGTTCACTTTTTAAGGTTTATATCATGTGGCAGGAGAAAAAAAGGGAAAATCTCCAAATGAGCTTAACTCACTCCAATGCGCACTTTAACATAGAAAAACAGAAAACAAGTCCAAACAATGAAAAAATTGTAAAATTTGACACTGAGTGTCCAGAAGTAACAATGTAAAGATGTTATGTTCACTTTTTAAGGTTTATATCATGTGGCAGGAGAAAAAAAGGGAAAATCTCCAAATGAGCTTAACTCACTCCAATGCGCACTTTAACATAGAAAAACAGAAAACAAGTCCAAACAATGAAAAAATTGTAAAATTTGACACTGAGTGTCCAGAAGTAACATTGTAAAGATGTTATGTTCACTTTTTAAGGTTTATATCATGTGGCAGGAGAAAAAAATGGAAAATCTCCAAATGAGCTTATCTCACTCTAATGTACACATAAACATAGAAAAACAGAAAACAAGTCCAAACAATGAAAAAATTGCAACATTTTACACTGAGTTTCCAGAAGTAACATTGTAAAGATGTTATGTTCACTTTTCAAGGTTTATATCATGTGGCAGGAGAAAAAAATGGAAAATCTCCAAATGAGCTTATCTCACTCTAATGTACACATAAACATAGAAACACAGAAAACAAGTCCAAACAATGAAATAATTGCAACATTTTACACTGAGTGTCCAGAAGTAACATTGTAACGATGTTATGTTCACTTTTTAAGGTTTATATCATGTGGCAGGAGAAAAAAATGGAAAATCTCCAAATGAGCTTATCTCACTCTAATGTACACATAAACATAGAAAAACAGAAAACAAGTCCAAACAATGAAAAAATTGCAACATTTTACACTGAGTTTCCAGAAGTAACATTGTAAAGATGTTATGTTCACTTTTCAAGGTTTATATCATGTGGCAGGAGAAAAAAATGGAAAATCTCCAAATGAGCTTATCTCACTCTAATGTACACATAAACATAGAAACACAGAAAACAAGTCCAAACAATGAAATAATTGCAACATTTTACACTGAGTGTCCAGAAGTAACATTGTAACGATGTTATGTTCACTTTTTAAGGTTTATATCATGTGGCAGGAGAAAAAAATGGAAAATCTCCAAATGAGCTTATCTCACTCTAATGTACACATAAACATAGAAAAACAGAAAACAAGTCCAAACAATGAAATAATTGCAACATTTTACACTGAGTGTCCAGAAGTAACAATGTAAAGATGGTATGTTCACTTTTTAAGGTTTATATCATGTGGCAGGAGAAAAAAAGGGAAAATCTCCAAATGAGCTTATCTCACTCTAATGTACACATAAACATAGAAAAACAGAAAACAAGTCCAAACAATGAAATAATTGCAACATTTTACACTGAGTGTCCAGAAGTAACATTGTCAAGATGTTATGTTCACTTTCTTAAGTTTATATCATGTGGCAGGAGAAAAAAATGGAAAATCTCCAAATGAGCTTAACTCACTCCAATGCGCACTTTAACATAGAAAAACAGAAAACAAGTCCAAACAATGAAATAATTGCAAAATTTTACACTGAGTTTCCAGAAGTAACATTGTAAAGATGTTATGTTCACTTTTCAAGGTTTATATCATGTGGCAGGAGAAAAAAATGGAAAATCTCCAAATGAGCTTATCTCACTCTAATGTACACATAAACATAGAAACACAGAAAACAAGTCCAAACAATGAAATAATTGCAACATTTTACACTGAGTGTCCAGAAGTAACATTGTAACGATGTTATGTTCACTTTTTAAGGTTTATATCATGTGGCAGGAGAAAAAAATGGAAAATCTCCAAATGAGCTTATCTCACTCTAATGTACACATAAACATAGAAAAACAGAAAACAAGTCCAAACAATGAAATAATTGCAACATTTTACACTGAGTGTCCAGAAGTAACATTGTCAAGATGTTATGTTCACTTTCTTAAGTTTATATCATGTGGCAGGAGAAAAAAATGGAAAATCTCCAAATGAGCTTATCTCACTCTAATGTACACATAAACATAGAAAAACAGAAAACAAGTCCAAACAATGAAATAATTGCAAAATTTTACACTGAGTGTCCAGAAGTAACATTGTAAAGATGTTATGTTCACTTTTTAAGGTTTATATCATGTGGCAGGAGAAAAAAATGGAAAATCTCCAAATGAGCTTATCTCACTCTAATGTACACATAAACATAGAAAAACAGAAAACAAGTCCAAACAATGAAATAATTGCAAAATTTTACACTGAGTGTCCAGAAGTAACATTGTAAAGATGTTATGTTCACGTTTTAAGGTTTATATCATGTGGCAAGAGAAAAAAATGGAAAATCTCCAAATGAGCTTATCTCACTCTAATGTACACATAAACATAGAAAAACACAAAACAAGTCCAAACAATGAAATAATTGCAAAATTTTACACTGAGTGTCCAGAAGTAACATTGTAAAGATGTTATGTTCACTTTTTAAGGTTTATATCATGTGGCAGGAGAAAAAAATGGAAAATCTCCAAATGAGCTTATCTCACTCTAATGTACACATAAACATAGAAAAACAGAAAACAAGTCCAAACAATGAAATAATTGCAAAATTTTACACTGAGTGTCCAGAAGTAACATTGTAAAGATGTTATGTTCACTTTTTAAGGTTTATATCATGTGGCAGGAGAAAAAAATGGAAAATCTCCAAATGAGCTTATCTCACTCTAATGTACACATAAACATAGAAAAACAGAAAACAAGTCCAAACAATGAAATAATTGCAACATTTTACACTGAGTGTCCAGAAGTAACATTGTAAAGATGTTATGTTCACTTTTTAAGGTTTATATCATGTGGCAGGAGAAAAAAATGGAAAATCTCCAAATGAGCTTATCTCACTCTAATGTACACATAAACATAGAAAAACAGAAAACAAGTCCAAACAATGAAATAATTGCAAAATTTTACACTGAGTGTCCAGAAGTAACATTGTAAAGATGTTATGTTCACTTTTTAAGGATTATATCATGTGGCAGGAGAAAAAAAGGGAAAATCTCCAAATGAGCTTATCTCACTCTAATGCGCACTTTAACATAGAAAAACAGAAAACAAGTCCAAACAATGAAAAAATTGTAAAGTTTTACACTGAGTGTCCAGAAGTAACATTGTAAAGATGTTATGTTCACTTTTCAAGGTTTATATCATGTGGCAGGAGAAAAAAATGGAAAATCTCCAAATGAGCTTATCTCACTCTAATGTACACATAAACATAGAAAAACAGAAAACAAGTCCAAACAATGAAATAATTGCAACATTTTACACTGAGTGTCCAGAAGTAACATTGTAAAGATGGTATGTTCACTTTTTAAGGTTTATATCATGTGGCAGGAGAAAAAAATGGAAAATCTCCAAATGAGCTTATCTCACTCTAATGTACACATAAACATAGAAAAACAGAAAACAAGTCCAAACAATGAAATAATTGCAACATTTTACACTGAGTGTCCAGAAGTAACATTGTAAAGATGTTATGTTCACTTTTTAAGGTTTATATCATGTGGCAGGAGAAAAAAAGGGAAAATCTCCAAATGAGCTTATCTCACTCTAATGTACACATAAACATAGAAAAACAGAAAACAAGTCCAAACAATGAAATAATTGCAACATTTTACACTGAGTGTCCAGAAGTAACATTGTAAAGATGTTATGTTCACTTTTTAAGGTTTATATCATGTGGCAGGAGAAAAAAAGGAAAATCTCCAAATGAGCTTATCTCACTCTAATGTACACATAAACATAGAAACACAGAAAACAAGTCCAAACAATGAAATAATTGCAACATTTTACACTGTGTCCAGAAGTAACATTGTGACGATGTTATGTTCACTTTTTAAGGTTTATATCATGTGGCAGGAGAAAAAAAGGGAAAATCTCCAAATGAGCTTAACTCACTCCAATGCGCACTTTAACATAGAAAAACAGAAAACAAGTCCAAACAATGAAAAAATTGTAAAATTTGACACTGAGTGTCCAGAAGTAACAATGTAAAGATGTTATGTTCACTTTTTAAGGTTTATATCATGTGGCAGGAGAAAAAAAGGGAAAATCTCCAAATGAGCTTAACTCACTCCAATGCGCACTTTAACATAGAAAAACAGAAAACAAGTCCAAACAATGAAAAAATTGTAAAATTTGACACTGAGTGTCCAGAAGTAACATTGTAAAGATGTTATGTTCACTTTTTAAGGTTTATATCATGTGGCAGGAGAAAAAAATGGAAAATCTCCAAATGAGCTTATCTCACTCTAATGTACACATAAACATAGAAAAACAGAAAACAAGTCCAAACAATGAAAAAATTGCAACATTTTACACTGAGTTTCCAGAAGTAACATTGTAAAGATGTTATGTTCACTTTTCAAGGTTTATATCATGTGGCAGGAGAAAAAAATGGAAAATCTCCAAATGAGCTTATCTCACTCTAATGTACACATAAACATAGAAACACAGAAAACAAGTCCAAACAATGAAATAATTGCAACATTTTACACTGAGTGTCCAGAAGTAACATTGTAACGATGTTATGTTCACTTTTTAAGGTTTATATCATGTGGCAGGAGAAAAAAATGGAAAATCTCCAAATGAGCTTATCTCACTCTAATGTACACATAAACATAGAAAAACAGAAAACAAGTCCAAACAATGAAAAAATTGCAACATTTTACACTGAGTTTCCAGAAGTAACATTGTAAAGATGTTATGTTCACTTTTCAAGGTTTATATCATGTGGCAGGAGAAAAAAATGGAAAATCTCCAAATGAGCTTATCTCACTCTAATGTACACATAAACATAGAAACACAGAAAACAAGTCCAAACAATGAAATAATTGCAACATTTTACACTGAGTGTCCAGAAGTAACATTGTAACGATGTTATGTTCACTTTTTAAGGTTTATATCATGTGGCAGGAGAAAAAAATGGAAAATCTCCAAATGAGCTTATCTCACTCTAATGTACACATAAACATAGAAAAACAGAAAACAAGTCCAAACAATGAAATAATTGCAACATTTTACACTGAGTGTCCAGAAGTAACAATGTAAAGATGGTATGTTCACTTTTTAAGGTTTATATCATGTGGCAGGAGAAAAAAAGGGAAAATCTCCAAATGAGCTTATCTCACTCTAATGTACACATAAACATAGAAAAACAGAAAACAAGTCCAAACAATGAAATAATTGCAACATTTTACACTGAGTGTCCAGAAGTAACATTGTCAAGATGTTATGTTCACTTTCTTAAGTTTATATCATGTGGCAGGAGAAAAAAATGGAAAATCTCCAAATGAGCTTAACTCACTCCAATGCGCACTTTAACATAGAAAAACAGAAAACAAGTCCAAACAATGAAATAATTGCAAAATTTTACACTGAGTTTCCAGAAGTAACATTGTAAAGATGTTATGTTCACTTTTCAAGGTTTATATCATGTGGCAGGAGAAAAAAATGGAAAATCTCCAAATGAGCTTATCTCACTCTAATGTACACATAAACATAGAAACACAGAAAACAAGTCCAAACAATGAAATAATTGCAACATTTTACACTGAGTGTCCAGAAGTAACATTGTAACGATGTTATGTTCACTTTTTAAGGTTTATATCATGTGGCAGGAGAAAAAAATGGAAAATCTCCAAATGAGCTTATCTCACTCTAATGTACACATAAACATAGAAAAACAGAAAACAAGTCCAAACAATGAAATAATTGCAACATTTTACACTGAGTGTCCAGAAGTAACATTGTCAAGATGTTATGTTCACTTTCTTAAGTTTATATCATGTGGCAGGAGAAAAAAATGGAAAATCTCCAAATGAGCTTATCTCACTCTAATGTACACATAAACATAGAAAAACAGAAAACAAGTCCAAACAATGAAATAATTGCAAAATTTTACACTGAGTGTCCAGAAGTAACATTGTAAAGATGTTATGTTCACTTTTTAAGGTTTATATCATGTGGCAGGAGAAAAAAATGGAAAATCTCCAAATGAGCTTATCTCACTCTAATGTACACATAAACATAGAAAAACAGAAAACAAGTCCAAACAATGAAATAATTGCAAAATTTTACACTGAGTGTCCAGAAGTAACATTGTAAAGATGTTATGTTCACGTTTTAAGGTTTATATCATGTGGCAAGAGAAAAAAATGGAAAATCTCCAAATGAGCTTATCTCACTCTAATGTACACATAAACATAGAAAAACAGAAAACAAGTCCAAACAATGAAATAATTGCAAAATTTTACACTGAGTGTCCAGAAGTAACATTGTAAAGATGTTATGTTCACTTTTTAAGGTTTATATCATGTGGCAGGAGAAAAAAATGGAAAATCTCCAAATGAGCTTATCTCACTCTAATGTACACATAAACATAGAAAAACAGAAAACAAGTCCAAACAATGAAATAATTGCAAAATTTTACACTGAGTGTCCAGAAGTAACATTGTAAAGATGTTATGTTCACTTTTTAAGGTTTATATCATGTGGCAGGAGAAAAAAATGGAAAATCTCCAAATTAGCTTATCTCACTCTAATGTACACATAAACATAGAAAAACAGAAAACAAGTCCAAACAATGAAATAATTGCAAAATTTTACACTGAGTGTCCAGAAGTAACATTGTAAAGATGTTATGTTCACTTTTTAAGGTTTATATCATGTGGCAGGAGAAAAAAATGGAAAATCTCCAAATGAGCTTATCTCACTCTAATGTACACATAAACATAGAAAAACAGAAAACAAGTCCAAACAATGAAATAATTGCAACATTTTACACTGAGTGTCCAGAAGTAACATTGTCAAGATGTTATGTTCACTTTCTTAAGTTTATATCATGTGGCAGGAGAAAAAAATGGAAAATCTCCAAATGAGCTTATCTCACTCTAATGTACACATAAACATAGAAAAACAGAAAACAAGTCCAAACAATGAAATAATTGCAAAATTTTACACTGAGTGTCCAGAAGTAACATTGTAAAGATGTTATGTTCACTTTTTAAGATTTATATCATGTGACAGGAGAAAAAAATGGAAAATCTCCAAATGAGCTTATCTCACTCTAATGTACACATAAACATAGAAAAACAGAAAACAAGTCCAAACAATGAAATAATTGCAAAATTTTACACTGAGTGTCCAGAAGTAACATTGTAAAGATGTTATGTTCACGTTTTAAGGTTTATATCATGTGGCAAGAGAAAAAAATGGAAAATCTCCAAATGAGCTTATCTCACTCTAATGTACACATAAACATAGAAAAACAGAAAACAAGTCCAAACAATGAAATAATTGCAAAATTTTACACTGAGTGTCCAGAAGTAACATTGTAAAGATGTTATGTTCACTTTTTAAGGTTTATATCATGTGGCAGGAGAAAAAAATGGAAAATCTCCAAATGAGCTTATCTCACTCTAATGTACACATAAACATAGAAAAACAGAAAACAAGTCCAAACAATGAAATAATTGCAAAATTTTACACTGAGTGTCCAGAAGTAACATTGTAAAGATGTTATGTTCACTTTTTAAGGTTTATATCATGTGGCAGGAGAAAAAAATGGAAAATCTCCAAATTAGCTTATCTCACTCTAATGTACACATAAACATAGAAAAACAGAAAACAAGTCCAAACAATGAAATAATTGCAAAATTTTACACTGAGTGTCCAGAAGTAACATTGTAAAGATGTTATGTTCACTTTTTAAGGTTTATATCATGTGGCAGGAGAAAAAAATGGAAAATCTCCAAATGAGCTTAACTCACTCCAATGCGCACTTTAACATAGAAAAACAGAAAACAAGTCCAAACAATGAAAAAATTGTAAGATTTTACACTGAGTGTCCAGAAGTAACATTGTAAAGATGTTATGTTCACTTTTTAAGGTTTATATCATGTGGCAGGAGAAAAAAATGGAAAATCTCCAAATGAGCTTATCTCACTCTAATGTACACATAAACATAGAAAAACAGAAAACAAGTCCAAACAATAAAATAATTGCAACATTTTACACTGAGTGTCCAGAAGTAACATTGTCAAGATGTTATGTTCACTTTCTTAAGTTTATATCATGTGGCAGGAGAAAAAAATGGAAAATCTCCAAATGAGCTTAACTCACTCTAATGTACACATAAACATAGAAACACAGAAAACAAGTCCAAACAATGAAATAATTGCAACATTTTACACTGAGTGTCTAGAAGTAACATTGTAACGATGTTATGTTCACTTTTTAAGGTTTATATCATGTGGCAGGAGAAAAAAATGGAAAATCTCCAAATGAGCTTAACTCACTCTAATGTACACATAAACATAGAAAAACAGAAAACAAGTCCAAACAATGAAATAATTGCAAAATGTTACACTGAGTTTCCAGAAGTAACATTGTAAAGATGTTATGTTCACTTTTCAAGGTTTATATCATGTGGCAGGAGAAAAAAATGGAAAATCTCCAAATGAGCTTATCTCACTCTAATGTACACATAAACATAGAAACACAGAAAACAAGTCCAAACAATGAAATAATTGCAACATTTTACACTGAGTGTCCAGAAGTAACATTGTAAAGATGTTATGTTCACGTTTTAAGGTTTATATCATGTGGCAGGAGAAAAAAATGGAAAATCTCCAAATGAGCTTATCTCACTCTAATGTACACATAAACATAGAAAAACAGAAAACAAGTCCAAACAATGAAATAATTGCAAAATTTTACACTGAGTGTCCAGAAGTAACATTGTAAAGATGTTATGTTCACTTTTTAAGGTTTATATCATGTGGCAGGAGAAAAAAATGGAAAATCTCCAAATGAGCTTAACTCACTCCAATGCGCACTTTAACATAGAAAAACAGAAAACAAGTCCAAACAATGAAAAAATTGTAAGATTTTACACTGAGTGTCCAGAAGTAACATTGTAAAGATGTTATGTTCACTTTTTAAGGTTTATATCATGTGGCAGGAGAAAAAAATGGAAAATCTCCAAATGAGCTTATCTCACTCTAATGTACACATAAACATAGAACAACAGAAAACAAGTCCAAACAATAAAATAATCGCAACATTTTACACTGAGTGTCCAGAAGTAACATTGTCAAGATGTTATGTTCACTTTCTTAAGTTTATATCATGTGGCAGGAGAAAAAAATGGAAAATCTCCAAATGAGCTTAACTCACTCTAATGTACACATAAACATAGAAACACAGAAAACAAGTCCAAACAATGAAATAATTGCAACATTTTACACTGAGTGTCTAGAAGTAACATTGTAACGATGTTATGTTCACTTTTTAAGGTTTATATCATGTGGCAGGAGAAAAAAATGGAAAATCTCCAAATGAGCTTAACTCACTCCAATGCGCACTTTAACATAGAAAAACAGAAAACAAGTCCAAACAATGAAAAAATTGTAAAATTTTACACTGAGTGTCCAGAAGTAACATTGTAAAGATGTTATGTTCACTTTTTAAGGTTTATATCATGTGGCAGGAGAAAAAAATGGAAAATCTCCAAATGAGCTTATCTCACTCTAATGTACACATAAACATAGAAAAACAGAAAACAAGACCAAACAATGAAATAATTGCAACATTTTACACTGAGTGTCCAGAAGTAACATTGTCAAGATGTTATGTTCACTTTCTTAAGTTTATATCATGTGGCAGGAGAAAAAAATGGAAAATCTCCAAATGAGCTTAACTCACTCTAATGTACACATAAACATAGAAAAACAGAAAACAAGTCCAAACAATGAAATAATTGCAAAATTTTACACTGAGTTTCCAGAAGTAACATTGTAAAGATGTTATGTTCACTTTTCAAGGTTTATATCATGTGGCAGGAGAAAAAAATGGAAAATCTCCAAATGAGCTTATCTCACTCTAATGTACACATAAACATAGAAACACAGAAAACAAGTCCAAACAATGAAATAATTGCAACATTTTACACTGAGTGTCCAGAAGTAACATTGTCAAGATGTTATGTTCACTTTCTTAAGTTTATATCATGTGGCAGGAGAAAAAAATGGAAAATCTCCAAATGAGCTTAACTCACTCTAATGTACACATAAACATAGAAAAACAGAAAACAAGTCCAAACAATGAAATAATTGCAAAATTTTACACTGAGTGTCCAGAAGTAACATTGTAAAGATGTTATGTTCACTTTTTAAGGTTTATATCATGTGGCAGGAGAAAAAAATGGAAAATCTCCAAATGAGCTTATCTCACTCTAATGTACACATAAACATAGAAAAACAGAAAACAAGTCCAAACAATGAAATAATTGCAAAATTTTACACTGAGTGTCCAGAAGTAACATTGTAAAGATGTTATGTTCACTTTTTAAGGTTTATATCATGTGGCAGGAGAAAAAAATGGAAAATCTCCAAATGAGCTTATCTCACTCTAATGTACACATAAACATAGAAAAACAGAAAACAAGTCCAAACAATGAAATAATTGCAAAATCTTACACTGAGTGTCCAGAAGTAACATTGTAAAGATGTTATGTTCACTTTTTAAGGTTTATATCATGTGGCAGGAGAAAAAAATGGAAAATCTCCAAATGAGCTTAACTCACTCCAATGCGCACTTTAACATAGAAAAACAGAAAACAAGTCCAAACAATGAAAAAATTGTAAGATTTTACACTGAGTGTCCAGAAGTAACATTGTAAAGATGTTATGTTCACTTTTTAAGGTTTATATCATGTGGCAGGAGAAAAAAATGGAAAATCTCCAAATGAGCTTATCTCACTCTAATGTACACATAAACATAGAAAAACAGAAAACAAGTCCAAACAATAAAATAATTGCAACATTTTACACTGAGTGTCCAGAAGTAACATTGTCAAGATGTTATGTTCACTTTCTTAAGTTTATATCATGTGGCAGGAGAAAAAAATGGAAAATCTCCAAATGAGCTTAACTCACTCTAATGTACACATAAACATAGAAAAACAGAAAACAAGTCCAAACAATGAAATAATTGCAACATTTTACACTGAGTGTCCAGAAGTAACATTGTAAAGATGTTATGTTCACTTTTTAAGGTTTATATCATGTGGCAGGAGAAAAAAATGGAAAATCTCCAAATGAGCTTAACTCACTCCAATTCGCAAGTAAACATAGAAAAACAGAAAACAAGTCCAAAAAATGAAATAATTGCAAAATTTTACACTGAGTGTCCAGAAGTAACATTGTGAAGATGTTATGTTCACTTTTTAAGGTTTATATCACGTGGCAGGAGAAAAAATGGAAAATCTCCAATTGAGCTTAACTCACTCTAATGTACACATAAACATAGAAAAACAGAAAACAAGTCCAAACAATGAAATAATTGCAAAATTTTACACTGAGTGTCCAGAAGTAACATTGTAAGGAAGTTATGTTCACTTTTCAAGGTTTATATCATGTGGCAGGAGAAAAAAATGGAAAATCTCCAATTGAGCTTAACTCACTCTAATGTACACATAAACATAGAAAAACAGAAAACAAGTCCAAACAATGAAATAATTGCAAAATTTTACACTGAGTGTCCAGAAGTAACATTGTAAAGATGTTATGTTCACTTTTTAAGATTTATATCATGTGGCAGGAGAAAAAAAATGGAAAATCTCCAAATGAGCTTAACTCACTCTAATGTACACATGAACATAGAAAAACAGAAAACAAGTCCAAACAATGAAATAATAGCAACATTTTACACTGAGTGTCCAGAAGTAACATTGTAAGGATGTTAGGTTCACTTTTTAAGGTTTATATTATGTGGCAGGAGAAAAAAATGGAAAATCTCCAAATGAGCTTAACTCACTCCAATGCGCAAGTAAACATAGAAAAACAGAAAACAAGTCCAAAAAATGAAATAATTGCAAAATTTTACACTGAGTGTCCAGAAGTAACATTGTGAAGATGTTATGTTCACTTTTTAAGGTTTATATCACGTGTCAGGAGAAAAAATGGAAAATCTCCAAATGAGCTTAACTCACTCTAATGTACACATAAACATAGAAAAACAGAAAACAAGTCCAAACAATGAAATAATAGCAACATTTTACACTGAGTGTCCAGAAGTAACATTGTAAGGATGTTATGTTCACTTTTTTAAGTTTAAATCATGTGGCAGTAGAAAAAATGGAAAATCTCCAAATGAGCTTAACTCACTCTAATGTACACATAAACATAGAAAAACAGAAAACAAGTCCAAACAATGAAATAATTGCAAAATTTTACACTGAGTGTCCAGAAGTAACATTGTAAAGATGTTATGTTCACTTTTTAAGGTTTATATCACGTGGCAGGAGAAAAAAATGGAAAATCTCCAAATGAGCTTAACTCACCCTAATGTACACATAAACATAGGAAAACAGAAAACAAGTCCAAACAATGAAATAATTGCACAATTTTAAACTGAGTGTCCAGAAGTAACATTGTAAAGATGTTATGTTCACTTTTTAAGATTTATATCATGTGGCAGGAGAAAAAAAATGGAAAATCTCCAAATGAGCTTAACTCACTCTAATGTACACATAAACATAGAAAAACAGAAAACAAGTCCAAACAATGAAATAATAGCAACATTTTACACTGAGTGTCCAGAAGTAACATTGTAAGGATGTTATGTTCACTTTTTTAAGTTTAAATCATGTGGCATGAAAATAAAATGGAAAATCTCCAAATGAGCTTAACTCACTCCAATGCGCAAGTAAACATAGAAAAACAGAAAACAAGTCCAAACAATGAAATAATTGCAAAATTTTACACTGAGTGTCCAGAAGTAACATTGTAAAGATGTTATGTTCACTTTTTAAGGTTTATATCACGTGGCAGGAGAAAAAAATGGAAAATCTCCAAATGAGCTTAACTCACTCTAATGTACACATAAACATAGGAAAACAGAAAACAAGTCCAAACAATGAAATAATTGTAAATTTTACACTGAGTGTTCAGAAGTAACATTGTAAGGATGTTATGTTCACTTTTCAAGGTTTATATCATGTGGCAGGAGAAAAAAATGGAAAATCTCCAAATGAGCTTAACTCACTCCAATGCGCAAGTAAACATAGAATAACAGAAAACAAGTCCAAACAATGAAATAATTGCAAAATTTTACAATGAGTGTCCAGAAGTAACATTATATAGATGTTATGTTCACTTTTTAAGGTTTATATCATGTGGAAGGAGAAAAAAATGGAAAATCTCCAAATGAGCTTAACTCACTCTAATGTACACATAAACATAGAAAAACAGAAAACAAGTCCAAACAATGAAATAATAGCAGCATTTTACACTGAGTGTCCAGAAGTAACATTGTAAGGATGTTATGTTCACTTTTTTAAGTTTAAATCATGTGGCAGGAGAAAAAAATGGAAAATCTCCAAATGAGCTTAACTCACTCTAATGTACACATATACATAGAAAAACAGAAAACAAGTCCAAACAATGAAATAATTGCAAAATTTTACACTGAGTGTCCAGGAGTAACATTGTAAAGATGTGATGTTCACTTTTTAAGGTTTATATAATGTGGCAAGAGAAAAAAATGGAAAATCTCCAAATGAGCTTAACTCACTCTAATGCACACATAAACATAGGAAAACAGAAAACAAGTCCTAACACCGAAATAATTGCAAAATTGTACACTGAGTGTCCAGAAGTAACGTAAAGATGTTAGGTTCACTTTTTAGGGTTTAAATCATGTGGCAGGAGAAAAAAATGCAAAATCTCCAAATGAGCTTAACTAACTCTAATGTACACATAAACATAGAAAAACAGAAAACAAGTCCAAACAATGAAATAATTGCAAAATTTTACACTGAGTGTCCAGGAGTAACATTGTAAAGATGTTATGTTCACTTTTTTAAGTTTAAATCATGTGGCAGGAGAAAAAAATGGAAAATCTCCAAATGAGCTTAACTCACTCCAATGCGCAAGTAAACATAGAAAAACAGAAAACAAGTCCAAACAATGAAATAATTGCAAAATTTTACACTGAGTGGCCAGAAGTAACATTGTAAAGATGTTATGTTCACTTTTTAAGGTTTATATAATGTGACAAGAGAAAAAAAAGTGAAAATCTGAAAATGAGCTGAACTCACTGTAATGCGCACAGAAACATAGATATACAGCAAATAGATCCAAACGAAATCATTGGAAAATCTCACACTGAGTGTCCAGATTTAAGTTTAAATTGATGTTACGTTCATTTTTGAGGTTTATATCATGTGGTAGGAGAAAAAAGTGAAAATCTGAAAATGAGCTTAACTCACTGTAATGCGCACAGAAACATAGATATTCAGCAAACAGATCCAAACAATGAAATCATTGGAAAATCTCACACTGAGTGTCCAGAAGTAACATTGTTTAGATGGTATGTTCATTTTTAGGGTTTATATCATGTGGCAGGAGAAAAAAAGTGAAAATCTGAAAATAAGCTCAACTCACTGTTATGAACACATAAACATAGAAAAACAGAAAACAAGTCTTGCTAAATTTTACACTGAGTGTCCAGAAGTAACATTGTTTAGATGTTATGTTCAATTTTAAGGTTTATATCATGTGGCAGGAGAAAAAAAGTGAAAATCTGAAAATGAGCTTTGCTCACTGTAATGCGCACAGAAACATAGATATACAGCAAACAGATCCAAACAATGAAATCATTGGAAAATCTCACACTGAGTGTCCAGATTTAATTTTAATTTGATGTTACGTTCATTTTTGAGGTTTATATCATGTGGTAGGAGAAAAAAGTGAAAATCTGAAAATGAGCTTAACTCACTGTAATGCGCACAGAAACATAGATATACAGCAAACAGATCCAAACAATGAAATCATTGGAAAATCTCACACTGAGTGTCCAGAAGTAACATTGTTTAGATGGTATGTTCATTTTTAGGGTTTATATCATGTGGCAGGAGAAAAAAAGTGAAAATCTGAAAATTAGCTTAACTCACTGTAATGCGCACAGAAACATAGAAATAGAGCAAACACATCCAAACAATGAAATCATTTGATAATTTTACACTGTCTAGAAGTAACATTGTTTAGATGTTATGTTAATTTTTAAGGTTTATTTCATGTGGCAGGAGAAAATAAGTGAAAATCGGAAAATGAGCTTAACTCACTGTAATGCACACAGAAACATAGAAATAGAGCAAACAGATCCAAACAATGAAATCATTGCAAAATATTACATTGAATGTCAAGAAATAAGTTTAAATAGATGTTACGTTCATTTTTGAGGTTTATATCATGTGGTAGGAGAAAAAAGTGAAAATCTGAAAATGAGCTTAACTCACTGTAATGCGCACAGAAACATAGATATACAGCAAACAGATCCAAACAATGAAATAATTGGAAAATCTCACACTGAGTGTCCAGAAGTAACATTGTTTATATGGTATGTTCATTTTTAAGGTTTATATCATGTGGCAGGAGAAAAAAAGTGAAAATCTGAAAATAAGCTTAACTCACTGTAATGCGCACAGAAACATAGAAATGGAGCAAACACATCCAAACAATGAAATCATTCGATCATTTTACACTGAGTGTCTAGAAGTAACATTGTTTAGATGTTATGTTCATTTTTAAGGTTTATATCATGTGGCAGGAGAAAAAAATGGAAAATCTCCAAATGAGCTTAACTCACTCTAATGTACACATAAACATAGAAAAACAGAAAACAAGTCCAAACAATGAAATAATTGCAAAATGTTACACTGAGTGTCCAGGAGTAACATTGTAAAGATGTGATGTTCACTTTTTTAAGTTCAAATCATGTGGCACGAGAAAAAAATGGCAAATCTCCAAATGAGCTTAACTCACTCCATTGCGCAAGTAAACATAGAAAAATAGAAAAAAAGTCCAAACAATGAAATAATTGCAAAATTTTACACTCAGTGTCCAGAAGTAACATTGTAAAGATGTTATGTTCACTTTTTAAGGTTTATATCATGTGGCAGGAGAAAAAAATGAAACATCTCCAAATGAGCTTAACTCACTCCATTGCGCAAGTAAACATAGAAAAACAGAAAACAAGTCCAAACAATGAAATAATTGCAAAATTTTACACTGAGTGTCCAGAAGTAACATTGTAAAGATGTTATGTTCACTTTTTAAGGTTTATATAATGTGGCAAGAGAAAATAATGGAAAATTTCCAAATGAACTTAACTCACTCTAATGCACACATGAACATAGGAAAACAGAAAACAAGTCCTAACACTGAAATAATTGCAAAATTTTACACTGAGTGTCCAGAAGTAACGTAAAGATGTTAGGTTCGCTTTTTAAGGTTTATATCATGTGGCAGGAGAAAAAAATGAAACATCTCCAAATGAGCTTAACTCACTCCATTGCGCAAGTAAACATAGAAAAACAGAAAACAAGTCCAAACAATGAAATAATTGCAAAATTTTACACTGAGTGTCCAGAAGTAACATTGTAAAGATGTTATGTTCACTTTTTAAGGTTTATATCATGTGGCAGGAGAAAAAAATGAAACATCTCCAAATGAGCTTAACTCACTCCATTGCGCAAGTAAACATAGAAAAACAGAAAACAAGTCCAAACAATGAAATAATTGCAAAATTTTACACTGAGTGTCCAGAAGTAACATTGTAAAGATGTTATGTTCACTTTTTAAGATTTATATAATGTGGCAAGAGAAAAAAATGGAAAATCTCCAAATGAGCTTAACTCACTCTAATGCACACATAAACATAGGAAAACAGAAAACAAGTCCTAACACCGAAATAATTGCAAAATTTTACACTGAGTGTCCAGAAGTAACGTAAAGATGTTAGGTTCACTTTTTAAGGTTTAAATCATGTGGCAGGAGAAAAAAATGGAAAATCTCCAAATGAGCTTAACTAACTCTAATGTACACATAAACATAGAAAAACAGAAAACAAGTCCAAACAATGAAATAATTGCAAAATTTTACACTGAGTGGCCAGAAGTAACATTGTAAAGATGTTATGTTCACTTTTTAAGGTTTATATAATGTGACAAGAGAAAAAAATGGAACATCTCCAAATGAGCTTAACTCACTCTAATGCACACTTTAACATAGAAAAACAGAAAACAAGTCTTGCAAAATTTTACACTGAGTGTCCAGAAGTAACATTGTTTAGATGTTCATTTTTAAGGTTTATATCATGTGGCAGGAGAAAAAAAGTGAAAATCTGAAAATGAGCTGAACTCACTGTAATGCGCACAGAAACATAGATATACAGCAAATAGATCCAAACGAAATCATTGGAAAATCTCACACTGAGTGTCCAGATTTAAGTTTAAATTGATGTTACGTTCATTTTTGAGGTTTATATCATGTGGTAGGAGAAAAAAGTGAAAATCTGAAAATGAGCTTAACTCACTGTAATGCGCACAGAAACATAGATATACAGCAAACAGATCCAAACAATGAAATCATTGGAAAATCTCACACTGAGTGTCCAGAAGTAACATTGTTTAGATGGTATGTTCATTTTTAGGGTTTATATCATGTGGCAGGAGAAAAAAAGTGAAAATCTGAAAATAAGCTTAACTCACTGTAATGAACACATAAACATAGAAAAACAGAAAACAAGTCTTGCTAAATTTTACACTGAGTGTCCAGAAGTAACATTGTTTAGATGTTATGTTCAATTTTAAGGTTTATTCATGTGGCAGGAGAAAAAAAGTGAAAATCTGAAAATGAGCTTTACTCACTGTAATGCGCACAGAAACATAGATATACAGCAAACAGATCCAAACAATGAAATCATTGGAAAATCTCACACTGAGTTTCCAGATTTAATTTTAATTTGATGTTATTTTCATTTTTGAGGTTTATATCATGTGGTAGGAGAAAAAAGTGAAAATCTGAAAATGAGCTTAACTCACTGTAATGCGCACAGAAACATAGATATACAGCAAACAGATCCAAACAATGAAATCATTGGAAAATCTCACACTGAGTGTCCAGAAGTAACATTGTTTAGATGTTATGTTAATTTTTAAGGTTTATTTCATGTGGCAGGAGAAAAAAAGTGAAAATCTGAAAATTAGCTTAACTCACTGTAATGCGCACAGAAACATAGAAATAGAGCAAACACATCCAAACAATGAAACCATTGGAAAATCTCACACTGAGTGTCCAGAAGTAACATTGTATAGATGGTATGTTAATTTTTAAGGTTTATATCATGTGGCAGGAGAAAAAAGGTGAAAATCTGAAAATAAGCTTAACTCACTGTAATGCGCACAGAAACATAGAAATGGAGCAAACACATCCAAACAATGAAATCATTGGATAATTTTACACTGAGTGTCTAGAACAGGCATCACCAAATGGCGGACCTCGGTCCGGACCCGGACCCAGTGATGGTTCTGTCCGGACCCGTGAGCCGTGACCAATCTCTGATAAACGAGAATAGCAGATTTTCATGGAGCATTTTTTTTTGACGGTCGCAACTATTGACGGCGGGCGCTGCTACTCGAGTTAATACGGCAATAGCTTCACTCAGTTGAGCCAATCAAATCCTTTGTTTACCCTGTGCGGCCGGCGCACCAGAGCAGTGAGGAAGAGACATGGCTTGCTCCAAAAGAAGGAAGGTTGATGCGGAAAATCGCTGTTTTAAAGATGAATGGACGGAGAAGTTTATGTTCATTCTTCCGGCAGGCAATTCAAAACCAGTGTGCCTCATATGCTCCGAAAACGTCGCATTAATTAAAAGTGGCAACGTGAAGCGGCACTACGAAAAAAAGCACAGCTCTTTTGAGCAATGTTTTCCCCTGAAGTCCGAGCTGAGGGCGCACAAAATAACCGAACTGCAAGCCCAGTATGACAGGTCTACCCGACTCATCACGCATTCATTTACAGCCCAGCAACGTGCAAACGAATGTTCACTGAAGGTATCGTGGATTTTGGGGCAACACAAAAAAACGTTTAGTGATGGGACAGTTGTGAAGGGGTGCTTAAATGCTGTTGCTGAGACATTATTTGAGGGGAAACACAAAGATGAGATGTGTGAAAAAATCAAACAAATCCCGATGTCAGCTTCAACAGCAACCAGAAAATCAGAAATGTTATTAGATGATGTTTTGGCACAGCTTGATGCAGCCATTCAGAGTGCACCATGCATTTCTTTAGCCATTGACGAATCTACAGATGTTACTGATAATGCCCAGCTTTTGGTGTATGTGAGATTTTTTCACAAAGATAAGAAGGAGCTCTGTGAGGACTTGCTGGGTGTAACACCACTTGAAACACACACAAGAGGAGAGGACATATATGCAGCAATAAAAGAGATGCTGACAAAGAGGGGCATAGATCTGAAACAGGTTGTCTCTGTCACCACGGATGGTGCTCCTGCCATGGTGGGAAAAGAGCGGGGATCTGTGTCCTGGATGAAAGAGGACAACCCAGATCTTATTGCTTACCACTGTCTCATCCATCAGACTGTTCTGTGTGCCACTCTATCAGAACATTTTTCTGAAGTAATGAACACAGTGATGAAACTCATCAACTTCCTTAGGGCATCCTCATCCCTTCAGCATCGCCTCCTGAGAGAATTTCTGGAAGATGTTGAGGCAAATGCCAATGACCTGCTACTGCACAACAATGTTAGGTGGCTGAGTAAGGGCAATGCACTGGGACGTTTCTGGTCTATTCAAAAAGAAATAGAAGCTTTCTTAAAGCAGGTCAAGAGCCAGAGAGCCACAAAGTTTTCACTGTTTCTACAAGATGAGCACAAGATGGATATGGTTGCTTTTTTGGTTGACATTACATCACATCTTAATGTGCTCAATTTAAAGCTGCAGGGCCAGAACAATTCAGTTGCGGATTTGATGACAGCCGTTCGCTCTTTCCAGAGGAAGCTGGACATTTTCAAAGAAGATATTGATGCAGAGTGTGAACACTTCCCAAAACTGCAGGAACAGATGCAGGGTGAGAGAGATGTTTCTCCCTATGTTGACTTCCTCAGCAAGCTGATTGAAAACTTCAGTAACAGGTTCAACAGCTTCTGCCTTGGGCCACAGCTCCTCCTGCTAATCCAGAATCCTTTCCTCATCAGAGAGGTCAGAGGATTTTCAAAGGAGGTGACACGTGTTCAAGTGGGCACATGCAGGATCTGTACAGCTTGAGCTCATTGATCTGCAAGGAAATGCTGCATTAAAAGAGCATTTTGAGGCAACTGACCCTGCTACCTTCTGGCTGCAGACTGTGTCTGAGAGTGTGTTCCCCGGTCTAACTAAAGTAGCACTGCACACCTTGACCATGTTTGGATCCACTTACAGCTGGAGTCAGCATTTTCCACCATGAACATCATCAAAAACAAGAACCGTTCTAGGCTGACGAATAGCCACTTGCATGTCTGCATGAGGATGACCCTGACTCCATTCCAACCCAGATTTAAATCACTGGCAGGGCAGTCACATTTTTTTCTCATTAAGAGAAAAATAATAATCAAAAGAGAAAGCTGGTGTCCAAGCTGTTATCATTTTTTCCCTAAAAGAGCCATTTCTTATTTATTGTTTTCTTAAGATGTTGACCTGTCAGTTTTGTAGACTGAGACCTCTTTGATTTTAAGAAAATAGTCAATGCTCTGTTTGCTCTTGTTTTGTGCCTAAAAGTGACACTTTTTATTAATTATTTCCTGAAGATGTTTAGATGTTGCTACTTTTTTTTTTTACTTGAAGTGTGTTTCTTTAGGCTGGGACTTCTTTAATTTAACAGAAAAAAATGGGTTGTAGGCTCTGTTTTATTTATTTTATTCTGAGGTTTCTGTTTTGAATGTAAAAAAAAGGCCTTAAATTTATTTGCCAGCAGCACTACTTTTATTTATGGTCAAAGAGCTAGTTTACTATACCAGTTCACTCTGTTAAAGGTTTCCTGCATTCACAATAAATAATATTGAAACCATATGAAAAAGTGTGTTGAAATGAAAATGTTCGGACCTTTTAGTTGGAGGAAATTTTAGTAACTGGACCTCGTTGACTTTTAATTGAATACCCCTGGTCTAGAAGTAACATTGTTTAGATGTTATGTTCATTTTTAAGGTTTATTTCATGTGGCAGGAGAAAAAAAGTGAAAATCGGAAAATGAGCTTAACTCACTGTAATGCGCACAGAAACATAGAAATAGAGCAAACAGATCCAAACAATGAAATCATTGCAAAAACTCACACTGAGTGTCCAGAAGTAACATTGTTTAGATGTTATGTTAATTTTTTAAGGTTTATATCATGTGGCAGGAGAAAAAAAGTGAAAATCTGAAAATGAGCTTAACTCACTGTAATGCGCACAGAAACATAGAAATTAAGCAAACAGATCCAAACAATGAAATCATTGTAAAATCTTACACTGAATGTCCAGATTTAAGTTTAAATTGATGTTACGTTTATTTTTGAGGTTTATATCATGTGGCAGGAGAAAAAAAGTGAAAATCTGAAAATGAGCTTAACACAGATGTGCACAGAAACAAAGAAATGGAGCAAACACATCCAAACAATGAAATCATTGGATAATTTTACACTGAGTGTCCAGAAGTAACATTGTTTAGATGTTATGTTTATTTTTAAGGTTTATTTCATGAGGCAGGAGAAAAAAAGTGAAAATCTGAAAATAAACCTTCCAGATTATTTCGTACCTCAACTGGTCCACAGCGACCTCGCCAAGTTTGAAGGTGATTGCTCAAAAACTGTAGGATTTGGAATATACGACAAGCGCTGGTGTAAATTCGCCAAAAACGCCTCCGTTTTCGCATTCAATCCAAAATGGCGGCCTTCCTGTAGGATTCACAGGAAACTTCTCATCAACTTTTATTTAAAGATCAACCTAATGAACGTGTGTACCAAGTTTCGTTCATGTACGTTATACCTGACAGGAGTTGACCTAGTAGCACTTTTTTTCGTCAGTGTTTAGCCCCGCCCACTTCCATTTTTTCACACACATTCCCCGAACCACTTTCATTCGGCGATTTAAGCCAGGTCTGTTGCTGTCCCAAAAATTCATGAGGTTTGGGATACGTTCAGGCCTTCAAAAACGCGCATTCCATTTGGGAAGAATAATAATAACTAGGACCACAAGCTGTATTAACCGGTTCGAGTGTGTCCATTAACATGTTCAGGGAAGTTCCCTTGACTCACATATCATGTTGCGTGGAGATCTGGCAATGTACGGCAAAGTTATATTCTACTTCCTGTTTTGGCGTTCCACTTCCTGTTTGGAGTTTAGCTTTTTGCAGACATGTCCAGGATAGGTTCCTGGTCTCACATGTCAAGTTTTCTGCAGATCAATCAATGTACGGTAAAGTTAGAGGGAACTTCCTGTTTAAAATGGCTGACTTCCTGTTAGGTCAACGGCGTGTCCATTAACATGTTCAGGGAAGTTCCATGACTCACATATCAAGTTCCGTGCAGATTGGGCAATGTACGGCAAAGTTATATTCTACTTCCTGTTTCGGCGGTTCTACTTCCTGTCAGTAGGTCGTCTTTTGCTGACATGGTCAAGGCGGTTTTGTGGTTTCACGCCTTTGACCCGAAAATTCGTGAGGTTTGGGATACGTTCAGGCCTTCAAAAAAGCACATTCCTCGTGGGAAAAATAATAATAATAATGATAACTAGGACCGCAAGCGGTATTAATGGGTTCGAGCTTGAAGCGCGCGTCTCGATGTGCGCCCACCTTGACACTTGCGCCCTGATCTCGTCTCTCGTTCATTCACTGCTTGCTGTTGTAGTTATTATCAGCGCGGTCCATGCGGATGTTGGGCTGCAGAGGCTAAAGTCACATATTATTTCCTGTTAAGTGCGTTACACTTTCTGTTGGGAGAACACTGTTTGCATGTTCAGGATAGGTCCCTGGCCTCACATATCAAGTTCCGTGTAGATCGGTCAATGTACGGTAAAGTTAGAGGGCACTTCCTGTTTAAAATGGCTGACTTCCTGTTGGGTCAAAGGCGTGTCCATTAACATTTCAGGGAATTTCCCTTGACTCACTTATCATGTCACATGGAGATCGGGCAATGTACGGCAAAGTTACATTCTACTTCCTGTTTTGGTGTTCTACTTCCTGTTTGGAGTTTAGCTTTCGCAGACATGTCCAGGATAGGTTCCTGGTCTCACATGTCAAGTTCCGTGCAGATCAATCAATGTACGGTAAAGTTAGAGGGAACTTCCTGTTTAAAATGGCTGACTTCCTGTTAGGTCATAGGCGTGTCCATTAACATGTTCAGGGAAGTTCCCTTGACTCACATATCATGTCGCGTGGAGATCGGGCAATGTATGGCAAAGTTACATTCTACTTCCTGTTTTGGCGTTCCACTTCCTGTTTGGAGTTTAGCTTTCGCAGACATGTCCAGGATAGGTTCCTGGTCTTACATGTCAAGTTCCGTGCAGATCAATAAATGTACGGTAAAGTTAGAGGGAACTTCCTGTTTAAAATGGCTGACTTCCTGTTGGGTCATAGGCGTTTCCATTAACATGTTCAGGGAAGTTCCCTTGACACACATATCACGATAATGTATGTCAAAGTTACATTCTACTTCCTGTTACGGCAGAACTACTTCCTGTCAGGAGGTCGTGTTTTGCTGACATGGTCAGAGAGGTTTTGTGGTGCCACATATTACGTATTAGGAGGATACAACAATTTGAATTTGAATTTGAATTTGAATGACTTTATTCCTCCCCCAGGGGGGAAACACATTTACAACAGCTCAATTAAGGCGACAAGAGGTGCATAAGGGCATGATAAGTAGGAAGAAAGACAACGTAAATATAAAGACAATGTATATAATCCCTGTTATAGCAGCATAAAGAAGTGTGAAATGTAATTTTATATCTAGCAACCAGGGGGCGCTGCTTTTTAAATTTGATATTTTCATATAGACTTCTTCAGGGTCGGACTGTGATCAGTCCAAGGAAGCTTGGTTCAGATTGGAACAGGATTTGCAAAGTTATAACAGTTTGTCTTTTGTTGCACAGTAAATGGCATAGTCTGCCGTCACCAGGGGGCGATGTTTTAGACATTGAATATTGTCATATGGACTTCTCCAGGGCATCAGTCTAGGGCAGGACATTGGATCCACCATCGCAAAGTTATAATCGTTTCGTTGTCTGTTTTTACAAATCAGAATGTTTGCCAACTTTGGCGCACCCTATCTCGTACGCCATGCGACATTTTATAAAACCTTCAATAACTTTTGATCCTCAACTGGTCCACATTGACCTCACCAAGTTTGAAGGTGATAGCACAAAAGCTCTACGACAAGTTTGTTCATATACCAAATGTAGTTATGTCTGCTGTCACCAGGGGGCGCTGTTTTCTAAATTGAATGTTTACATATAGACCTCTTCAGTGTCGAACTATCATCAATCCAAGGAAGTTTGGTTCAAATCGGAACAGGATTCACAAAGTTATCATCATAAATGTACTTTGTTTTGTTTATAATTCTCTCACCACCAGGAGGCGCTGTTTTCGAACGTGACCGTTTTTTCATAGTCGTCTTTAGGAACTATCGATCATGAACCACGGCAAGTTTGGTTTGGATCTGACCTTCCATCTCAAAGTTATTAGAGATTTGTTCAAAATCAGAATGTTCGCCAACTTTGGTGCCCCCTATCTCGTACCCCATGAGACATTTTATAAAACCTTCAATACCTTTTGATC
The DNA here is from genome assembly GCF_963457635.1 of Microchirus variegatus. Lineage (NCBI taxonomy): Eukaryota > Metazoa > Chordata > Actinopteri > Pleuronectiformes > Soleidae > Microchirus > Microchirus variegatus. Next base: position 25,340,827 of record NC_139802.1, on the reverse strand, counting down.
CTCAACTCGTCCACATTGACCTCGCCAAGTTTGAAGGTGATAGCACAAAAGCTCTACGACAAGTTCGTTAAAGTACCAAATGTAGTTGTCTGCTGTCACCAGGGGGGCGCTGTTTTCTAAAGTGAATATTTTCATATAGACTTCTTCAGGGTCGGACTGTGATCAATCCAAGGAAGTTTGGTTTAAATCGGAACAGGATTCACAAACTTATCATCATAAATGTACTTTCTTTTGTTTATGTTTCTCTCACCACCAGAAGGCGCTGTTTTCAAACTTGACCGTTTTTTCATAGTCATCGTTAGGAACTATCGATCATGAACCACAGCAAGTTTGGTTCAGATATGACCTTCCATCGCAAAGATATAAGAGATTTGTTCAAAATCAGAATGTTTGCCAACTTTGGCGCCCCCTATCTCGTACCCCATGCGACATTTTATAAAACCTTCATTACCTTTTGATCCTCAACTTGTCCACATTGACCTCGCCAAGTTTGAAGGTGATAGCACAAAACACAAAAGCTCTACGACAAGTTCGTTCAAGTACCAAATGTAGTTGTGTCTGCTGTCACCAGGGGGGCGCTGTTTTCTAAAGTGAATATTTTCATATAGACTTCTTCAGGGTCGGACTGTGATCAATCCAAGGAAGTTTGGTTTAAATCGGAACAGGATTCACAAACTTATCATCATAAATGTACTTTCTTTTGTTTATGTTTCTCTCACCACCAGAAGGCGCTGTTTTCAAACTTGACCGTTTTTTCATAGTCGTCTTTAGGAACTATCGATCATGAACCACGGCAAGTTTGGTTCGGATCTGACCTTCCATCGCAAAATTAAATGAGATTTGTTCAAAATCAGAATGTCTGCCAACTTTGGTTCCCCCTATCTCGTACGCCATGCGACATTTTAAAAAACCTTCAATAACTCTTGATCCTCAACTGGTCCACATTGACCTCACAAAGTTTGATAGTGATAGCACAAAAGCTCTATGACAAGTTCGTTCAAATATCAAATGTCGTTCTGTCTGCTGTCACCAGGGGGCGCTGTTTTCTAAATTGAATATTTACATATAAACTTCTTCAGTGTCAAACTATCATCAATCCAAGGAAGTTTGGTTCAAATCGGAACAGGATTCACAAAGTTATCATCATAAATGTACTTTGTTTTGTTTATGTTTCTCTCACCACCAGAAGGCGCTGTTTTCAAACTTGACCGGTTTTTCATAGTCGTCTTTAGGAACTATCGATCATGAACCACAGCAAGTTTGGTTCGGATATGACCTTCCATCGCAAAGATATAAGAGATTTGTTCAACATCAGAATGATCGCCAACTTTGGCGCCCCCTATCTCGTACACCGTGCGACATTTTAAAAAACTTTCAATAACTTTTGATCCTCAACTCGTCCACATTGACCTCGCCAAGTTTGAAGGTGATAGCACAAAAGCTCTACGACAAGTTCGTTCAAATAGCAAATAAAATTCTGTCTATTGTCACCAGGGGGCGCTGTTTTCGAAATATAATATTTTTATATAGATCTTCGGGGCTGGAGGAACATCAATCCGAGGAAGTTTGGTTCAGATTGGACCAGGACTCCCAAAGTCCTGGTCGGATTTTTTTTGACGCAAAAATCCGACTTTGCACCGCGCAGCTCGCTACACCGTTAAACAATGTGCTATCATATTCAACACACATCATCTACCATGTGTTTTTGAGTGTTTTCAGTCATTTTGAGTTGGATACGACAATCTCTGTAAAAATGATTACCGAAATCGTAAATAAACTTTTTTTTTAATATTTTCTTCCACCACCAGAAGGTGATGGTTTCAAACGCGATCATTTTTGCATAGGTGTCTTCAGCAACTATCCATCATCAATCATGGCAAGTTTGACTCCGACTTGACCTTCCATCGCAAAGTGCTTCGTTGCGTGTTGGGAAAATTTGGAATTTTTGACAACTTTGGCGCCCCCTATCTCGTGCGCCATGCAATATTTAAAAAAACTTTCCAGATTATTTCGTACCTCAACTGGTCCATAGCGACCTCCCCGAGTTTGAAGGTGATTGCTCAAAAACTGTAGGATTTGGAATATACGACAAGCACTGCTGTAAATTTGCCAAAAACGCCTCCGTTTTCGCGTTCAATCCAAAATGGCGGCCTTCCTGTAGGATTCACAAAAATCTTGTGATTGACTTTTACTCATGGCACAACCTAAAGTTTGTTCCATTCTGGACCACCTCCCGAACACTGACTCTCAGCTGCAAAGGTGTCCTCCCAATGCTAAATCCCCTCTTTGCCTCGTACCATCCCTTGTTATGTTTAATAAATATTGTTTATAATTACACTACTGTCTCCTCTGCATTTTCGGGTCCATTTAAACCACTCATTAATGGGATCGTAATATGTATACTGTTATATTTGATTACGGGATGGTTGTTTATCTGTCCTAATATATGCACATTTTGCTAGTTATTTTGAACCAGCTCTTAAAAGTGATCAAAACTAACACATTTAAAAAAAAAAAAAATTAAAACTAAGTAAAATCCAAAACTATTGTTATAACCTTGTTCCATAATCAGTATTTTAATTCAGACAACATTTAATCTGTCTGTATGAACAAACTCTTCAGATTAAAGCATCAGTAGCGTCTGAAAAAACGCTCACCTTCTTCTCCTCGCTCACAGTTGGACAGAGGAGTCTCCTTCATCCTCACAATGATTTTATGTCATGTAAATAACAAATTAAATACTGAAACTGAAACTCACATGCAACCCCCTGAATTTCACCAAAATCACCATAGACTTCAAAACATTGATATGGATCAACGCATGATCATAAGAATTGACATCCTACACAAAAATAGCTCAATGTACGCAACCGGATGTGCCCAGACTAGTGCCCGGAGCAGGACGATCTGCTGTTCCGGAGAACCGCTGTTTACGTAACCGGACCGGGTTTTTTCAGAGATCTCGCTGAGCCCGAGATTACAATACAACACAGCGTTCTCAGCAGTGGCTGAACTGTTTGTTTTGAACCTTCAGGGCTTCTTAAATAAGGTAATGACGCAGATACACACTAAAAAACAGCGTTAATTGGAACTTCCGGTCTAGGACGCTTTAAATGATTCCTTTGATAGAGGTTGTTCTAGTCACTGAATCTTTACCTTTACTTTCATTTCCCAAGACATCCTGTCTGTTAGTGGCCAACCTCTCAACCTATCTGGATACTAACACAAGACCCTGAGGCATTCTTTCATTGTGAGTCAGTTTTGAGTCCACACCTCTTTTCTCTCTCGCTCTCTCTCTCTCTCTCTCTAGCAGAGAATAGAAACAAACACATTTTTCTGCCTGAAACCAGGAAACCAATCAAGGCTTTGCACCAAGAAGAAGAGACACAGAGGATGTGACATCAAGACAGAGAGTGAGAGAATAAAGAGAGCAGCAGCAGTTGAGGCCATGACAGAGAGCAGGTTCCATGTGCTGTGAGTACATGCCTCAGCTCTGTTGACCTTGATAATACAGAACTGGGTACGAGCGTGAATGTGGAGTGAATGGCTGAATGTGTAGAGATTTAGAGGAGGTTGTTGACAAAAAAGTGTTGGGTTTATTGTTGTTTTTTTTTCTTCCTTTGTCAGAGTTGACATCCTGTGTGTTAGTTACTGATTCACAGCAGTGGAAGTTTTGGACATACATTTCTTAAATGCTATTGATTGCACACAGCCACTGCTGGTTAATGTAAAGCTGTTATATTACCACTTATATAAGTTTAGCTATGGTTTATTGTTATCCCCCCACTCATTCACACAAACAGACTGACATTTAAAGTAGGTTTTTGTATCAGACTGCAGTGAAATTATGGCAGGAGCAGGTTCAGGAACCTCAAGGTTTCAGCCCCCGATGAGTGGAGACCGGCGGCTGGTGGATAAGGCCCTCAGAAGACTAGCAAGGCTCCATGAGCTGTGCACAAACCGACGCCTGGGTCTGAGGAACAGTCCACCATACCTGCCAGAGCTGGTATCTGAGATCACAGCTCTGCTCCTGAAGGTTTGGGAGCCCTACAGAGGATCCACGGCCACAGGTGGACATGTACCGCGGGGCGATGAGGCTGTCTACCTGGGAGTCCATGTCAGGAACCTGCTGGATAAGACAGACAGAGCTGTGCTGCTGTTTAACGAGGGACGGGAGAAGATATTTGAGGAGACATCAAACTGCAGGTGAGAAAAAACAAGAATAAATAAAAGGACCCAAAACATTGAAAATTATAGGAAGAAATCACACCTTACCTTCACTTTTTACCAGTTTTCTCTTTATTGACATTATTACAAAGATACAAAGTGGCAACTAAAAATAAACAAATTAATATATTAACTACAAGGGGTTGAGACGGAGAAATTATCTATATTAATTTTAAAGTAAATTGGCAATCAAAGTCCTGGCAAAGCTGGAATATAATAGAACAGAACAGAATATAATAGAAATGAAAAAATGGGCAGAAGTTAACAGCAAAGGGGACATTAATTTCAGTCGCTAAATGTGGATGTGAAACCACTCTTCACTCAGAATTTAAAAATTTTAATCATTTACTGACAGCATGAAAGTAATTATCCGCAGCTAGGCAAATAATGTGTCATGTGTTGTTTTTGTTTAAAAAAAGTAAAGCAATGAGAGTTAAATTAGTTTCATTAAAGGCAGTGAATTTGTGACGTGCACAGCATGAAAACATTACGCTTCCAAAGCAACATGTCTCTGACACATCATGCTGTTTTCATAATTATTTTTCTAAGTTGAGTACATTCTATTTTATTTGAAAGACAATTCCAAAAAAACTACCTCACAAGACCTCACACACGACCTGAGCAGGTGAAATGAGAAAAATACTCTATTTGATTGACATTTAAAGATTAAATATTTCATTTATCTTCTCAGCATATGAACCTTCCAAAAAATGCAAATTGACCGTAAGAAATAGTAGAAAGACACACATCTCATAAAGGATTATCCAATGATCCGGGCTATTTAGAAAATGTAGTATACCATAAAAGCAGTCTATATTTTCAAAATGTGAAATAAAATTACCACATTCTTCTAAGTTTGATTTGATGGGCACAGTTATACGGAGTCACTTTTTCCTCTGAGGCCAGAACCACATCATCGTGATGCTAATGTGACAAAAGTAGACAGAGGAACGCTAAATTCTGAATGTGACAGCTTCATCGAGAGTGTTTCTTTATCTTTATTTATTTTTACATTTTCTCAGTTTGTCACCACAGCTGGATACGATAGCTTTTACTGTATCAAGGTGCATCACATCATCATGACAGAAATATTCTTTTACTGAAATACATTATAAAATAGAATTTTTTTTTGTATTTTCAACCTAAATAATTGCTAATTGCTTGTTTTGTTGGCTGGAAAAATTCTGGATCCATCACCTAACCTAATGTTTTAATTTGTATACCTCCTGGTGGGGGTCATCAATAACAAATTTAACATGAGTCAGAACATTTGTGATGCATGGAGTGGTGTATAATATATTCATGATGGGAAAATTCTGCTGTAAAAGTCAGATCAGCCATACGTGAAGATTTTTTGCATCATCTTCAGTAATTTTACATGCATACACTGTGGTCTTCTCTCCACAACTGTGTCTGCATGGGCAGTCATGTGGACAATTCACTTCTTTTAAATGTATTTATTTATTTATGTTTAATGTGACTTAAATGTCACAGCCTATTCTATAAAGTGTTTTTTTAAGTGTCTCATTCTAAAATTTTCTCTCAGACTCACAGCAGTAAAGTGCATCAGCTGCAGTCTGTTTCTGTTAAATAGGTAAAAAACCGAATTCATAATCACTTTTTATGTGAGATTTCTGTAGGGCTGTAATCGGGCTAAAAGCAGAAGTGAGAGCAGACAGTACAGACAGTAAAAGACACCTGGACCACACACAGACAATTAAATAAGAATTGCTTAGTAAGAAGTTATCCATACAAATAAACATAGCAATACCACTGAAAAACAAAATAATTAAAGCTACAGTAACTAACAATAATTTTTTTCTGATAATGATTAAGGTGAACCATTCAATAGGTTCATAAAGCAAGACAGTATCAATTTGTTGTTAGGTGATTAACAGTCCTTCTTGTGGACTCTAGATGGCAACTTGATAAACAAAAATGATTTACATGAATATAATGTTGTATGATGTAAAATAGCTAAACAGGACATAAGATGTGTCCAGCAAGCACATAAAGACAGGGCCAGCATATTAAGTAAAGTATTTATTAACTGATCAAGAGGATCAAGAGTTTTCACAACCTTTACCAGATACATACAACAAACATAAGACAAGATAGTGCAGTCATATTATTCAATAAGTGTAAAGGAAAGTGCAGAATTCGATCTTAAAATGTGTTGCTAAATGCATCTTAGAACAATACAGTCTGATTGTCTGATTTGTGTGAAGTTTAACCTGCAGTTAAACCCTTATCGATATAAAAATCAACAATGTTAGCAAACAAGCTAAAGAATGTCACCTTAAATCCACTGCTACGAGCCATAAATGGCTAACACGTATGAAAGTATGAACTCCGTGGCACTGTTAACTGTTATAACTATGTGTACTTATCAGTTAGTGCTGGGACAGGTTAAAGGGATAGTTCGGAATTTTGAACATAAAACCTATTTTCCAACTCAGCCGGTGTGATGGAGACATCTGGAGACGTTTTCAAGAAATTTCATTCAGTTCTTCTAGTTGCCGAGTTCGCTGATGCTATGGCTAGCCCAAGTCAATGATACATGTTAGCATGTTATTAAAAACACTCATACCGACTCCACAGTGCACCCGAGGCAAATCGATTGTAACGGCAGACTATCGATGTACATATCTGTGTTGATAGAATAATATTTGAATATTTGTCGCATCGCATGGATTTTTGAGGGACTACTTTCTCAGCACTCAGGAAGTATGACGCGCTGCTGCTGCTGCTGCTGAGACATAAATCCTTCAAATTGCAAGGTTGGTTTTATTTCAAACATTCTATCAACACAGATATGTACATCGATAGTGTGGGATTTAGTGGCATTTATGGATGAAGTTGCATATTGCAATCAAAAGTAGAGAAAGCCTGTCCTCCAGCCAGTGTCTGATTTTGTCCAGTCTGAGCACAACCATGGAGCTATATTCTCTATATAATCTACATCTAGTAGATACCATGTTGTTCACTCCAGCCCAGTGTAGCTCAATTTGAATAAATAAAACTGGAAATTCAGGTGTTAAAGATGTTAATACACAGTGTTTACATGACATGATACATGATCAGAAATTAATAAGCAACAGTATACATATTATGGAATATAAGTGTATACTAATGAAGTTTAAAGTGAGATATAGTACTACAAATAATTAAGGTCTACAGTACTGCAGTCTAAATTGTATGAGTATGTTGGTATAAGTATGTGTGTATAAGAATGCAAAACAATGATAATAATATTAATGCAACATCCCCTATTTACCCATTTGGCTTATGGCTCAGGAACCAATGCAAGCTTCTACATAGACTAGGGGCTAATTGATGTATTAAAAAGATAAAAGATAACAGTTCTTGATTTAAAGTGTCTCTTAATACATACCCCTTATATCCTACACACTGTATCTTGACTGAAGGATCTTAGTTCTAAGTATTTCATCAAAGATCAACAGGATCAGATCTGCTGCTCATGAACACAATTTAATTTAGCCATACATTTTTGACAAATATGTTCAGCATTGGGTATTTTTTTAAGCTCTCATCGTCAGGGTGTGGCTAAGAGGAAATGGAAATGAATACAAAGTTAAATGCAGAGAGAGAGAGGCTGAAGAAAGACTGAAGAATAGCCTGAGGTGACAAACTGGCCCCTGGAACATTTTGTGGTATTTGCTGTCAGAGATAGAGCATCCTGTATGTGAGCTGGACTACCTTTTGTGTGCACGTGTGGAAAGTACTGACAGAGTTCTCTCAAATGAAACAGTATAATATAATATCATACGTTTTATGTATTTTTCTTAATTTACTGTATTTATTCAATTTATTCTTTGAGTCCAAAAAACACATATATATATATGTATATATATATATACGTATATATATATATACATATATATATACATACATAATTTGAGAGTTGTTTTGAGTCTCCCATGTTGCCACTCTTCAGAGAAGATGCAAATAGGAGAAACACTTACAATTGGCCCCCTTATATACCCTTTCTCATGATTGGATTCACCTGTGTATGAGGTCAAGGGTCACTGAGGTTACCAAACCAATTTTGAGTTCCAATAATTAGTGCTAAGCATATGCACATGCCTCATTTGAATAATAATAGGGGGGGGAGTGGCTTATTCTGTTATCATTTGTGTAGTCATACAGTGGTATGCAAAAGTTTTGTCACCCCAGTGGTATGCGTGGTATGGTAGTGGCACCCCTGTAAATGTTCATGATTTTCCTTTAAAAATCATTGGTTGTCTGAAAAATAAATTTCAGTTAAATATATCATATAGGAGACAAACACAGTGATAATTGAGACGTGAAATAAAGTTTATATGATTTACAGAAAGTGTGCAAGAATTATTCAAACAAAATGTCTGATTTATAAAGGAAAATCATGAACATTTACAGGGGTGCCACTACCATACCACGCATACCACTGTATTTCCATCATCTGTTTTTGTTGTTACATGAAAACAAAATATAAAAGATAGACACATATTTCTAATATCGGCTCTGTGGTGTAGTTTGGATGGATCAGTGTTACTGAATGAGCTGATAATGTCCTAACTCACAATTTAAATAATTAGCATCACAGTCAATACTTCACACACAAAGCTGTGTCATTCACACATGATTCAAGCACATCAGCACATGTTTGTGCTAGAGCTAGTAAATACATTAACAAGAAAAAACGTCCCTGTATGTGACTGAACACTAACGTTACGTATATGAAAACTCACCCATGAGGAGATAGAGTGGTGCTGGCGTCACATCATCAGCTCAGACAACTACTGTCTCTTTGTTGTTTTTGTGACGATGAAGTCTTCTAACACGTTAGCATAAAGATCGTTAGCTTAAAATGCTAACAGTCCACACACCAGCAGTCTCTGTGCTTTCTCTGTCCTTGTGAAAAAGTTCAGCCACAGACAATTATTGTCCTGTTCTCCTTGCCTTCCTTTGTTAAACAAAGCTTTGATGACGACTGCTTTGATGACAATCACTTTAATTTCGCACTGCACACACACACACATAACTGCTGGAATGTTCCAGACACTCTCTCTCTCCCCCTCCCCACCCTATCTCTCTGTATGTGCATATTAATTAGCCATGTGTATTCTCCATGACCGTCAGCTGATTGGCTGAAAAAGCAACAAAAGCTCTGGAATGTGAGATCGCCACACCCAAACTAGGAATGATTCACAGCGATAAAACAACCTTAATTCAAACACAGTTTATGATTTTAAGACCCACAATACTGTGATTTGAAGCATGTCGTGGCTTCTTCAAAACTTCAACTTGTGTAATTTTGAAAAAAACAGAAATCCCTAATTTTTCTCATTTTGCACTGGGCCGACATGTTCCCGCTTGGCCCGTGGCGGGTCACATATATATATATATATATATATGGGTCAATGACAAATAAAGCTTCCAAAAATGTGTTTTTAAAAAGTATTTTCAAAATAGATGTAATGCATATTTTTGAGTCCAGTACAATGTGTTTGAACATTTCTCATATATTGAATAACTATTCTAACTGTTTTAACTAATTTTTACAGTATTTTTAACTTCACAACAAAAAAAATGTCAGGTGGCAAAACCAACTATTTATAAAAATATATATACATTCTTAATATTTATTTTAAAATTAATTATTTGGCAAATATACCTTAAGGTGTCTACACTAGATAAACATTATTATTTTTATCATTGTGTTTTTTTTTTTTTACAATAATTTAAGACTTTTGCTCTCTGAATATCAGGTTTTAAGCATTCATAACATCCAATTGCACATTTAAAGGCAGGAAAATAATCAGTAATAATTCAGTATATAACTACACACATTACATTTATAAACATTGGTCACTTTGACATATCATTTATTGGTTTAAATTGGTTTCTCCACTTGACAAATATTGGTTGCACCACCTGACCACATTATTTATGACATGAAATATGCTGAAAAAAATGCATTTTCATTTAAAATAGTAAAATGTGTTTTGGACATCAGTTAAACCTAACCCTAACCAATCAAAAAAAATTCACATAACATTACATCTTTTTGATGGGGATCGAGTAGTCGTGATGAAGTGCAGGGGATCTGGGTAGAAAACGTGGTGACAGATTCTTAAAGAGCAGAGCTCACTTTTCATTGTTTTAACTCCATGTTCTCAATCTTTGTGGAGAAGATGCTTTAGTGCTGCAATTAATGGAATAACAGATGCATCAGATGAGCTGATCTCTTTAGTTAACTGCTCAGAGAGAGAGAATGTTCTCTGGTGTGAAGTCAATGTTCATAATCTGCTCAGTATGCAGCCAAGTTTCGCTTTAGTCTAAAGAGACTTTCCAGCATTTAATAGGTGCTGTTCCACAGTGTACTCGCTGTGTTTCGGCTGCCGAATTAGTGCATCTATATAACATCTTTATTGACAAGAACAATGTAACCGTAATAATGACATATTTGATGGTGTGACTTGAGTTTCAATCAGCACCTGGACAAGGGAGCGCTCGCCGATTACATGGGGGCGCAGCGGCCTTGATCCCTGGTTTAGAAAAATCTGTGGTGTATAAAAAAAATAGATTTAAAATAAATAAACAACAACACCTCTTAGCCTGGTGGGGGGCAAGTAAACCCTGGCGGCCGACCAGGCTTATAATGCACTGGGGGAAACCCTGTAATAATAATAATAATAACTGTTGTAGAACTTTCCGGCAGGTGAAACTATATGTGCTAGATGTTATGACTAACTCCATGGAGCATGCATAGTTCGTAATCAAAGCACAGTTGTCAGCTGGATCATTGTTAATACTGTGTCATGCTAATTTTGATAGTGATAGTGGCATCTAAAATGTACAAATTATCATGCAAAATGATTTGAAGTGTGTAATATTTTTCCATTCAAAACTAATAAACATTCTAGAAGTGTCATGGATAACCTTAGAGCCTTGAATAGCATTATATAGTGACATTCCTTGCAGTTGTGCCACCTGATTAACAGTTGTGCCACCTGACAATTGCAACTAAACTCAAATTAAACAGCTTCTGTTTGGATGCAAGCATTATTTTCTACCCTTGTCATGAAGGTCACACATAACACTTTTTTAAGAAATAAAGTTTTATGATAAAATCATTTTTTTCTAGTTTTACATTGGTTTACATTGGTTGTACCACACTGACATGGAAAATGTACCAACCTACATATAGTTGAAAGTAGTTATTTTTATCAGTATTTGAAAGAGATCTACAAACCTTTTAGCTTAGTCCAAAGGGTCTCTGGGGTTCCTGTGGCCGATGCAACATTTAGTTTACAACTATTGTCTCTTGACTTCAAAATAAAGTCCAATGTTTATGGTTGCACCACCCTGATATTTAGGAAATGTAAATTGCTGGACAAAAGCTTTGCAGTTATTTTTGCAGCTTTAAAACTATTGATATTAGGGAAAAATCATTATTCAAAAGACTTCAAACATAAAATAATGTCCAAGTATTTTATTTTGAGTTTATCATTATTAAAATAAATTTTTTAATAGTTTTCTTAGTCTGCTCACTTGCGCGGACAGCTGCATCACATGATTTCTTAGGGGTTTGATAAGCCAAAACATAAAATAATATAATTATTTGAATTTACTGAAAAATGCATGAAAATTAATAGGTTTATAGAATAAAGTGATAGATGTCATGAAAAGTCCATTTTATATAATGGACTTGGACACAGAAATATGCACGTCATGTCATTGACCCATATATATATATATATATATATATATATATATATATGTGTGTGTGTGTGTGTGTATGTATGTATATATGTATCTTCAACTGTTTTTTTATGTGTTTTTGGTTAAGATAGTGACACGTAATTAGTGTTAATTGTGTAGTGGTAACTTGGGTCACACATGTAATTGCTGCTTTATTTCATTGACATGTGTGCTGATGTATTGATTTGTAAACCACTTACTCTCCTACACCAAAGTCCATGGATACTTAACACCCAGGAGCCTCTAATTCATTACTAGTTTTACATTACAATAAAATGTGTTATAGATGTGTTATTTTGAGACTTCACCCTTTGAAATCATCACACAACCACACTTTAAAAAGCCTGAACTATCATAGAGGTGAACCATCAAGTTTGGTCATTAAAATATGTATAACTATGAACTGTACGAGAGCACAGGATTTCCAATTTTGTACTTTTTTTAGTTCGATATATCAGAAAGAAAACTGCTACTTCAAGCTAAATTGATCATTTTCTATGCCTTGCAACACAACTGATGGTCTACTGCATCTTTTGTTCTCAGGAGAAACCTGACCAAATTGTCTTTGCTGTTCAGTCACATGCTTTGGGAGATGAAGGCCATGTTCCCTGATGGATCTTTTCAGGGTGACACCTACAAGTTGACATCAACAGAGGCTAAGAAGTTTTGGTGGAAATTGTTTGGTAACAAGTGAGTGTGTGGAAATCTTGTGAGTTTTACATGTGCGTTATATACTCATTCAGCACATATCACTGATGTGTTCTGGCAGGTGTATAGTACAGTGGAATAGTTTTAAAGAGCAGCTCCAGGTTGTCCATGCATTTGAGGAAGGGATGGAGTCCATGGCCCTCAAATCAACCATCGATCTCACCTGTAATGACCACATATCTGTGTTTGAGTTTGATGTCTTCACCAGACTCTTTCAGGTGAGGTGAACATTAGCAATTAAGTTAATTAACAACCCATTATTTATAATTTATAAAAGTGTGACTTATTGGGAAATATGCTTTAATTTGTTGTGATTGTACGGGGGGGGGGGGTTCTACACTATTAAACTTTTACAGCTTGGGACAGTGCTCAATATGTTTTTTCTCATGCAGAGCAAATGATATATTGATTGGGACAGAGGCCAAGTAAAAGATAAAAAATAGGAAACATTGTGTTGTTGTTATCGTCTTCCTCTGACTTCCTTATTTTCTGGCATAAAACTATGAGACGCGACACATGGCCCATGATACCAATATCACGATAGATGATGTCGAACTTAGGAAAACCTTATTCATAACATAGAGAACAACGTACATAAAGTCTATGCATTGAATGTGAATGGCACATCTCTTAATTATGTAGCTTTCTCCACCATTATCCCTTACCTTATTTAGCCAGGTAGCCAACTTCCATCCAAGTTTCCCTCATTTATTTGAGCAGCACCGCTGTGAAGAGACTGATGGAGTAGTGACACCCAGCGAGTGAAAGTGGCAGGGACTGTCCAAATCCATATTATGACCCACCCCTATGGTAGTGTGCAGGCTTTATAATGGTTAACTTATAGAAAGGTCTTCTACTTTATATGAACCTTATTCCTATGGCCCATGATACCTTGTGTGAATTATGGGTGTGACTTCAGCTGTGCCCTGGTGGTGCTGCAGAACTGGCCTTTTGTATTTGACATTTTACAAGTGAGAAAGTAACAATTTCACACCAATTCTGATTGTGTTAAACTCCAAACTCACTTAGCATTTACATAATACTAATAGTTAAATATACATAGACTATTTTCCTGCTACTTTAACACTGTTAAACTTCTTTGCTGTGTATAAATATCACGAACACTGCGATGCAAGTGTCTGTATTACCCAAATGATAGTAATTGTAAAGAATTACATTACATTTCTGTTGCTACAGATTGTGAAGCTGTGAGCATTTTGAAAAGCTCTGAGATCAGAATTTACACAGCAATAAAGTTGGCTGCGTTTTGTTAAAGGTAATTGGGACACAATCTTATTTATTTAAAGGCAAACAGCTAAGCGAGAACCATAGTGTCCCACATCACCATGCGTGGTCATTAGCATCGGGGTGATTTACAAACTTTTGCATGCTCTTGAATTTCAGGAACAGCTCTATCCTGAAGCCACACAGTTACTACGTTTTACACTTCTGATCCCGAAGTTTAACCCATAGTTATTCCTCCATTACCTCACCTAAACTCAAATAACATACATTTAAACATGCCTTAGTAATTTTTTCTCTCTTGGGTCAATGGTGCTCCCCTGACAAGAACTCAATAGTAAGTGATAAAAAGTAGGGGCTCAACCCTCTGTGCTACTATCACAATATCTTCACCACTTTGCTTTCCAGTCTGTGCCCAGGGGCTCATAATCCAGCCCAGGGTGTGGGCATTGTAGACTGGAAATTTCTTATTATATATTTATGATTACTACTAAGACTTTTACCTCACACATGGGCTGTGGACGGGGTTTTGTGTTCTGTGGGGAAGGTAGGGGAGTTAAAGTTAAATTTCTAAGATTTGTTCCGGTCATTGAGCTTTAGCCCCCCCCCCCCCTCTCCTTTAGCCCTGGAGGTCACTTTTAAGGAACTGGAACCAGTTAGCAGTAACCCATCCAGGCTACATGGCCTTCCTCACCTATGACCAGGTCGTAGCTCGTCTGCAAAACAACCTGAATCGACCAGGAAGGTGAGGACACACACAGCAACAAACTTCAAAGCAGTGATGTTCTAACTGTTATCACCACTGAACACAACTGAAAAGTACAGTTTATACATAAATGTGGAGAAAGTAACTGATCTCAAATGAGACCCTTGAAGCACAGAACTCCAACCAAACTTTAAATTCTATTATTGGCTTTTATTACCAGAACATTAAATATTTATAACTCTCTTATTATTTCTTATATTTCAGAATTCATAAAAAAAAAAATAAACTTACACCATATTGCCTTTTGAGTTTAGAGTTTGTGGCACCTTTTTTGTGATATAGTGAGGAAATCCTTGCATTAATATTTGGGGAAAAATATACAACTAAATGCTGATGCTGAAGCGCAATGATTTACTTCAGGGTTAATTTCCTGGTCTAATCACTGTGATTTACAAGGATCTCTTTCTCTAACAGCTACATCTTTCGTCTAAGCTGCACACGCATGGGTCAATGGGCCATAGGTCATGTGACCACTGATGGCGACGTCATCCAGACCATCCCTGAAAATATACCTCTCTACTTGGCACTAATTGAAGGCTTCAGTGAGGGCTGGTAAAGACAGCAAATAAACACTGCTCTCTTTATCTCATTGTTTGTGTGTTTTCCCCATTGAGTGTGTGTATGTGTGCAGCTACCTGTACCCAGATGGCCGTGATGTGAACCCCGACCTGACGAGCTTGTGTGAACCATCCCAGAGGGGAAAAGTCAGAGTTACAGAAGTGAGTGGATGGACTTAATTTATCGGAATTTGCAAGACACAACACAGATCCTATGCTCGGAAATCATATCTTGGTTCTTGATATTGAAATCTGACACCCAACAGGAGCAGTATGAGATCTACTGTGAGATCGGCAGCACTTTCCAGCTGTGTAAGATCTGTGCAGAGAGGGATAAGGACACCCGGATCCAACCTTGTGGGCATCTCCTGTGCCAACCCTGCCTCACAGGCTGGCAGGTATGGACCCTCATCTACTTCATTATTGAAGTGTGTGGTCAGTGTTTGACAGACACATACATATCATATTAGTCTCCTGTCAATTCCCTATTGTGATACAACCACGGCAAGCGAGCAGACATCTTCACAATTTTTGTATTCAAATATAACGGCCGCACCAACTCGGGGAAGACGAGTGCAGTGCAGTGCAATGCCGCCACACATGGGTGACAACAGCAGGAAATGAATAGCATTATGTTTTTTAAACTGCATTTCCAACAAGTGGAATGGTTTGGTTCCCAGCCCCAGCTGTTCCATTCTTAGATGGGCTCCACCCAGGACAGTCAGCTGACCAAAAAACAGAAAAGTCGAGGCAAACACCCGCAATCTATTCCTGGAGGATTAGACAATACTGTACGTGTCAAAAATATATAACACTTCATACATGTGCACGCACACCACCATCACATAATTTAAATGTAAACATAGCTACAGTCTCAAAGTAAATGTTCAGGTTTGTTTGCCTATTCAGTGGAGCCAGGCTCCCCTGTAATTCAAGCCATCCATGTTGTGTAGTCGTGACCACATCCACCTTCATCACAGTCTACAATCAAATGTTCAAGTCAAATGCTCACACTCTCACCCCTGAGTGTTACTGTAATAGTTATGTTTCTTCTTTGTTTTAGTTTAGTGGAGTGAAACAGTCTGGGCTGACTGGGGATAGATTTACGATTATAGTTTGGTTGTTCATTGTAGTTATGTGGTTAGAGGTTTATGTCAGAACTATGCTCTGTTTAACACAGAAGGATTTAAATTTGTCCAGCCACGGAGAACATGCAAACTCCATGCAGAAACACCCTTGTTTCGACCAGGTTGCAAACCTGGGTCTTTTTAATTTCACAAAGATAATTTATACAATTAAAACCCTGCAACTGAAATGTCTCTAAATGTGCCTCGCAATGCAACAATATTTAGTTAGTTGTTAGAATGTGTAAAAACAACCTGAACATGAATCAAGTGAACTGCTGCACTGCCTGTGTCTCAAAATACAAACAAGTTTAAATGCCACCTTGAGGTTTTTTTTCAATGTGAAATGATGCCTTAATTACAGATGGTGTCGAGATGAAAACTGGCATCTGTATTATCAAAGAAGCGAAACACAATGGAACTTTTTAGCACACATTGTCACATTAACGTAGCCAAGAAAATGTGTGTATAATGGTGGCTTTTTAATTAAATCAATTACATTAGATAACACCCAGTGGTCTCATAAACACATTTCAGACATCATGTGAGCTTTCTGTGCTGCAACAAGGCCTCTCCAACTACCTGCTCCCTCTTTTAATGGCACAGTGACATTTAAGACATCCACTCCAGAAATATGCTGGCAAATGGAGCTTGATGCTCCACTACCTCTTTTATTCAAGCAACCTATAGTCTGCAATTCATTCGGGAGGTGTTTATTTTCAGAGGTGCAGAGCAGTAAGTCCTGGCATTTGGCACAGTACTTCCTGTGTGAGCTTAGGCTCACATCCTCCTTACACCACGTTGGTCACATTTACTTTGATTTAAAAAAGAGCATGTGTGAAAGAGAGAGTGAGTGAGTGGGCAGGTGGCATGAAAAGAAAATTAGTGCTCTTTCTAGCTTATCCATAGTAGTCTGTAGACCAGTGCAGTGCTCTCTCTCTCAGCCGGGTGCTAACAGCTTAGCTTAGCACATTCACTAGCAATGGCTTCTCTCTCTCTCTCCCACTCTCCTGCTCCCTCTTGCTTCCCTGCTCTATCGTGTACTCAGTGCTCGATGTTTAGTTACTCCTCTGCCTCATTTAGCAGTAATGGTATGTGTATTAAATGTAGTGTGTTTCTGGACATGTAGGCGAGGATTAGCCAGCTAGAAGCGCGGCTCCGCACTGTAGAGGCTAGTTCTCTAGTCTCTAGCATTAGCTATCCTTCGCCTAGGAGTGCGAGCCCGGTAGCAACCACTGAACTGCTCTCGTCTGCCCTCCAGCCATGTTTTATCACAGAGGAAGACCATAGAAACATCTCTCCCAGGGAACTTAATGGAATAGTGGACAACACAAATTTAACCTTGCAAACAGTTCTAAACACTGTTGCTCCTCTTAAGAGAAAGGTTATCACCCGGGATAAGTCTGCCCCGTGGTACACAGCCCAAACTCGAGCGTTAAAGCTCAGTACACGGAAGTTAGAAAGAAAGTGGCGTTCCACACATAATGACAGTCACTATGTCTTGTGGAAGAACAGTTTTGATATCTATAAAAAAGCTCTGAGACGTGCAAGAACTTCTTATTACTCAGAGGTAATAGAGAAAAATAAGAGCAACCCCAGGTTCCTCTTCAGCACTGTAGCCAGGCTGACGGAGAGCCACGATGCAACGAATCCATCGATCCATCGATCCCTCGATCGCTGAGTAGTAATGACTTTATAACATTTTTTAACAATAAGATAGAAATGATCAGAGATAGAATTAACAACCAGTTTAGTACAGCGAGCCTAGACTTAATCGCGGCTCCAGCTTTACACGTACTAAATCATTTTATTCCTATAAGCCTCCTGGAGCTGACCTCACTGGTCTCCTCCTCTGGACTTACTACATGTCAGTTGGACCCTATACCAGCTAGGCTCCTTAGAGAGGCTCTACCACAAGTTGGTAATATTTTACTAGATCAAATAAATATGTCTTTACTGAGCGGCTGCGTCCCAAAGGCCTTTAAGATGGCAGTAATTAAGCCATTACTTAAAAAGCCTTCTCTCGACAGTAGCATTTTGAGTAACTATAGACCGATCTCGAACCTCCCTTTTATTTCAAAGATTTTAGAAAAAGCTGTAGCCACACAGTTGTGCGATCACCTGTGTAGCAATAATGTATTTGAAAAGTTCCAGTCTGGGTTTAGAACCCACCATAGTACAGAGACTGCACTACTTAGAGTAAAAGATGATATTCTTATGGCCTCTGAAAAAGGACTGGCCTCTATACTGGTCCTGCTGGATCTCAGTGCAGCATTTGATACGATAGATCATGAGATCCTGCTACATAGACTAGAACAAGATGTTGGGATTAGAGGATCGGTAAAACGCACGCCTCAAACGAAGATGGCACCAAAACACATTGACATCAGGCTGCAGATCTTAGACCGAACACGCGAGTAACGTAAGTTGATGGCAGCTTAAACCACACAGACTTGACGCAGGCGAAGCCAGGCCAGTCTGTGAGTTGTGACGTTTAAACAGCCATTATCTCACCATGTGATCTGTTTAAATGGTTTCAGTAAAGGAGACCATAAAACAGAGACGGCCAATGAGACTTTCTGCCCCCCCCCCACGGAGAGTCCTCCAGTCATAAACTTAAAGGGACAATGTGTAGTATTTATGAGTTTATATAACCCAAAATCCACTTTTTTATACATATTATGTGATCCTGCATTGTCTAGATGCTGTATAATAGTTTTTGTTTCATTTTCGTAGTGTTTCAAAAAGTCATGTAAAATAACATGGTCGCAGGCAACCGCGGCGTCTCTGCCACTGTTAGCAGCGAGACTCCATGTTTCTACCGGAGCCTGTAAGGACAAACGCGAGAGAACAGATCTAGCGTCTCTTTACTTGTAGCGTAAGTCCCGCCTCCACTCTCTCGCTTCGTCTTCTACGGCCGCGGTAGCTCGCCCTCCCCCTCGCCTCACGAACCTCATCTGCTGACACGGAGAAAGACAACGAGGACAACATTTGACCAGCTGCGGATACCGTAGCGCTCAGGGAAGGGAGGGGTGAGCAGAGCAGCAGTTCTTTGTTGTAAATTTCAGCCTCTCCTCTAGATGGCACTATAAACTACTTACTTCACCTTTAAGTAATCTTACAAAATAGGGGTTACTGGGTGTGAAACCAGGCTTCGAATCCTGAATACAGGCCTGCTTCAAAGAACAATGGATTACAGCCACATGCTTTAGGTCCCAACAGTCGGCTTCCCTATCATCTCTCTGTCCCTCCGCTGCAGTGTTGTGTCGGGGGGGGGGGGGGGGGTTGACTAGTAAGAAGAACTGTGTCTGCCGTGCTGTTGTGATTCGTTCGCACTGTCAGTACACTAAACGAACTGAGACAGAGAGAACTGAACTCTGGATGTGGATGTGAATCTTGTGAATGAACTGACACAGAGAACTGAACTGTGGCTGTGGACGTGAATCTCGCAAACGAACTGACACAGAGAACTGGAGAACTGTGGCTGAGGAACGAACTGACACACAGAGAACTGGAGAACTGTGGCTGAGGACATGAATCTCGTTAACGCTGTCACTCACTCAATGACCCGCGGCATGAAAGTGCTGCACTCAGGGAGGAGGTGAGTCACATAGCAGGGCACTGGGGTCCTGCTAAGCACTGTACGATTCGGTGAACAAATATTTTGAACAAATCATTTTAATGAACTGATTCAAGTGATTCAGTACACTCAAATGAACTGCAGATCCCATCACTACTCTGTTTGTATTAACAGGCAGGGCAGCAGAGACACACACACGCACACACCCCTCAGCCCTCAGTAAACATCCAATCACTGTTGTAGTATGCAAATGAGCCAAGACGGAGCCTGACTGTTAGCGTCAGGTTTCAGCACGGCCACAGAGTGGGTAACCCCGGATTTCCACTGGACGCGTTACAGCCATGGAACTACAGCGGCGCAGTTCTGCTTCATCCTCTGCCCAGCGTCAATCCCCACCAGGCGCGTTACGGCAGCGCCGCGGTGCCTTGGGAGCCAGCGGTATTCACGGAAGATCGCGCGATAATCTTGAACGGCGAGCCGCTTCTGGGACGCTGCAGAGACACACCACAGCGCCTCTGGTGGAAATGCTCTCATTGATTAGAATGGAAACGATTTGCAGCAGCGACCGCGACGCTGACGTTCCGCAGCCGTAACGCGTCCAGTGGAAATCCAGGGTAAGACTTTGAAGGAGCAGCGTTACAAGCACAGAGATGAGTGCCCATGTCCACTGCATGTGACAAACTGAAGACATGTGACCTTGTGTCTGACTGACCCCTATGTAAAGTCCAGCCCCAGGCTGTAGTTCTGTACCATTTTTATTTATTTATTTTGTTTAATCACAGCGGTTTTTCCCTCCCAACAACTGTTCCCCCAACACAGCCTGCTCAGCTACCCAATAACTTAAAGGGCCCATATTGTGCAAAATCTACTTTTTAATCATTTTAGTACTGATATTTAGGACTCAGGGGGCCATACCAGTCCCCAAAATGTGAAAAAACAAGACTCAGTCATGTTTTAGTGGTATAGGCGATAAAACACGTGATGTTTAAACCTCCCGCGGAATTACGACATAGCGAGCATTTCACCGTGTATGTTGGCACCCCGCCAGGCAGAGTACTTCACAGCTCCACCGTAGCTCCTCCTTGTCCCTGTGAAATGCAAGAGTGCAGGCGAGGGAGGAAGAGTGGCTGTACAGCGGAGCACAGTGTTTTACACAAACTTCCAGACTCAGAGGATTTGTGTCCAGTGGATATATTTTATTTATGAAGAAAATGTTTGTTGATCGTGTATGTAAATTCCTACGCTAGAAAAACACCTTGAACGCACCAGTTACGTGCCGCTGCAGTAATGTGGCCTTTAGCGAGTGACATGTGTGGAACAATAATATGAAGAGCACGCGTTTGAAAGCACTGCAGAAAGATGTAGATGTTGTCCTACATTTCTTCTCAACCAAAGGCTACCTTTCTGTCGTGTTTCCACGTTCTCTCCTCATTATTGATCCACACACGTCACTGTGAATTGCTGTGAAACTCACAGTCAACTGGAAGTTTGAGTCAGTTGCAGATAACTGCCAGGAATTGATGTAAACTTGCAGTCTAGGTGAGAAAGTCACACCCCCAGCTCCTAGGAGCGAGTAAGGTTTTACATGTAAATGACAATGCTGTGATCTGTTCAAATGCAAATCAGGAGCTTGTGTCTCCACGGAAAAGATACAAAAGTCTCAGGGAGCCATTGAGTTTTGCTCAATAGATGTAAGTTTTGTACTTACTTTGTTTCCCTGTAGAATGAATTTCAGTTTCCATTTTGAAAAGGCATTATTTCTTTGAACAATTGGGAGTATTATTTAATTGTATTATGTGGTTAAAAACTGGATTATACCACCACACCTTTAAACTTAGTAATGCCATGTATCAACATTGTGTGTAGATTCCCAGCTGTTCATGGTAACTGATATAATTGCTAGCGTTTATTTGTTTGTGTTAATTGTTTACTATGAATGATGAGAAAACATAAGAAAATAACTTCAAAAGAAAAAATCTATAATGGTGCCTGACAGTTTAAAACAGTAAATATGTTTTATATTGTATAACAATATCTAATAAACAGCCCCCAAAAAGAAGAGAGGGTTCTACATATGAAAACATTTACATTTTTAGACTTCAACTGTTTCCTGAAAAAGGGTGACACATTTCAGCCAGCGTACAGAGTGGTATGACTACTGTCACCTTTTCGCTAGTACTGCTTAAAGGGATATTTCACCGTTGAGAAGATGGATATCTATTAAAACTAGGTCATCTATGTAGTATAAATGTGAAATAATTTTTGAAGCAAGTGCCTTCTTGGCTGAGAAAAGCAGAAAAATGTATTTATCGCTCATGTACACGAAAGACAACAACTCCCAGAATGCACAGCGCTCGCTTCCTGCGAGATTTCACACACCGCCATTGTTGCTCCCGAGAGACATAGACGCGTCCATTAGCGAGAAGGGTCTAACTGCGGGCCGGAGGCCCCACGCCAGCCTTCCCCTTACCCATTACGGGCACTCCCCTTACACGCGGGCACGCCTCTTCAACACTCCCCTTACACGCAGGCACCTCTCCTCAACACTGATTGGGTGAGAGATCACGTCTGACGTGATGGCGTTTGCTTTTGTTGAAACTTTATTTATACACGCGTATCCCATGCAAACTCATTGACAGAGACTTTTTACCACGGTGTGCGACAATAATAGAGACAAATAAAATACTCGCTGACATTTATGAACACATAAGTGTACTTTGTATGCAATTTATGAATAATTAAAGCCACCAAACTGCTAAAATATATAAATGCAGATTATACACATACACATAATTATCACGTTTCTGATATAATAATCACGTTTACAAAATAAAGTATCACGTTCATAAAATATAATTATAACGTTTATAAAATATAATGGTCACGTTTATAAAATATTATGATCACGTTTATATATTACAGTATCACATTATAACGTGATACTGATCCCCAAAAAACATTTCCACTGTGACAGCAATAGCTTCTGTAAAATGTAACGTTTGTGAGTAATTTTATTTATTTTTGCAAACTTCCATGATCACAGCAAACTGTAGGTTATAAAAAGTTGTGTTTAATAGGCCTACACTTTTTGAATGTCTTATTAGTCTGTTTGACAGAAAAAGTATTAGAACTATAGAAGTCTACTTGTTCTGTTTTTACACTCCCATGAGGTACAACTACGAAATCACTCAACAAAGCTTTCAACAAAATCAACAATAAACTAAACTATTGCTGATTATGTCATTAAGGAGTTGTTACCTATTTCCAGGTAGATATGTGAAACTCTGGTATCTGAATCAAACACAGTTGGACATCAGTGGATATTTTGACGAATGAAGTCATACAAAAGCTCTGAAACACTTGATTCTGCACAGAAAGTTGTATAACTTTCAAATCCATGTAATGAGTACAAGAAATTAATGATATATTATTTTTATTCGTGTAACACAAAATAAACTTTTTACACTTTTGACAAAGAGCCCCTGCTGGAACAAGGGCCTTTCTGCATGGAGTTTGCATGTTCTTCCCGTGTATGCGTGGATTTTCTCCAGGTTCTCCGGCTTCCTCCCACAGTCCAAAAACATGCAGATTTGGGGATTAGGTGATTTGGCCGTAGGTGTGTGAGTGTGAGTGAACGGTTGTTTGTCTCTATATGTGTCCCTGTGATGGACTGGTGAACTGTTCAGGGTGTGACCCCGACTATCGCCCTATGTCAGCTGAGATAGGCATAGCACCCCCCGTGACCCTTCAGTGGAGGACAAAGTGGTAGGAAATGGACAGATGGATGGAAAACAGTTTGACTCGAATCACAGTCGCTGAAGAAAGTCCTCACTCTCTAAAGCGCTCTGGAATCTGGCCAAGAGGCTTTCGAATTTGAGCCTTGCTTCATCCGACAGGTGGCTCTGAAGCTGTTCGCTGAGCAGAGTTATCTCACTGATAAGACAAAATGATACAACGAAATGATGAAGCCATTAATGACACTCACATACATTTGGGAATATACACTGCTGTGAAAGTTGGTTTAACAGTTTTATAAACTATCTGACTTACCTCGAGTCAAACTTATTTCCACATTTGTACATCTCAGTGGCTTTGTCCAGGGAAATGGAGTGTACAACTGCCAGGGCGAATATTGTTGCCTATGTCATGAAGATTAAGATTGTGTTGGACAGATGGGAATTCCGGCTCTTTTAAGAGAACCATCTCTTTCGGCTCGGCTAACTAAAAAGAACCGGCTCTTTCGGCTCCCAAGCGGCTCTTCAGGTTGTTTTATTGCTTTCATTAATTTATCAACAACAATACAAAATTATGCACAAAATTAGTTACTAAGAAAAAAACGTGCTTTTTATTCATATATGTTTATTATATAAATATGCTTTTATTTATACACTCCACATAAAATGTAAAAAATAAATTATAAAATACAAAAACAAGTATTTACAATTCAACTTTTAACTATTTAAATTTTCATCTTTTTCCTTTTAAACAAATTTAAAGTGAAACAACACAAAACACTGCAAACCACAACATAATAAAATATAGATTAAAATATGCAAAACAAAAAGAAAAAAAATTAATTAAGGTCGAGGTTGGCATTTAGAAATACCAAGTGCCTCAGCTGTGCAGGTTGTTTGTGGAGCCGGCTCTGTAGGATATTCTTTTCTTGCAGACTCTACACTCTGCCACTGTGTTGTCAACAAAATTGAAATGGTTCCAGATTTTGCTTCTTTTCCTGGTGTCACTCATTTTCTTACTATGGTAAAGGTATCTACTATACCTTTTCTAATGTTTCGATGTTGTCTCTTCTTTCTCCCTCCTGCTCTGTTCGTGTGTTACTGCTGCGAGTGTAACTACCGCCCCTCCCCCCGCTGCTCAGCGCAAACACAAGGCACACACGCATATTGACCAATCACGTGCGGTGCGAAGAGAAAAAAAAGTGAGAGAGAGAGAGAGAGAGAGAGAGAGAGAGAGAGAGAGAGAGAGAGAGAGAGAGAGAGAGAGAGACAAAAAAAAAAAAAAAACACGGCTCCCAATAAAGAGCCGGCTCCCGTCGTTCCCTTCAAAGAGCCGGCTCTAAGAGCCGTTTCATTCGCGACCGACCCATTACTAGTAGACGATCATCATCACAATCAGAATTGTGCCAGCATGTGTCATATGCAAATGTTGCAAATCTTCAAATGGCAAATCGGACACTGAAAAGTGTCTGAGTCACATTGCCTCAGCTCAGGGCCTGCTCCAACAGGAAAGGTCATGTTGCTCTGTAAGAGAATTTTAATATTTAATATTTAATTACATTTCTTTTTTATTTTTAATAGGGAACATGTTTCATCGACAATCCAGTAGACATTAACTGGATTACATTTGCCTATAAGGTTTACCTGTCCTAAAATATATGTAGGCTAACTGAAATGAAATAAATTTAACTGTTGACTGTGATTCAACAGAACTTTTTATCTCTAAACGTGAAATATATTATTAATTATCAAATGTTTCATCTTTACAATTGTAGAACTGAGGTCACGTTTTCAAATTAGCAAAGCTGTGTGCAACTTCAGTCATTTAAAGATTTAAAAAAATGACTAGATAAAACTAAATAATAAAGCATGTAGTTTATCATAAACGTTTCTTAGTGGAAAATGTGACTCACTTTGTCAATGTTATAACCTGTATGAGTAAAGGCGTTTAAGAAATCATTAAAACAAACTAGAAAAAAAAATCGCTTCTCTTGCTTACTGATACAGTCGCTACGGTTACAACATGTAGACACGAGTCACGACTGGTTAGCAAACTAAACTTAATTGACTTAATCTATAATGTATAAATAACGACAATAAATACAGTGTTCAATATCAAACTGTGTATTAAACCATTCTTACCTTTTCTTCCGTCATTTTGAGAACTTGTGTATTTCTGCAGCTTTCCTCTCTTTCTAACTTCTCGCTTCTTGTCCTTCTTCAAATACGACAACGTCATCACGTCAGACGTGATCTCTCACCCAATCAGTGTTGAGGAGGCGTGCCTGCGTGTAAGGGGAGTGCCCGTAATGGGTAAGGGGAGGGCTGGCGTGGGGCCTCCGGCCCGCAGTTAGACCTACTTGCCATTAGCAGACAGCGGGACACGCGGACAAAATCCCCGAGGGGAAAAGCCATAGTTGGCGGATACATAACGGACCTGCAGGCTACACAGGATGTTCTCTACTGTGCTAAATTATACCGGGACGTGCAGTAAAAACAATTTTTAACATTATTTGCCGGTCAGAGATTCAGAGCGGTGCTGAAGCTTGAAAGCTAAGCTTGTTTTGAGTGAAGAAATCGAAAAAAAAAACTGGAAGCTAGCGGGGTTCACAGTCTACAGTTCCAGCAGGAAGACGTAACTGAGAGGTAAGACTGGCGATAATATGCTATTCTATTTCTGCTCATAGTATTCGATGTGATATAGTTGTCGGCAGTGAAGCAACAACTTTGTAAACGTAACGTTTGATAGACAATTACACACACGTTGTATACACGTAATCTGTTGGCAAAGTAAAGTCACCTTCCTTTCGCTGGAGAATAATATCAGTGTTATTCAAATGTTTTATTGTTATTCATGTTTGTTCAAGACGCCTATATAGACAACAGTATAATGTCCACAGCTCACCCAGTTGGTATATTTAGCTGAAAGGTTTGTTTTCCTGAAAAAAAGTACAATCTTGGTTCATATTTTATGTGTGATTGTATTCATTGTCCTTTACAGTTGAAGCATGGATTAATCAAGTCTTTGAGGAACTCTTCACAGCATCCAGCTCTGCTCCTCTTCACCACTGTGACTCCAGCTGTCCCACATCAGATTCTGACACCGCTCTACATGTTTCATTATTTATTTTTTGTTTGCATATTGTGTTAGACATGCTTTTAGATTTGGCTCCTTTTTTATTTTAATTTGTACTCTTGAATATGATGGTAAAACATTTTCCTTTGTGAATAATAAAGTTATTTTTTTCACCTTCACATCCTGCATGCATTTGTACACCTGTGTAAAGTAAAGACTTGTGGAAGGAAGCTGAATATATGCTGATTTTGTTATATAATTATACTAGACAAGTTAGATTTACGCAATAAAAATGATGTAGTTGTCATCAGTAAACAAAGTAGCTCTAATTCTGAAGTGTTTATCAACCCTTTCTCCAAATTAAATCACTTTTCATCTAATAATACTGTAATGGAGGAACACTAAGGGCTAGAAAATAAACCACAACATATATGAATTTACATTTTTAATATTAATAGTCATAAAAAGACAGACTTATTATCAACAGTCTTCATAGACACAGTACTGTTTTCATGAGCTGCGTATGTTCTTCTGAACAACACAGGCAGGTAAAACAAGACGATCGTCTTTCTTCAGTCTGTGGATCAACTTCACGAAGTGATGGTAAGGTGTCAGGTCAGGGGTATTCAATTAAAAGTCAACGAGGTCCAGTTACTAAAATTTCCTCCAACTAAAAGGTCCGAACATTTTCATTTCAACACACTTTTTCATATGGTTTCAATATTATTTATTGTGAATGCAGGAAACCTTTAACAGAGTGAACTTGTATAGTAAACTAGCTCTTTGACCATAAATAAAAGTAGTGCTGCTGGCAAATAAATTTAAGGCCTTTTTTTTACATTCAAAACAGAAACCTCAGAATAAAATAAATAAAACAGAGCCTACAACCCATTTTTTTCTGTTAAATTAAAGAAGTCCCAGCCTAAAGAAACACACTTCAAGTAAAAAAAAAAAGTAGCAACATCTAAACATCTTCAGGAAATAATTAATAAAAAGTGTCACTTTTAGGCACAAAACAAGAGCAAACAGAGCATTGACTATTTTCTTAAAATCAAAGAGGTCTCAGTCTAAAAAACTGACAGGTCAACATCTTAAGAAAACAATAAATAAGAAATGGCTCTTTTAGGGAAAAAATTATAACACAGCTTGGACACCACCTTTCTCTTTTGATTATTATTTTTCTCTTAATGAGAAAATGGGCATGTGACTGCCCTGCCAGTGATTTAAATCTGGGTTGGAATGGAGTCAGGGCCATCCTCATGCAGACATGCAAGTGGCTATTCGTCAGCCTAGAATGGTTCTAGTTTTTGATGATGTTCATGGTCGAAAATGCTGACTCACAGCTGTAAGTGGATCCAAACATGGTCAAGGTGTGCAGTGCTACTTTAGTTAGACCGGGGAACACACTCTCAGACACAGTCTGCAGCCAGAAGGTAGCAGGGTCAGTTGCCTCAAATTGCTCTTTTAATTCCAGTTACTAAAATTTCAGTTACTAAAATTTCCTCCAACTAAAAGGTCCGAACATTTTCATTTCAACACACTTTTTCATATGTTTCAATATTATTTATTGTCAATGCAGGAAACCTTTAACAGAGTGAACTTGTATAGTAAACTAGCTCTTTGACCATAAATAAAAGTATTGCTGCTGGCAAATAAATTTAAGGCCTTTTTTTTACATTCAAAACAGAAACCTCAGAATAAAATAAATAAAACAGAGCCTACAACCCATTTTTTTCTGTTAAATTAAAGAAGTCCCAGCCTAAAGAAACACACTTCAAGTAAAAAAAAAAAGTAGCAACATCTAAACATCTTCAGGAAATAATTAATAAAAAGTGTCACTTTTAGGCACAAAACAAGAGCAAACAGAGCATTGACTATTTTCTTAAAATCAAAGAGGTCTCAGTCTAAAAAAATAACAATAACAATAAATAAGAAATGGCTCTTTTAGGGAAAAAATTATAACACAGCTTGGACACCACCTTTCTCTTTTGATTATTATTTTTCTCTTAATGAGAAAAAAATGTGACTGCCCTGCCAGTG
The DNA here is from genome assembly GCF_963457635.1 of Microchirus variegatus. Classification (NCBI taxonomy): domain Eukaryota; kingdom Metazoa; phylum Chordata; class Actinopteri; order Pleuronectiformes; family Soleidae; genus Microchirus; species Microchirus variegatus. Next base: position 25,312,006 of record NC_139802.1, on the reverse strand, counting down.
ATTTAAATCTGGGTTGGAATGGAGTCAGGGCCATCCTCATGCAGACATGCAAGTGGCTATTCGTCAGCCTAGAACGGTTCTTGTTTTTGATGATGTTCATGGTGGAAAATGCTGACTCACAGCTGTAAGTGGATCCAAACATGGTCAAGGTGTGCAGTGCTACTTTAGTTAGACCGGGGAACACACTCTCAGACACAGTCTGCAGCCAGAAGGTAGCAGGGTCAGTTGCCTCAAAATGCTCTTTTAATGCAGCATTTCCTTGCAGATCAATGAGCTCAAGCTGTACAGATCCTGCATGTGCCCACTTGAACACATGTGTCACCTCCTTTGAAAATCCTCTGACCTCTCTGATGAGGAAAGGATTCTGGATTAGCAGGAGGAGCTGTGGCCCAAGGCAGAAGCTGTTGAACCTGTTACTGAAGTTTTCAATCAGCTTGCTGAGGAAGTCAACATAGGGAGAAACATCTCTCTCACCCTGCATCTGTTCCTGCAGTTTTGGGAAGTGTTCACACTCTGCATCAATATCTTCTTTGAAAATGTCCAGCTTCCTCTGGAAAGAGCGAACGGCTGTCATCAAATCCGCAACTGAATTGTTCTGGCCCTGCAGCTTTAAATTGAGCTCATTAAGATGTGATGTAATGTCAACCAAAAAAGCAACCATATCCATCTTGTGCTCATCTTGTAGAAACAGTGAAAACTTTGTGGCTCTCTGGCTCTTGACCTGCTTTAAGAAAGCTTCTATTTCTTTTTGAATAGACCAGAAACGTCCCAGTGCATTGCCCTTACTCAGCCACCTAACATTGTTGTGCAGTAGCAGGTCATTGGCATTTGCCTCAACATCTTCCAGAAATTCTCTCAGGAGGAGATGCTGAAGGGATGAGGATGCCCTAAGGAAGTTGATGAGTTTCATCACTGTGTTCATTACTTCAGAAAAATGTTCTGATAGAGTGGCACACAGAACAGTCTGATGGATGAGACAGTGGTAAGCAATAAGATCTGGGTTGTCCTCTTTCATCCAGGACACAGATCCCCGCTCTTTTCCCACCATGGCAGGAGCACCATCCGTGGTGACAGAGACAACCTGTTTCAGATCTATGCCCCTCTTTGTCAGCATCTCTTTTATTGCTGCATATATGTCCTCTCCTCTTGTGTGTGTTTCAAGTGGTGTTACAACCCAGCAAGTCCTCACAGAGCTCCTTCTTATCTTTGTGAAAAAATCTCACATACACCAAAAGCTGGGCATTATCAGTAACATCTGTAGATTCGTCAATGGCTAAAGAAATGCATGGTGCACTCTGAATGGCTGCATCAAGCTGTGCCAAAACATCATCTAATAACATTTCTGATTTTCTGGTTGCTGTTGAAGCTGACATCGGGATTTGTTTGATTTTTTCACACATCTCATCTTTGTGTTTCCCCTCAAATAATGTCTCAGCAACAGCATTTAAGCACTCCTTCACAACTGTCCCATCACTAAACGTTTTATTGTGTTGCCCCAAAATCCACGATACCTTCAGTGAACATTCGTTTGCACGTTGCTGGGCTGTAAATGAATGCGTGATGAGTCGGGTAGACCTGTCATACTGGGCTTGCAGTTCGGTTATTTTGTGCGCCCTCAGCTCGGACTTCAGGGGAAAACATTGCTCAAAAGAGCTGTGCTTTTTTTCGTAGTGCCGCTTCACGTTGCCACTTTTAATTAATGCGACGTTTTCGGAGCATATGAGGCACACTGGTTTTGAACTGCCTGCCGGAAGAATGAACATAAACTTCTCCGTCCATTCATCTTTAAAACAGCGATTTTCCGCATCAACCTTCCTTCTTTTGGAGCAAGCCATGTCTCTTCCTCACTGCTCTGGTGCGCCGGCCGCACAGGGTAAACAAAGGATTTGATTGGCTCAACTGAGTGAAGCTATTGCCGTATTAACTCGAGTAGCAGCGCCCGCCGTCAATAGTTGCGACCGTCAGAAAAAAATGCTCCATGGAAATCTGCTATTCTCGTTTGTCAGAGATTGGTCACGGCTCACGGGTCTGGACAGAACCATCACTGGGTCCGGGTCTGGACCGAGGTCCGCCATTTGGTGATGCCTGTGTTAGGTGATATGACTGTCTGTAAAACAATAATTATAGCGTAAGCGAATCGAAGTAGCTGTTCTTACATGTAAATGAACTGTAAATATGCTAATGTTAGCTCAGCTGGCGTAACATATAAACATGGATAAATATGGTGGTAAAAATAAATATAAAACAAAATACTCACTTTATACGGAGGCCGCTGTTTATCCCGTTTCCTTCATCCACCGGGCCGGCGCCCGCTACCCCCGTTGCCCGTCCGTCCGAGATGTTCCAGATCCAGCCAGTGCCAGGCCGAAGTGTGTGCAGCTCGGCTCCGCTGCGACCTGGCTCTGGCTACACTCGGCCAGAGTTGCTAGCCAGAGCCCGCAGGTACTCGGTTCCGGCCGCGGGCACCGTCAAAAGGCAGGGATTTTCCCTCGCAGCCATATCAGTTTGAAAACTACATTCTGTCATTATCTTCTCAGTTTACAAGGCCAAATTAAAGAGAGCGAGAGCCAGTAGTAACTTTTTAGCAAAGATGGCGGACACTGTGTTTACATTCTGGGAATGAAGTCTCGTCCATTCTGGGAAGTCTCGTCCCCCTGTGGGTGAGTCAAAAAAGTGCAGAACTAGAGTTGTAGTTTCAACACTGAAACTAATGAGCCCCTACACACGTGACACACCGCGTCAAATGACGCGTTTTGCGTCATCTGACGCGGTTTGTCATGTGTGTGGGGGCTCTATTGGAAAAGGGAAAATGGATTTATTACAGCTCAGTGAAAAACTGCGGGAGGGAAACACATTTTCTAAAATATACTACCCCTATTCTAGCAACACAAAGCCACATGCAAATCAGTGAAGTATCCCTTTAACTGCACTTCTTTCGCTAGTACTGCTTAACTGTGTTTACAACACATCTTCAAACAATGTGTTCTACTGGGAGAAACAATTATGGGTGTAATGTGTCTGTTCCTGTCATTAAAATGTCTGTCTGGATGGGGCTGAAGCCAAGAATGCGAGTACGCATGCGTCGCGGCGTATGCAGCCTGTTCCAGTCGCTCCTGCTTACTTTAACTTTGTTTTCAACTTTTCTCTTTATTTTCTTTATCTTACTTGTTCTGTTTTTTTACTGAGTTATTTATTAAGCTACATCCTCTCTAAATATGCTTATTTGGAGAGTTTTTGTTGTTTCGTTCGTGGTGGAATCGTTCCTTTTACTCTGCCGCTCGACAGTCGCTCAGCACCAGCGCTTTGTTTACTCCCGGGATCAGCTGATGGCGCTGAAGCCGGCCGGCTTGGCTATAGTTACGGAGGACATCCCAGCTGAACTTAGGAGGAAAACACACCGGGGATGCAGAGGGAAAGGATCGCTACGATGGAGGAAAGGAGCGAAACATCGGCGACTTACGGAGAGGAAGACATACATGCCGTGTCTTCCATCTCTCATCATGGGCAACGTGAGGTCACTGGGGAATAAGATGGACGAGCTGACAGCGCTAACCCGGAGTCATCAGGAATACCGGCAGTGTAGCGTGATGATTTTCTCGGAGTCGTGGCTACACGCGGATGTTCCTGATCACAATGTTTCCACCGAGGGTTTTCACACTGTCCGGGCTGACAGGGACTGCGCTACGAGCGGTAAGCGTAAAGGAGGTGGGCTTGCTGTGTACGTGAACAACAGGTGGTGCAATCCTGGTCACATCACTGTAAAAGACCGCATCTGCAGCCCGGATATTGAACTGTTAGCTGTGGGTCTCCGACCTTACTTTCTACCCCGTGAATTCTCACATGCCATTGTAGTTGCTGCGTATATTCCCCCGTCCGCTAACCCGACGTCGGCATGTGACGTCATCCACACTACAGTCGCTGGACTACAGACTGCGCACCCGAGTGCTCTCATAATAATCTCGGGTGACTTCAACCATGTTTCCATTAAAAAAACACTCCCGAAATTCACCCAGTATGTGACCTGTAAAACCAGAGAGGAGAAGACACTGGACCTGCTGTATGCTAATGTAAAGGACGCATACACCTCCATGTCTCTCCCCCCGCTGGGAAGATCAGATCACAACTTGGTGCTTCTCACCCCCTGCTATGTGCCTCTAGTGAAGAGGCTGCCTGTGACCACAAAGACAGTAAGGACATGGTCAGAGGACTGCTATGAGGCACTGCAGGGCTGTTTCGAGGTGACTGATTGGAATGTACTCTGTGAGCCACATGGAGAGGACATAGATGGGCTTACTGAGTGCATTACAGACTACATCAATTTCTGTGTGGACAACATTGTCCCAGCAAGGACTGTGCACTGTTACCCAAACAACAAGCCCTGGGTAACAAAAGACATCAAAGCCATACTTAATTAGAAGAAGAGGGCTTTCAGAGGTGGGAATAGGGAGGAGCTGAGAGACATTCAGAGGGACCTGAATGAGAAGATCAAAGTGGCTAAGGACAGTTACAGAAGGAAGCTGGAGAGGAAACTCCAGCTGAACAACACAAGGGAGGTCTGGAGTGGTATGAGGACCATCACTGGTTTCAGACCCGCTGGCAGTGGAGCTGATGGCAGCTTGGCTATGGCCAATTAGTTAAATCTATTCTTCAACAGGTTTGACACTGCTGCCCCAGCCCCTGCTAGTTCTCCTGTTGACTGTCTGCAGCCACCAATACTTATGACCTACCCCCCTCCTCCTCCTCCTCCTCCTGCTGATAGCACCTCATCTAACTTTTTGAGCCCCTCACACCCACCCCCCACTTCTCACACCTCTTCTGGCTCCCATGCTGCCTGCCCACTGTTTACACCACTTCATGTAAGAAGACAACTGAGCAAACTCCCCGCTGGTAAGGCTGCAGGCCCTGACGGTGTCAGTCCACGTGTCCTCAAAGCCTGCGCTGAACAGCTCTGTGGAGTGCTTCACCATGTCTTCAACATGAGTCTGAGTCTCCAGAAGGTCCCTGTGATATGGAAGACGTCCTGCCTCGTTCCTGTGCCAAAGACGCAGCAGCCCACTGCTTTCTCTGACTACCGACCGGTGGCACTGACGTCACATATCATGAAGACTCTGGAGAGACTCGTGCTGGAGCAGCTCAGGCCTATGGTCAGGTCGCATCTGGATCCCCTCCAGTTCGCCTATCAGCCCCGGATAGGAGTTGAGGATGCCCTCATCTACCTGCTGAATCGTGCCTACGCCCACCTGGACAAGCCGGGGAGCACTGTGAGGGTCACATTCTTTGACTTCTCCAGTGCTTTCAATACCATCAGGCCTGCTCTTCTGGGTGACAAGCTGACAACGATGCTGGTGGACCCTCCCCTTGTGTCCTGGATTGTTGACTACCTCACTGGTAGACCACAGTACGTGCGCTTGCGGCACTGTGTGTCAGATGTATTGGTCAGCAACACTGGGGCCCCACAAGGGACTGTCCTCTCTCCTTTCCTCTTCACCCTTTACACCACCGACTTCAGCTACAAGACAGAGTCTTGTCATCTTCAGAAGTTTTCTGATGACTCTGCTGTGGTTGGATGTATCACTAAAGGCCACATTATACTTCTCCGACTGCGTATGCGTTATCCGTCTGCGTCACCACGGAGACGCCTCGAGCATTTATACTTCTGCGTCGTGGTGACGGACACTCGCTGCAATTTCCCGCCCGATCAGTAGGGGTCGCTGCGCAAGGTTGTTGTGCTTCTGGCTACAGTGAGCAATGGCGTCCGAGAAAGAAAGAGAGAGAAAGACTGTTGTTGTTGAAACAGTGGCCGTTTCTCACTTTTCTGTGTGACGGAACGCAGTTTTAAGATAATTTGAGGCGAGAAATTGGCCATTTAGGGTCTAAACATGTGCTGTGTGTGTTAAGATATGACGTATTTATAGTTCGGCAGCGGCGTTATCGGCGGGGATCAGCTCCGCCTCTGTCAGGACGCCCGGAGCGCACTGAGAGCCGGCACAGAGCAGCTTAGCTCAGCCTGTCCTGAGGACCAATCGCAGCTCTTGCCGTCTCCGTAGTCCCTTGACGGAGTGACGGACACTTAAAAAATATTTCGTGCAGACGGAGACGACGCAGAGGCTCTTCGACAGTCTCTGCGTCGACGCAGAGTCTCTACGTAGCCTACGCAGAGCACTTTACGCAGAAGTATAAATTGGGCTTAAGGGTGAGGAGGCTGAGTACAGGGCTGTGGTGGACAACTTTGTCTCATGGTGTGAGCTGAACCACCTGCAGCTCAACACCACAAAAACCAAAGAGCTGGTGGTGGATCTGAGGAGGAACAGGACACCAGTGACCCCACTTTCCATCCAGGGGCATAATGTGGACACTGTTGAACACTATAAATACCTGGGAGTGTTCATTGACAATAAACTGGACTGGACTAAGAACACTGAAGTCCTTTACAAGAAGGGACAGAGCCGCCTCTATTTTCTGAGGAGGCTCCGCTCCTTTAACATCTGCCGGACAATGCTGAGGATGTTTTATGAGTCTGTGGTGGCCAGTGCTGTTCTGTTTTGTGTTGTGTGCTGGGGCAGCAGACTGAAAGTAGCAGATGCCAACAGACTCAATAAGCTGCTCAGGAAGGCCAGTGACGTTGTGGGGATGGAGCTGGACACTTTGACAGCAGTGTCAGACAGAAGGATGCTGTCAAAGGTGAGGGCGATACTACAGCATGACTCTCACCCTCTCCACAACGCTCTGGTCAAACAGAGGAGCACCTTCAGCCAGAGACTGATTGCTCCTAAATGCACCACAGAGCGCCACAGGAAGTCATTTCTGCCTGTGGCCATAAATCTTTACAACTCCTCCCTCTGATGACTCTTTATAAATAAATATACAAACAAACAAACAACAGACAAAATATAATTACCCATTCTCATCTAACTTCTTTCATTTGTTTATACAAACATTCTCTGTATATTGTATATATTTCCAGATTGTCTACATTGTTTATTGTATTGTTTATTTTATTTCATTTAGCTTACTGTCTATTCACTATCTTATTTTATTTTATTTTATTTTATTTTATTTTATTTTATTTTATTTTATTTTATTTTATTTTATTTACATATTTTATTTTATTTTATTTACATCTGTATATCTAGCTCTTGTTTCCGCATGCTGTATTTCTTCTTACTTTGCACAGAGCATCTGGAACAAAAACAATTTCCCCCCGGGATTAATAAAGTATTCTGATTCTGATTCTGATTCTGATGAAGAAACTTTACCAAGGACATGTTTGAACGCAGTGGCTTTAGACATGACATTAACAACTAAAAACTGCTTTATAACAGCTGGTCTTGGTTCAGATAGAGGGTCAAATGGTCTGTCATAGGGGCGGTAATGCACCTAGGGGGCAGTAGTGCACCTATAGATGGATGCCGTAAACTAAAACACATTCTTCCTGTCGATGAGGACAGAAAAGCGGAGTGGATATCTTTTATCTTTGATGGGCCTTCATACTTCTGCGTCGTGTTGACGGATACGCACTGCAATTTCCCGCCCGATCAGTAGGGATCGCTACGCAAGGTTGTTGTGCTTTTGCTACAGTGAGCAATGGAGTCCGAGAGAGAAAGGATGTTGTTGTTGAAACAGTGGCTGTTTCTCACTTTTCTGTGTCACGGATAGCAGTTTTAAGATAATTTGAGGTGAGAAATTGGCCATTTAGAGTCTAAACATGTGCTGTGTGTGTTAAGGTATAACGTATTTATAGTTTGGCAGCGACTTTGTCGGCGGTGATCAGCTCCGCCTCTGTGGACGCTCGGTGCGCACTGTGAGCCGACACAGAGCAGCTTAGCTCGGCCTGTCCTGAGGACCAATTGCAGCTCTTGCCGTCTCCGTTGTCCCTTGACGGACACTTAAAAAAGGTTCTGTACAGTCGGATAGCCTATCGGACAGGCTCTGCATCGACACAGAGGGCACTGCATAACCTACGCAGAGCACTTTACGCAGGAGTATAAATTGGGCTTCAGTCAGCGCAGATCAGACGATCGCAACATTGAAATGCTAATTAGAGTCATTCGCACCTAGCCAGGGGTTCGCGAGCGGAGGGCCCCACCCGCTCACCCTACCATGCCCCCTCCCCTGCCGTTTTCGACAATTATCGGGCACGGGCGCACTTTGGCGGTAAATGGCTGATAACTTCCGAGAATCATGGGTGTTTGCGGCAGTTATCAGGCGTTTACGGCACGGATAATCTGAGTTTTCATGCAGTGCCAATACTGGGTAGCTACCCAAAGCGTGCATTTGGTACAACATTGAGATCATTCAATCCTGCCTGGTACCACACACGACCATGAGTAGTATCAGAGTATTCTGTGGTGCGAGACGCCTGCTTCTGTTTCCCCTGTCGGAAATATGGCAGCGCTGTTAATGAGAGGAATGTTGTTTTTTACCTTAACTGGTTTTAACAACTGGAAAGCATCACTTCGAGACAAGGGGCTACAGAGGGTCCAGCCACAACCATGTGCATGCTTCAACGGTATGGACTCAGCACAAAAGCAGAGCGGCTACAGGGGGAACTGTTAACTCCCTGTTAGTTGGTAAAACACAACTTGAAAAAAAACATTACTATGTCATTACTATGGGGCTCCGTGGGACTGCAGAAACTTTGAGGCATGATGCAACCGATGACTACATTGCTTCAGGTCTCTTCCTAAAGCTGATGGAGTACACCTTAGAGAAGGATGAGAAGCTAGCAAGCATTGCAAAGGGTATCCCAAAGAATGCAAAATATATATCTAAGGATATCCAAAATGAAATTATAGAAACACTGGCAAAATATGAAAATGCAGATTCTGCGGAGTTGTGCCTCAAAAGTGATGGGACCAGTGACAGTTGCAATGTGGACAATTTGTCTGTGATGATTCACTTTGTAGGCAATTCCATGCCAGAGGAGCATCTTATTGGGTTGCTTGACTTGCATCAACTTGATGCAGAGTACATCACCTGACACACCTTTCTGATGCTGGCTACAGTGCTAACAACATACTTAGATAGTGTTATGATTGTGCTTCTGTGATGAGTGGTGTAAGAGGTGGTGTACAAGCTCTGCTTCAAAAGAAGCTTGCTTGATATGTCCCATATATCCACTGCTACAATCACCAACTACACCTAGTAGTTGTGCATGCCATGCAGAGTGAACCATGTGCAAAAAGATTTTTGACCTCTCCAGTTCACTCTAGTTTTTTCAGCACCATCATGTGTCCAAGAAATATGATGCACCTAATCTTAAAAGGCTGCTTGAAATCCGATGGACAAGCCACTATGAGGTGACAAGGTGCATTGTTGAAAATCAAGACCATATTCTCAGTATCCTATCTGAGATGACAGAGGAGGATGATGCTGCTGCAGTGGACCTGTGCGGGCATCAGGCCTGCAATGTCAAATTAAGAGCCATCACTTCTTTGAGACTGGAAAGTTTCTAGTGCAGGTGCTTGGTGTCTTGAAACCAGCAAATGCAATTCTACAGACTCAGTCTGTGAGAAGTCCATAACAAATAACTTGGATATGGATTAATTTGTGAGAGTTTTTGCAAAGGGAAACAGGAGACTGCTGTTGTTGAGTGGAGTGGAGAGAATAAAGAGGAATGTAGAGGAGTGAACGAAATGAGAGAGGAGTGAGAGAAATGAGAGCGGAGTGGAGAGAAATTAATTTTTTGAGCTGTTAAGTTGCCAAAAAAAGTTCTTCTGTATATCTGTTGTGTTTTATTAATTAGTTTGAGAAGATTTTTTATTATTATTCATAAGACTACCTTTCAGTTTTGTAAATATTGACTATAGTGTGTGATAGGGATGGGAATTTCAGACATTTTTACAGTCGATTGTCGAGGTACACGATTTTTTGTGGATTTTTTTCTTTACAGCAGAAACAACAGCAGCAATGCGGGGTGGAAACTATTCTACAGTGAACTACTTCGTTTTAGGCTCAAAAACATGGCTGTAATGTCCATTAATGACCATCAAAACAGCGATAATAAAAATTAGGGGCAAAAAAAAGGGAAAAAAAGTGGAGCGGAGAGTTTTCTCTGCGCTGCCACAGGTGTGTCACCAGAGAGCTCAGCTTTTTGAACCTGCGCTTGTTGTGTCCACCAGAGTGCAGGATCTTGACTGGGTGAGATGCCGTCTTTATTCGTGTAGACGGCTCAGTGTTGTGTCCACCCCCTGTCCTAAACATTAGCGCAAGCTCGTTCGCACTGCACGCACGCACACAAACGCTTGGAAACGCACAGCCACTGGAGAGAACAGCTGTTGTCACTATGTAGGCTAACGTTACGGTGACTGGCCACACACTCATCATACAAACCAGACTTTGAACACCACGGACAGCGGCCAAAGCTCCATAGTTACCTTACCGACCTGCCCTCACCTAATCAATTCACAAAAACGGGCCGGTGACTCGTCCTCCACAATGTGCGCACCATCATCTGAGAGCGCAGGGAACGAGGACAGCAGGATCACCTGTTCATGCCCAGCTTCTTTAACCTAGTTGGTCGTGAACTTTACGTGTTTGTGACACTTCGACTTTTTTTGATTACATTTTTTTTGTCAAGGTGCGCACGTCGATTGACGATCGATTTGTCGACAAAAAAGTCCCATCCCTAGTGTGTGAAGTTCTATTTTAGATTAAAATTTTATTTGAGAATTAAGCCATCCAGTAAAGATAAATGTTATTTTGTTGGTTGATAAAATCTGGATGAAGGATGTTTTATTTTATTTTATTCATTTATTTTATTCTTATTTTTCAGTTCCCCCCCCTGAGGGATCGCCACCTTATTGTGGTCAGGGGGTTTGCATGCCTCAGTGACCTTAAGATCTATACCAGCAGGAGCTTAGTCTTCAGGTGGGACACCCAAGTTGGAGAGGTCTGAAGGTAGAGGCCTGACAAATTGCAATCCACTTCTCCAGGTTGGGGTTGGACAGCTTTACACGACAACAATCTGAACACAAACTGCAAAAGTGGCATTGCGTTCCCACTTTTTATTTCGCGTTTAGAGGAGCGTCGTTGGGTGGAAATCTGCATGCACACGGTGACGCAAAAGTGTGTGAAATTTGATGTAGTATGCATGCCAGGTGGCTAGGTGGCACTGTGAAGCACTGTCACTCAACAACACCAGGACCGCACGCATGCGCTGAAACTTCCTTCTACTTCTCTCTAGTAGCGCTGAGTAGCCCAGTTGAAAACCAAAACACTAACTCTGCATAATTGCTGAAATGACTCCTGGATAGGTATCAGAGCAGCTAAGGCAACTTGAATGTCCGACTGATGGATATAATCCGACATGTTTGTTGTTGTGTGGCTGTACTGCACATGGATATGACGTCAACGCGTACGGGAGGATAGCCAGCGTGAGCAGCTCAGAGCACACTTTAGACGAGAACGCGACGGTGGAGTTTTTAAGATTTCCACTCTGGAGGGTGGGTTCATTTTTTTTGCATTTTTAAGCCCCTAAAACGCCGTCGCCGTCTAAACGAAAGGCACAACTGATAAAATATTTTGTCGGTTTCACCCGGGAGCGTTGCCGTGTAAATCCAGCCATAGACCCCTTTCAATGAAGAAAGCATCGTTATTATAAGCACAGAAAAAAGGAGCTGGAGCATGATGTACACATGACGCCCCCCTTCACATTTCTGACTGCCCCCTCATATGGCATAATGAGGGGGCAGTCTAGAACCGGCCCTTGTCAGAAATAATTATTACCCGAAGCTGGTGCAAGGCTGAGTTATTGATCACGAGGCTACGACTCACTATAAGCAGTTTCTGAGGCATTTTTCCACCCTTCTTGACATGACAGGCACCCACCAAGATGTCATCATCGAGTCCTGGCGAGCCGCCAGTTCTCTCAGCGAAGTGCACAAGGACGTGAGCTGCTGCTGTTTTGAGCCAGCATTTGTCCCTGTACAAGAAGGGCATGACGAAACGAATGTACATGCCTCATGATCAGAACATGTTTCAATCAATAATCAGAGTTTATTACCTTCACAATAGCTTCCATATTTCTTCTCTTGCCCCCCCAAGAGGGGCAAGAGGAAAACCACAGAGAAGGTTCAGGTTCATGTATGTTGTGAAGGTGTACATTAGGACAGTTGGTGTACCAGTGGAGGACACAAAGAAATAGAGGAAAACTTGCCCCCCCCCAGGGTGGAAGATCTCAGCGTCTTCCACCCTCTTCCTGTCTTTTACATGGTGCCACTGTCTCCAAGCCATGCATCATAGTGGTCTCACTACTGTCTTGTCGACCTCCCCTTTCACTTTTGCTATAATCCTTCTGTCACATCAGCCCCGGCACATCTCCACCCACTCCACCCTGTCTGCAGTCTCTTCTTCACCTCTCTTGGTCACTGCTTTGCTCATTTTACAATATCATCTGCAAACAACCTGACACCTAAATCAATGAGTCTGAAATGTTCAAGGCAATGAGTGTAAATGGGTCTCTGAATTCAACAAGTGTTTGCATGTGGCCTGTCATTCATAACTACCTAGCAGAAATCAACTGGAAACACGTGCCCGTACTGTCGCTGCAACATCAGAGGGACAGAGTCCATACTCATTGAGCCCTACCTGTCAGGCAGCGGTCACTGGGAGGAAGAGGAGGGGGAGAATGTAGACGAAGATGATCATGAAGACATTGAACTTGTGCTAAAGGAAATGGCTTCCTTGAAGGTTTGTGAATCTATTATATTTATGTGTTTGAACTACCATGGCTACGTGATCGTCTCTGAATAATTTTAGTCTTCTGTGTGAACTGTAGTGAGTCACTTTTAAATATTTAAAGCAGTTTACACCAGTGTTTTTTAAACTTTCTGTATGGGGGACGCAATTTTGAAGATTTCAAACAAACTTGACCCAAATTACAATATCAATCCTGACAAGAGACAATTTGTCCATAATGTAGATTAATATCTGGAACACCTCTCCTTCACTAACCCCCTTCCCATCCCCCTCCTATTTCTGCTCCCCTCAACTGAGGCAGATGTTCACAGACTTGGAGTCTGGTTCTGTCAGAGATTTCTATTTCTTCCTGTCAAAAGGAAGGGTTTTTCTCTCTCCACGGTTGCCAAGTGTTTGCTCATTATAATAATTGTAAAGTCTTCGAGATAATGTAGGTTATGAAATGGCGCTATAATAAATGTTTTAATCAATTTGAATGTGAAAATAAATAAATGAATTCCAAGAGATACATTTAATTAAACATTATTATATGCATGATATTTAAAACATATACACATGAATCTGTGCGAAAATTCAGCAAACTCATTTGGGGACCCAAAATAAGTCCCTGCCCAGTCTTTGGGAACCACTGTTTTACACAGCTTTCTATATGTTTCTATCTTGTGTAGCATTCCTATGTGGTGACATTCCTAGTGTTTTATGTCAAAACAGAGGCAACAGCAACATGGTGCTAGTAAATCAAACAGTACTATGACTGAAAACACAAAGAGCGTTCACGAAAAGTTTAAGAAGTGAATTCTGCTGCTCAAAAACTGGTCTTTCAGCAGTTTGACAGGATAAGCTCTTTTGTCCTTGCTTGGCCATGTGCTGCTACTCTATACACAGATGTGCCCTCAGTCAAATCTGATAGTATTGCTTGACAGAGCCTGATCAGCAACAACAGAGGCACCAAAAGTTGCGCATTGCAGCTTTAAGTAGAAAATCATGTTTAGAATGTGCATGCTTATGCGAACTCTTAGTCTCCTTATCTGAAGAAGTCCTGTTCTTTAACAAGGAAGAAGTAAAGTTAAAACAAATATCACCTCTGACTGTCTTCTGCTATTTGTCTCCCTCATACCAACAGTTCTCAAGTTTGGATTACCAGGTGCCCAGCTCCAAACTTTGCATGCCATATCTGCCCCCTAAAAACACCACAAGCTCTTCAAGGAACCCGAGACGGTGAGACATTACACTTTTTGTCTATATATAAGGAAACCCGGAGCAGTTTCAATTGGTTTACAGTGCTGAAGTATTTGAGTATAAAATTATGTAAAATAAATTTGTAATTTTAATTTGTCTTTAAAGCTCCCATAGAACAGAAGTACCAATTAATGCTGTTTTTTGGTGTGTATCTGCGCCATTACCTCGTTTATGAAGCCCTGGAGGTTCGCAACAAACAGTTCAGCCATTGCTGAGAGCGATGTGTTGTATTATAATCTCGGGCTCAGCGTGAAGGTTACGTAACCCGTTCTAGTTACGTAACCGGCATTTCTCCTGAGTGGATCCTCCTGGTCCGGGCATGAGTCGGGCACATCCAGTTGCGTACGTTGTACCGCACAAGAAGAACGTCCGTTGTGGAGGTGTCTCACTTGCAACAGTGTCTTCTGACTCTGGGTCCGACTCCGGGTCAAAGTTGTTATAGGGACTGCAGCGGGGAGTCATGACAAAGCCATTTTTAAACATTCTTAAAACAATGTTTTTATGAGTAGCAGTGCATCCACCGTTCCAGAGGGGGAGTTGCACTTCTGAGAGCTGGTGTGCTGATTACGTTACTTCCAGGTAGGGCTGTAATCAACCAAAGAAACTATTGGTCGACTAAACCCCTGAAATTTTGCCTAAAAATCGACTAATGGGGGGGGGTGCTTTGCGAGTGCGGCTATTTTAATTTGAAAAGAGCCGCACCCGCAAAGCACCTGTGCAGCTGCGGCTCTTAATTTGAAAAGACCCGCAGCCGCAGCTGGAGTTCAACAGAGTCTGTACTATAATGTACTATGTCAACTAGTAATATCAGCACAATAACTGTTGAGGAATACAGAGCGAGACTGAACATAGGAGCACAGCTTCACGGCTGAGACACAAATAGACCGCGGGAAGCTGCCGCTGTTGCGGGCAGGTGTGCCTGCAGTTATAAAACCAATCAACAATTATTAGACTAAAACATTGAAATATGCTAATGATTCTGATATGTTCATACTCATAACGGACGGAGCAACCTTAGCTTAGCGTCTTTAAATGATATGTCATGTTTGTAGTAGAGCTGTGAAAAGCAAACTGTTGCTTGCAAAGTTTGCATTCCACTTTTTTACCGTCATTTACTTTTGAAAAATGCTGCCACACTGCTGATGTCTTTGGCATGGATGCGACAGGAGGACTGACTGTAGCCTAAAATGAAAAGCTCAAAATTTACGTCTAATTAATGGCAACGCAAATAGTGGAAAACAAGGGGGGTGTTCTCTGAAGACAGGCTGTTACCTGTGAAACACGGGTGCTCTAAATCACCCCTATTAGACTTGGTACTTTCCTCCTAATGAAATTCACCATAAGAAAAAAAAATTAGTCGACCAATCACAATTGTCTTAATTATCAATATCACGGAGGTGATACCGGAAGCGGAAGGGAGGCGGAAACTACGGTGGCCGACAGGGGCAAACGCACTGCAAACCCCAAAACACCGCCCGCTCAGCCGCTTCTCTCACCCGTCTGATCAATGCACAGTCCATATGTCACTGTTAAACACCAGATCTCTCACTAATAAGACATTTATTTTGAATGACTTTTTCACAATGCGTAATCTGGATTTCCTCCTGTCGACAGAGACCTGGTTGAAACCAGTTGACATCAGTGCCTTCTCGGAACTTCTCCCACCCAGCTGTTCCTTCTTCAGCACCCCCCGAGCTGCCGGCCGCGGCGGCGGTCTGGCCGCTATATTTAAAGGGAGCTTCACATGCAAAATTATAACCGCCAATAATAATTATTCCAGCTTTGAGCTGCAGTTGTTTGTGATCGACCTCTCATGTCCTGTGCTGTGTGCCACAGTTTATCGCCAGCCCATGCTCTGCAATCCTGGATTCTGTTGCCCCTTTTCGTCAAAAAAGCACCAAGGCTGCTTATCAGAGTGCCTTGAAAGAGGCCAAGTCTGAATATTTGTCCTCTGTTATAGCCAACAGCTCTAATCGTCCGAGAGCGCTATTTAAAACCATTGACTCTGTTTTAAACCCACGCTCTACTGTCCTATCCAATGTCTCCACCACAACTTGTGAAGAGTTTGTCTCTTTTTTTATAGACAAAGTGGCATCAGTCAGGTTTTTAGTTCTGTTGGATCAAGTTTGCTGGTTTTTATAAACACCTGTCTTAGCTCAGGGTCTGTCCCAGCAGCCTTCAAACATGCTGTGGTTAGGCCCCTCCTCAAAAAAAAACATCTTGACCCGACTGTGCTGTCCAATTTCAGGCTCGTCTCCCACTTGCCTTTTCTTTCTAAGGTTTTAGAAAAAGTTGTTTTTATTCAATTACAATCATTTTTAGAGATAAACTCTGTTCTCGAAAAATTCCAGTCTGGTTTCAGATCCCGACATAGCACCGAGTCAGCACTGCTAAAGGTGCATAATGACATTGCCTTGTCTGTAGATGCTGGGAACCCCGCTGTGCTGGTACTGCTGGACCTCACAGCGGCCTTTGATACAGTCGACCATGCAATCATTGTATCTCGCCTAGAGCAGTACGTAGGCATCCGTGGCACCGTTCTCGAATTGTTTAGGTCGTACCTAGCAAATAGGAGCTTTTCCGTTACGATTGGCGACCTCTGCTCCTCACAGGCATCCCTCCCTTCCCTATTCTGTTTTCTCTGTATATGTGTCCAGCCATGGCAAAAGCGTCTACTTCGGGACTTTTGGAGTTATTTACAGATTCTGAAAGTGTCATTTTTAAGCTTTCCAACAATGTCAAACACATGTAAATCTGATAATTTTTGAAGAAGATGTGGCCATTGGAATGTAGGCACTCCTCAAACTGCTTTAGGGAGAAATTCAGCCTGAAAGATTTTGACCTTCTTGAGGAGCCAGGCCAATAGCTGCTCATTTGCATCACATTTACATGGTCACAACCCCCCACCCAGTCTAGCTGTCAGTGACATCTGATATATGTTAGCCCACAGGACAGAAATAGTGTAGCAGTTTGAAAACAAAGGAATGAATGTACTTCATGTCAATGTAGTGTTATTTGCCTTAAGTATTTCAGTGGACTGATAAGAATCAGAATTTACTTTATTGATCCCCAGAGGGAAATTCTTCTGTTACAAAAAGCACTTGAAAAAAAATGAGAAACAAGAAAGGTTAACTATCAAATAAAATATATCTAAGTGTGTGAAGGAGAGTTCAATATTTTCCAGACCATGGACTATATTATAATTTTCAGTACCAGTTCCTCCCCCACAATGTGGCTGTACCCACTCTGTCCATCACAGTTGATATGCGGGCTAAATGTACGGGACGGGAAGACTGTCAACAGGGGGCAGAACTCCTGGGTTGCGCAGTAGCTGAAACTCGATAGGCTCTGCATCACTGTGAGTTTGAGCAAGCACCACACCTGGTCTGTTGTCATCAAAGCTGTGACAGAATAGCACACAACAGGATATTTAAAACATGGCTCACTGTTCACATGGAACACTATTATGTCCATTCATGATTTTTTTATTTCTAAAATGCAGAAGTTTGAATATAAATACCTAAAGTGCTGATAACTCTTGATCTGTGGGAGCTCTCGAAAGTAGGGACTCAGACGTGTCTGCCAGTCGATGGCCTTTACCATCACTCTGCCATCTGCCGTTCCAACAAGCTGCGGAATATTGAGGCGACTTTCAGGAGAGCTGTGTTCCACTACATGTTGACAGCAAGAACCACAATGAAAATAAATATTTTACTTTTCCAAAAAAAAATCACATTTTACACATATTGCAGTCTAATAAAATGAACTAACCTGAGCTATGTCTGCCAAAGTATTGACTCTGGTCCTCACATGCCAATCCTTAAGCCCAGGATTCTGAAAAAAAAAAAAATACTTGTTTCAGATCATGGTTCATGTTAACAGGCACTTTATCACTGAATCAGTATAGATTGATCAGTATTGCTTGAATTATGTGTGAATGCCACACCTTTATGTGCATGAATCGCACGTGTAATCAACACGTTCATCACACATTGTGTTAATCACATCTGTGATTCATGCATGCAAAGGTGTGGCATTCACACATCATTCAATGCAATGTTAGGTTTCGAACACGGGAGTTTCGTCTCAAAGCATATGAATTATCAAACTGAACCTGCGGGTGTACAAAATCTCAAAGAGGGCCGTGGCATGCTCCCCTTACAGCTTATAATACGCTCATCTGACCTAACCTCATCCACCTGCAGCCCCTGTATAAGCCCCAAGTCCAGCGGCTTCCTGTGACCACCAGGACTGTGAGGAGATGGTCACAGGAGACTGATGAAGCTTTACAGGGCTGCTTCGAACTAACAGACTGGGAGCTGCTCTGTGATTCACATGGAGAGGACCTTGATGATCTCACGGACTGCATAACGGGGTACATCAATTTCTGTGTGGACAGCGTTGTTCCTAAAGTGACTGTACGCTGTTTCCCCAACAACAAGCCGTGGGTCACCAGAGACATCAAGGTCCTGCTGAATGAGAAGAAGAGGGCCTTCAGAGATGGGGACAGAGAGCAGATGAGGCAGGTCCAGAGGGAGCTTAAGGAGAGGATTCAACAGGGCAAAGACAACTACAGGAGGAAGCTGGAGCACAAACTCCAGCAGAACAATGTTAAGGACGTGTGGAGCGGTATGAGGAGCATCACTGGCTACAAACCATCTGGTAGCCAGACAATAGGAGGTGGTACTGAACGAGCCAACGAGCTGAATCTGTTCTTCAACAGATTTGATGAAAGGGCTCCGGACTACCCCTCCCCCAGCTCCTCCACAACCATTCACCTCCAAACCTCCAGCCCTGCTGACACCCCTCCCCCTCAACTCCTTCCTGACTTTACCCTACCTGTCCCACCTACCCCCCCGCCATCACCTTCCCCCCCCACCCCCCCGCCATCACCTTTCCCACCCCCCCCCATCAACACACACAGCAGACAGACCTTCACTGCAGAGCAGGTGAGGAAGGAGCTCTGCAGACTCCGCCCGGGCAAGGCAGCTGGTCCCGACGGTGTCAGCCCGAGGGTCCTCAAAATATGTGCGACCCAGCTGAGCGGAGTCCTGCAGTACATCTTCAACCTCAGCATGAGTCTGGAGAGGGTCCCGGTGCTGTGGAAGACATCCTGCCTGGTACCAGTACCGAAGAAGGTGCGTCCCAGCACCTCCAAAGACTACAGACCGGTGGCGCTGACGTCACACTTGATGAAGTCCCTGGAGAGGCTGGTCCTGTCACTTCTTCGGCCCCTGGTCAGCTCATCACTAGACCCTCTACAGTTTGCCTACCAGCCGAGACTGGGTGTGGAGGACGCCATCATCTTCCTGCTCCACCGTGCCTGCGCCCACCTGGACAGACCGGGATGCACTGTGAGAATCATGTTCATGGACTTCTCCAGTGCGTTCAATACCATCCGGCCTGCTCTGCTGGGGAGTAAGCTGACGGCGATGCAGGTGGACCCTCCCCTGGTTTCCTGGATTACGGACTATTTGACGGGTCGACCACAGTATGTCAGACTGCAGGATGGTGTGTCTGACACTGTGGTCAGCAGCACTGGGGCTCCACAGGGAACTGTTCTTTCCCCCTTTCTGTTCACCCTGTACACCTCAGACTTTCAGTTCCTCTCTGAGTCCTGCCACCTGCAGAAGTTTGCTGATGACTCTGCAATTGTTGGCTGTGTCAGTGAGGGGAAGGAGGAGGAGTACAGGGGCGTCGTGGACTCCTTCGTCGACTGGTGTGGAGCTAATCATCTGATTCTCAACTCCACCAAGACTAAGGAGCTAGTGGTAGATTTCCGCAGGAGGAAATCTACCCCCACACCCATCTCCATCAACGGTGTGACTGTTGATGTTGTCCAGGATTACAAGTACCTTGGAGTATACCTGGACAATAAACTGGACTGGGCCAAGAACACTGAGGCTGTGTACAAGAAGGGCCAGAGTCGTCTCTATTTCCTGAGGAGGCTCCGGTCATTCAACGTATGTAACACCATGCTGAGGATGTTCTACCAGTCGATGGTAGCCAGTGCCATCTTCTTTGCTGTTGTGTGCTGGGGCAGCAGGCTGAGGGCAGCAGACGCCAACAAGATCAGCAGGATCATCAGGAAGGCTGGCTCCGTCCTGGGGGTCCAGCTGGATTCTTTGGTGGTGGTGTCTGAGAGGAGGATGCTGTGTAAACTGCACAGTATCCTGGACAACAACTCTCACCCTCTCCACCAGCTGCTGACTTCGAGCAGAAGCACCTTCAGCAACAGACTCATTCTCCCCCGGTGTAACACAGAACGCCAGAGGAAGTCTTTTCTTCCTGTGGCCATCAGGCTGTTTAATTTAGCTACTTCTGGCCGCATTAGGAACAGTGGAGACACTGTGTCCTGATCAAAATGTCACTTTACCATATCACTTCATCACTTTACTTTGTTTGCACTATGCTGATATCATTAGTCACCTTATCACTGTTTATCACTTTCAACATGTGCTCACCATATTTAGTTGTACTTATTTTATTTCCGTGCGTACTGCTGTATATTATATATACCTACGTTGACTGTGATTCTTTTTTGGATTCTTTTTTGTGGCATTGTTGCATTTAAGTTACTGTTGTAAGTTACTGTTTTTCCTTCTGTTTGGCACTTTGTTGCATTGTCTTATTTGTTTATTTTACTTTTATTTTTATTTTATTTTTTTGTTTTATTTTTATTTTTATTTTATTTTATTTTTATTATTATTTTTATTTTATTTTATTTTATTTAATGTTTCTTTTAACTCTTGTACATCTACACTTTTACCTCCCAATTGTTGCACAATAATTTCCCTCGGGATAAATAAAGCATCTTGAAGTTTCGAAGTGCGTATTATTGCCACATATGCCACATGCCAATAGTGAGATAGCCAATCTCCACCCTGCTGAAAAAACCAGCTTAGATTGACCAGGCTGGTCAGGCTGGTCTGCCAGCCTGACCAGCCTAAGCTGGTTTAGAGGGGTTTTGGACACTTTAGCTGGTTAAGCTGGTCACAGTGGTCCAGCAAACCATCCCAGCTTAAGCTGGTCTGCCAGCCTGACCAGCCTAAGCTGGGATGGTTTGCTGGACCACTGTGACCAGCTTAACCAGCTAAAGTGTCCAAAACCCCTCTAAACCAGCAAACCATCCCAGCTGGTCTGCCAGCCTGACCAGCCTAAACTGGGATGTTTGCATGTTTAGAGGGGTTTTGGACACTTTAGCTGGTTAAGCTGGTCACAGTGGTCTAGCTGGTCACCATACCTGGTTAAGCTGGTCACAGTGGTCTAGCTGGTCACCATTGCTGGTTAAGCTGGTCACAGTGGTATGGCTGGTCACCATACCTGGTTAAGCTGGTCACAGTGGTCTAGCTGGGCACCATAGCTGCTTAAGCTGGTCACCATTGCTGGTTAAGCTGGTCACAGTGGTATAGCTGGTCACAGTGGTATAGCTGGTTAAGCTGGTCAGAGTTTGGTCACGCAAAGCATATATTATGCAATAAACACTTAAACAATACTGGAATCTTGGAAAACATTTATTGAAAATGATCTACAATATAAAATCAAATTCAGCATATTTCAGGTCACTGGAACACAAACAATAAAATAAGTCAACAATCAACACCTGTTGGCCTCAAGAACAGCTTTTAAATTAGAAAAGGTAGTTAGCTCTACTTGCACGCAAGTACTCTTGTCTGAAGGAACTTCACCTGTTTGGACTCCCCTCCTGGCATTTTATAGACTGCGCTCTGTAGGAATTTCCACACATGCTTACACTGCTTTGGATGTTCAATGTCGAAGATGAAATTGCCATAAAGCAGACATCAATGGCCTGAATCATGCTCCAAAGCCTCTCCGGCAACAATAGTAATAGCCTGATGGATGGTGATTGTCATTCCCCAGTGTCAGGACATAGGTGTAGGGTCTGGATCTGGCCTCATGAAGATATTCCACCATGTTTGTTCCAGGCTAAAAAAAAAAAGAAACGAAGAAAGAATGCAAGAGAGCAAATGTGAGTGAGTAAGAACCAAATCAAATTCAACTATAGTAAAATAGTTGAAGGGAGGGGTAATGCTGTAGTATCGCGAGATTCAGTGAGATCAGTGCGAAATCCAACATGGCGGCACGCATCTAATACTAGCATTTCCTCTGCACATCGCCAACTAATCCGAGGCCAAAATAGCAATAACAGCCGTAATAAAAAAACAGTGAGACAAACAGAAGACTGGATAACCTGGAGGAATACATCGACGAGTGTTTTCACCGATTTGTCATGGATAAAACACCGAAAACACCCTCGTCCAAAAGAAGCCGCCAGAAGGACTCACCGGAGCGGCTTCTCCTCCCGAAACAAGTGCTGCGTCGGACCATGACTTTTTGGAGATCCTTAACTCCATTAACGGGAAGCTGTCGAGTTTTGATGCTCGACTCTCGTTGATGGAGTTACTCCACAAAGAGTTACAGGCGCTACGGGAGTCACTGGAATTCAGCCAGCAACAGGTGGTCGAACTCGCGGCGGAGAATGTTTATTTAAAAAACTCAGTGGCGTCGCTCACGGAAAAAACCAGCCGTCTCTCAAATGAAAATAAAAACATTAAAGAAACAATCATTGATCTCCAAGCGAGGAGTATGAGAGACAATCTGGTTTTCTCTGGGATTCCGGAAAAAACCGAAGAGGATCCAGAAGTGACGGTGAGAGACTTTTTACAGAAACAGCTCAAGGTCCCGGCTGACACCGTCAGGAACATCACCTTCCACCGGGCACACCGCATAGGAGGAAGGCGGCAGGACGGCCAGCGCCCGCGTCCCATCATCGTAAAATTTGAACACTTCAAACAGAAGGAGCTGGTGAAGAGCCGGGGAAGAGAGCTCAGAGGAACGGACTTCAGCGTCAACGACCAGTTTCCCAAGGAAATCCTGGAGCGACGCAAGAGGCTGTTTCCACTGAGAAAGAAGCTCATGGCAGAAGGATCCCGGGCAGTTGTTGCAGTGGATAAACTGTACGTCAACGGGCAGCTATATCGGGATAAAGAGGTAACCCCCTGGCTCTTCCAAACAGGTCTGTATGTATGTGTACAATATGCATAATATAAATTCGAATTATTACCATCATTTATCCAGAGTTTAATAATAATAGGCCAATCTTATAGTCGCACACCTCAGCACAGCACCCCCCCCCCCCCCACCGCCACCACTGTTGTTAAAATGTCTTACTTTCTGTGTTACTTTTTTCTATTTGTTTGTGTATTTTGTCTGTTGTGTCTCCCCGTCCCTGAATGTATACTTGTATCTTATTCATATTGTATTGTTACACACTTGTTCACTATTGAGACGTATAACTTAGCTATCACTGTTATTCATGATATGTTGACTGTACTTAGCAACCACATCACGATAAGGACCTTGCATATACCGGTACAAATACATGCACACACACGAACGCGCACACACACATACGCGCACACATACACGCACACACACGCACGCACGCGCGCGCACACACACACACACACACACAGATAGTCAGGCAACTACACATACACTCACAGACACACACCCCACATACATACATGCACACCAGGACTTACACCTACACCCATATACAGGATTATAATACTGATTACACAGATATACACACACACACACACACACACACACACACACACACACACACACACACACACACACACACACACACAAACAGACAATACACACAACTACATTACACAATTAGATAAGCCAGGATGACCACACTGAAGCTTGTCACTTGGAATGTACGAGGAATCGGCTCTAAAAATAAAAGACTTAAAGTTCTTAATCACCTTAATAAGTTGGAAGCAGACATTGTCTTACTACAAGAGACTCACCTGCCTAAGTCAGACTGCCAGTTAACTTCACTACAATTCCCTCACATGTACCTAGCAAACTATAACTCTAGACAGAGAGGAGTAGCTATTCTGATCAGTAAGAAGTTACATTTCACACATAAAAACACTATTACAGATCCAGAAGGCAGGTTTATAATAATTACCCTACTAATCAATAGTACAGACTTCTGCATTGCCAACATATATGGACCAAATGTTGATGACCCTTCCTTTTTTCACTCCTTCTTCTCCTCACTATCCACTCACCTGGACACAACAGTCATATTGGGAGGGGACTTCAACATGACACTCAACCCAGAATTAGACAGGCTCAGTATGACAGAAACAACACGAAACTGGCAGTCGACAGTGATTCTTAAAAAATATATGGAGGATTGTGGTCTCTGTGATGCTTGGCGCTCCCGGAACCCAGCTACGAAAAAATACACCTTCTTCTCACCGGTACACAACTCATACTCACGACTTGACTTCTTCCTGACCAGCAGCTCAACTTTAGCAAATATTGCAGACACCGATATCCACCCTATCACTATCAGTGACCATGCACCAGTCTCACTAAACATAACTATAAAGGCAGTTACCCCACCAAACAGAAACTGGAGACTTAATACATCTTTGCTAAATGACCCAAACTTCATCAAATACATCGAGGACGAGTGGGCAACCTTTCTGGAGTTCAATAACCTACCAGGAACTTCGCAATGTATCCTGTGGGAAACAGCTAAAGCAGTAATAAGGGGTAGAATAATCTCCTTCTCCTCATTTAAAAAAAAGAAAGACAATTCACTAGAAATAGAATTAGAACAGAAAATTAAAACACTGGAGACTGCTTACACCACCTCACAAGACAAACACCTTTTGAACAATATACGACAATTAAAACTTGAATTAAATAAAATAATTGAAAGGAAAACACAGTTCCAACTGGAAAGGCTACGCTTAGAAAACTTCGAACATAGTAACAAATCCAGTAGGTTTTTAGCTAACCAACTTAAAATAAATAAGGAAAAAACAACTATCCATTCCATAAAAGGTCCTGACGGGAACTTAACCCACACACCGGAGGAAATAAATAACGTCTTCAGAGATTTCTACAAAAACTTATATTCTTCCAATAATACCTCATCTAGTACAGAGATAGACACATTTCTAAACTCTATAAATCTGCCAACACTTAACAATGAACAGATCAGCACCATAGAATCTCCCATTTCAATGGTAGAACTCTATGATGCCCTCCACCACATGCCAAACAGGAAAGCCCCAGGACCAGACGGATTCCCAGCGGAATTCTACAAAACATTTTGGCCCATACTGGCCCCCATATTTCATAAAATGGTAATGGAAATTAAGGAAAGTGGCACTCTCCCCCCACACATAAACACAGCACATATCTGCCTCCACCTCAAACCAGATAAAGACCCCTCACTCCCATCCAGCTACCGACCAATGGAACTGACTGTGAGTGGAAACTACATTTCTCTGCCTTTACGAATAGCTTGTTCTCCAGCAGCCGCTGGAGAACGAGGCGGACATGCTGGACGTGTTCCTCCTCCGTCTCCGAGAAAATCAGGATATCGTCCAGATAAACGAAGAGGAACTTATCCAGCATGTCACGCAGAATGTCGTTGACGAGGTGTTGGAACACCGCAGGAGCGTTGGTGAGGCCAAATGGCATCACCAAATACTCGAAATGTCCACTGGGTGTGTTGAAGGCCGTCTTCCATTCGTCCCCCTCCCTGATTCGAACCAGGTGATAGGCGTTGCGTAGGTCCAACTTGGAGAACACCTTGGCTTTGCTGAGGGGGTTGAAGGCGGCATCTAGGAGAGGGAGGGCGTACCGGTTCTTGACTGTGATGTCATTCAATCCTCTGTAGTCAATACAAGGACGGAGGGACCCGTCCTTCTTCTCTACGAAGAAGAAGCCTGCCCCCACTGGAGAAGATGATGGTCGGATGAGACCTGCTGCGAGCGACTGGTTTATGTAGTCCTCCATACTCTGACGCTCGGTGCGGGAGAGGTTGTACAGCCTCCTTGACGGGAGGTTGGCGCCAGGTAGGAGGTCGATGCAGCAGTCATAGGGTCGGTGCGGAGGTAGGGAGAGGGCTCGGTCCTTAGAGAAGGCCTCTGCTAGGTCGTGATACACCTCGGGGACGTTGGAGAGATCTGGGGGTGTAGGTGGTTCCCTGGGTGGTCTGGTCGAGGATGGTTGAGCGGAACGAAGACATCGGGAGTGACAGGAGACGCTCCAACCGGAGAGACGACCAGAGGACCAGTCGAACGACGGGTTGTGGAGGGACAGCCAGGGAAGTCCCAGAACCACCGACGCCGAGGATGCAGGGATGAGGAAGAGCTGGACCTCTTCAACGTGGTTTCCGGACAATGTCAGAGTAAGAGGAACGGTACGGTGAGTTACCTCGGCCAATAATTTGCCATTGAGGTCAGAAATAGTCTTAGGCTGGGTCAATGGTGTCATCGGGATGCCGGTCTGTACAGCGAACTCAGTGTCTATGAAGCTTTCGTCAGCTCCGGAATCCACCAAACAAGTAGTGGCAATGTTCTCCTGGCCCCAGCGAAGTTGGGCCTTTAATGATACACGGGTGGGTGCAGGACTAGAGATGGTCCGACTCACCAGCACTCCTGCATGAGCTGGTGAGCCTAGACTTTTGGGCGAAGTGTACAGGCGGCGATGAGGTGACCCATCTGTCCACAGTATAGACAGGCTCCCATCTGTCTCCGACGCTGTCTCTCCGTCGTCGAAAGACGAGTGCGGCCCAGCTGCATGGGCTCCGAATGACCAGGAAGACCAGCCGAACCCAAAGGAAGAGAGGGGACTGCTGGTGATGGGGTCAGCGAAGAACCTCTGGTGGTTAGCTTCATCCGCCTGTCACGGTTTCGCTCCTTGAGTCTGCCGTCTAATCGAATGGCTAAATCCATTAATGAATCTAGGCTGGGTGCGACATCTCGTGTAGCTAGCTCGTCACGTAATTCATCATTTAATCCCCGTCGGAATATTGCCCGTAATGCTGAATCCCCCCAACCACTCTCTACAGCTAGGATGCGAAAACTGACTGCGAAATCTGCGGCCGACGATCTCCCTTGGGTAAGGGACAGTAGCTGATTAGCAATATCGCAGTTTTGAAAGTTATGGTCAAATACCCGGGTTAGCTCTGTCGCGAATGTCCCGAAAGTAACCCCCCTATGATGCCCCGACTGGAGAAATGCGGAGGCCCACTGAGCAGCACGACCCGTCAATAAGTTTACGACGAAGAAACTAGCACACTTGTTTAGTTCCCCTGAAAAACGTTCGGGTGTTGGGACAAACGGTTCGCGACTCGTGTGTGTGGTAGGAGCTACGGGCGAAGTGACAGGAGCTGGAACGGGAGCGGCGGCGAGAGAGGAAGGCACCGGCGGCCTAACGCTAGCAGCTAGCTCCCGGAGAGCGGAGGCTACGTCGGTGAGCAATCCCTCATGCCGACGGATAGCTTCGCCGTGTGCGGCGAGCGCCTGCATAACCTGGTCTCTGTCTGCCGGGTCCATGGTTGGTCTGATCCAACTGTTAAGCTTTTCCCTTTAAAGGGAAAAGCCGAGGACTTAGGCGTGGACCCGAATGCAGAGCAGACAACCAGGTATCGATAAAACAGTATTTATTATTATAATAATAAATATGTACATATACGATGACAACAAATAGCCGAACAGCGGTATACGTGATATGAATATAAATATATATGTATATATAACAATAACAATCTAGATATAAAATATAGATATAATTATAGCTATATATAGATATATAACAAACAACAACACGCGCTGTGTTAGCTAACGTGACAACGGGGACAGAGACGGTAACAGATTGAATGTCCAGCAAACGCAACGTCGGCGTCCTCAACGACTCTTTGTGGCAACACAGTTCGTAACTGTTCCTCCAGGGAACGGACTCACTCGTGGTGACGAATAGTGGAGTCGGGAAGCACACGAAGATCGGAGAAGAGCGATGAGGCGATGCTGGCGTGGAGACGAAGACGGAAGTGGAGAGGAACAGGAGGAAGCGATTCCGGGGTGGAATGGAATCCGCGGGAAACTCCGTGATCCTCTCTCGGCAGGAGACGTGGTGACCTGAACAAGGACGTGAGGTAAGTACTAACACAGTCAGGATTTCTAGCAGCA